>NW_024412436.1:5451287-5544420 GCF_014898765.1 Herpailurus yagouaroundi | reverse complement strand
TCAGCGCAGAGCCTGACGCGGGGCTTGAACTCATGGATCACCAGCCACCCAGGCACCCCCAGGCTTAGTTTAAAGAAAACAAATGTGTTGTTTATCTAGCCAATAGGTTCTGTAACCTTTTCATAGCCTCACTTAAAAAGTCCAAGATCATGAGTGAAGAAAATGGAAGATTGGATTATTTTGCCACAATAACTTCCTCTCAACAAAATTATACGTCTGGATAAGAGAATAGTAATGATATTTCTTATAGTATATTGGACAAGGATACTGCCAAGGATATTTCCCCTAGGGGAAGCAATAGCTCTTCATTTCTTCCTCTGCCCAGCCCTTGGTAACCTCTAATCTATTTTCTGTCTTTCTAGATACTTTATAGAAGTGGAATCATACAATATTCTCTTGTGTCGGACTTGCTTCATTTAGCATATTTTCAAGGTTCGTTATGTTATAGCATGTGTAGCTTAATAATCTTCCATTGTGTGCATATTCCACATTTTATTTCTCTGTCTGTTGATAGACGGCTGGGTTGTTTTCGCCTTTTAGCTACAGCTGCAGTGAACGTTGGTGCACAAGTATCTTAGAGTCGCTGTTTTTCAGTTCTTTGGAGGATATAACTAGTAGTAACATCGTTGAGTAAATCAACACAAATTTATTATCTTTACAGTTCTGGATGTTAGGAGTTCTAAAATTAGGGTGTTGTAAGGCCTGCATTCCTTCAGGAGGCTCTATAGAGAATCCACTTTCTTCCCTTTTCTAGCTTCTGTAGGCCCCCTACATTCCTTGATTTGTGGCATCATCCTCTGTCTTCAACGCTGGAAGTGAGGTCTCTTCAGGTCTTTCAGTCTGTCCGTCTGACTCCTGCTTCCATCATCACATCTTCTCTCTCACTGACCCCCTCTTCCTCTTTCCCCACCTCCGCCTCTAAGTAGGGCGTGCAGCCCAACATAGGGCTTGAACTCAAGACCCTGAGATCAAGAGTCAGACACTTTTAGCGGACTGAGCCATCTAGGCACCCCCTCCCTTTCCTCTTATAAGGAACGTTATGATTACCCACATACTTGAGCATAATCTTGCCATCTCAAGACCTTTAATCAGATCTGTAAAATCCTCTTGCTGTGTGAGGTAACTGTTCATAGCTTCTAGGAATTAGGTTGTAGACCTCTTTTGGCCATCGTTCTGCCTCATACACTACTTTATTCTGAATTAAATCTGATCAACTGTGGTATAGATAGCAATTGAAAAAGTCAAAAAATTGTATTCAGTTTTATAAACATGAGTAGAAACAACCAAAGAATTTTTTTTTTGATGTTAGAAATATTGGACAAATTTTAAAGTCTTGCTCAGTTTTGATCAGCAAACTTCTTTCATCAGTACTTCTAACAAATGGTCATCTACCCTGTGCCTGGGCTCATCCACTGACAGGGAATAGTAGTGTTTGTTTGTTTGTTTTCAAATGTTTATTTTTGAGAGAAAGAAAGCTTGTGCAGGCTAGGGGCAGAGAGAAAGGGAGACAGAATCCAAACCAGGTTCCTCGCTGTCAGCACAAAGCCTGATGTGGAGCTTGAACCCACGAACTGTGAGATCATGACCTGAGATGAAGTTGGACACTCAACTGACTGAGCCACCCAAGGCCCCGGGAATAGTAATTTTTGATGCATCTTATTCTGTTGTATAACCCTGTTACCTATATTCTTTTGAATTCTGCCCTTAGGAGTAATAAAGGTTGAAATGATTTTCCAAACCTTTTAAAACATGAAAACTCTTCTGGGACATCTGGGTGGCTTAGCCCATGAAGCCCCCACGTCTTGATTTCAGCTCAGGTCATGGTCTTACAATTGATGAGTTCGAGCCCCGTGTCAGGCTCTGCACTAACAGTGTGGAGCCAGCTTGGGATTCTGTCTCCCACTCTCTCTGCCCCTTCCCCACTTATGCTCTTGCTCGCTCTCTCAAAATAAATAAATAAACTTAAAAAAAAAAAAAAAAAGAAAGAAAGCTCTTCTGGAAGTCACTGCCATATTTTAAGTCTCCTCCATTTACTTGACGTTTGTTTTAAAGTGCTAATTTATTATAAAATATTATAATTTATTATAGCCTAATAATTTATACCGTAATATTACAATAAGGGCTATCAGTAAGTATTTACTAGGTGTGTTAAGCACTTTGTATAGATTGTGTCAGTTAATCCTTGTAACAGTGATATGAGGCACTATTTTTCTCTTTTTATGGATCAGGGAATGGAGACTCAGAGATGTTTGATCCCTTTACAAAGGTCACACGTATCTATAAACGTGAGCAGAGCCATTCTCTTATCCTTTTGAGCTGTGTTGTTCCTTATGTTTTGTCTTCCTTGTGCAAGACACTGTAAGAACACCAAAGCTAAATAAAATATTGATTTTGTTCTCAATAAACATCTCCAACCAGAAAATATGATGAAAATGTAATCGAAGATTCATAAGAAGTATGCCACGGTCCATGAGACATCAACGTGGGAGAATTTGTTTCTAGCTGGGGGCGGGTCACGAGGGCTTTGTAGAAAGTGGAGCTTCGACTGGATTTTGAGGCCTGGACGGGATTTAAATGTGATGGTAGTGATGGTGTATATGCTTGGCATGAGGAAGCAGTAAAATGAAGAGGAGATAGATTGGCCGGAAGTTCTCTGGTCCCTTCAGGTTTTCTTCCATCATGTCATATGACTTCTAGATCCTTTATCACTGGTCATCCTCGGAATTAGACAGTGTTCTAGTTCTTCAGACTTCCAGTGCAGCCATCACCGTCACCACTGGCTTATTGTTATCTTTGAAGACTTACCATTGGCTTATTGTAATTATGTTTTATAATTAAGGTAAAAATGACATTAGATTTAAATTTTTTTAAATATAAGACGTTATTTTTTTGATAGTATTTAATTGCTTTGAACTATTAAAACTTATTTCAAAGCAACTGACTCACTTGTTGATTATGTGTTTGTGGTCAGTGAACTGTGTTATGATAGAGCTACAGCTCCCCAGCTCTGTCGTCATTTACCTGAATTTTCATTCAGGTGATTTTTTTTTCCCAGGGTAATGTCAAGAGCCTTTCGCAACTAAAGAGACCACATAATTTATTAATGCAGCCCAGTATACATCTGTGAAGTTGCATTCCAAAAATATTTTATCAGAAGTTTCTAGCAACCAGGGATATATTTGTTCTGTGGGATTTATTAGTGCCAGAGCTGATATTAGGGAATTATATTCGTAAGAGAGCCTGAGCAGATATGGTTTTCTCCAAGATAAAGAGAAGGATCCTGAAAGACCAGGGCGCCAGTAAATATACCTGCTGTTCTTCATAGTAATTGAAGAATTTTGAAATCTTCAACCAGCATGAGTTTTGGAAGACATTTCCAGAGGAAATACAGTTTTTTCAGAGAAGCCTCAGAAATCCGCTGAGGAACGGGCCTCCCATAAAGTTCTCATCAAAATGGTAGAGCAGTAGCAGATTTCAGACTCCAAAGGACTATTTTCCCTTTGAACTTACGTTTATCCAAGGGCCATTTCTGATATTCTTACTGTTTTTGTCATTATTATTTTAAATTTATTATGTGTTTTACCGTGTAGACTACATTCTGTACTGGCCAAAGTGGTCTTATCTAAGCCTGACGGTGGAAGTACCAATATGGGTTTTTCTTGGAGTTCCTCAAGTTTTAACTAGTGGGCAGTTCCTTGGGTCAGTCAAACTGGCTCCAGCACTTCTAGAGAGCCTCAGGTGGAGGGTATACAGTGTGCTTGTGGTCTAGAAGCGAAAAGCAAATGCCTGTAGTAAAGATGCATCTTCCTCTGGTGTTTGGTTTGATAGATACCGGTTACAGGATATGGCTTCTAGAATATTCTGACCATTGCATTTTGAGAAACTTGACCTGGCCCTACCCCATTGGTGCATGTTGGAATTTTGGGGGTTTTGTTTGTTTTTTGTTTCTGGTGTATGAAGCAGGGAGCTATAATTACTGAAGCTGTGAGAACGCTAAGTGGCATTTAATTCAAATCTTAATTCAAGACTATTTTTTTAAGTTTGTTTATTTTTTTATTTTGAGAGAGAGAGAGAGAGAGCACATGAACAGGGGAGGGTCAGAGAGAGAGAGAGAATCCCAAGCAGGCTCTGCACTAGTAGCGGGGCTCGAACTCACAGACTGTGAGGTCGTAACCTGAGCCAAAACCCAGAGTCTGTCGGTTGAGCATCATCCAACTCGTGACTTTGGCTCAGGTCATGATCCCAGGGTCATGAGATTGAGCCCCATGTCGGGCTCCATGCTGAGCATGAAGCCTGCTTACAGAGCCTGTCTCTCCTCCCTGGGCCACTCTCCCCAGCTCTCTTTCTCTCTCAAAAATAAAAATTAAATAAATGAAGGAAGGAAGGAAGGATCGATCCTTTTGCCAAGAGATAACCTAAGAATAAATACAGAATTTTAAAGGTAGTATCCATTTCGTTTTTATTCACTCCCAATAGAAATTTGGAACATTAATGAAAGAGGAATTATTGCTGAAAGGCCCCTTTAGGTAGAGATTATGGGATTGTTTATAATAATAATTTTCTCCTTCCTCCCTTAGAGGGCAGTTTTGTTTCCTGTCATGTTAATTTTTTGTGGGCTTTTTTTTTTTTTTTTTCCCAACAAGTATAAAAGAATTTTCTAGCCCTGTTATACTTTATGTCTTACTTGAAGCAAGAGAGCTAAAATCGTTACTCCTTCAGTTAGATCCATCGTATGGAACTCAGGCGTAGAGCAGCGGCAGTGGAAACAAGGGGTCGGATTTAATGAGCATATGTGGGAGGAGGAGAGGAGATGGAGAGGGAGTGAAAGAAGCAGGAAGGAACTCGAGTGCCTGTGTTTGGCCTGGGACCGGGATAGATGTAGCGCCATTCTCTGGAGCAGGGACCGCCTGAGCTGCGAGTAGACTTGACAATGAGGTGATGCGTTAAGTTCTGAAAGTGTTGCATGGGGGGTGCCTCGTGGTGCCTGCAGGCCAACAAGCGCACAATTGACGCCGGGGCTAGGAAGGAAGCCCGGCTGCTGACGTAGGAGTGGGAGTACTCAGCAGGAACACACTGCTGGGAGGAGAGTGGAGCGAGCCTGGAAAAGAACCAAGGACGCACGTCTTCCACGGCGCCGAACGGGCTGGCAGAGGAAGAGGAGCCGTGCAGGGGCCCTGCACCATCCGGGAGGACGGCCACGGCTGCGTACGGCTGTCAAGGTTACAATTAAATTAAGTTGCAGATTCCATCATGCCGGCCCCACTTCTGGCGCTCGGGAGCCACGTGTGGTGAGAGGCTACCATACTGGGTGGCACAGACAGGTGACATTTCCATCGTCACAGAAACAAACGTCTGCTGGACGGTGATGGGCAACCGTGGAGCTCAGCAGTGAGGCAGACAGCAGCGCGCGGGGAACTGGTGTCTGGTGTAGTCAGGTCCTGCGGAGAGGTCAAGACAGGGGGAAGCTTAAACTGTGACCTCTGCAGTTGACGGTTAGTCATTACTAGGGGGCCTGTTAAATGGTTTTGGGTAAGTGGTAGAGAAAGAAATCGCTGTGGCTAGAGAGGTGAATGACTGAGGAAGGGGAATGATGACTGTAGGCCACTCTGAACAGAAACTGTGAGAGGTTGTACAGCACAGTGGTTAGGAGCTCGGGCTCTGCAACCAGACCACCCGGAATCAGGTCCCTGGGTCTTTTCACTTACCAGTCATGTTACTTTGGGCAAATGGTTTCTTTCCGTGTCCCAGTTTTCTTAGCTGTCAATAGTAATAAATCATTGTATAAAAGCGATGTATACATTGAAAGCAAATAGATGTATGACTCAGTAGGTGCTCAGTAACTGGCAGTATTTATTCTGAACATGACGATGATGATGGTGATTATATATTAAATGGAAGGAAAGAATAGGAGAGGAGGTCAAGTACATTTGTATGTTAAGGAGAGGAACCAGTAGGAGGGAGTGGTACAAAAAGAATGGATGATTCGGGAGTCAGAATCCCCAGGAAGGGAAGCTTTAGGTTTCTAAGCACTGATAACTGAAGTAGCTTAGAATAGAAGGCCCCCTGGCCCCCGTTACTGGGTCTGTAGCACAGCGTCAGCAGCCCACTGGCTGGGTGAGACTGGTTGCTGTGGGCAACCTTAGAGCCCAAAGGGAAGCAAGATTTGTACGGTCAGATTTGTTTGCGTTTTTGTTTAATTGAGGTGAAATGTATATAACATAAAATTAACCATGTAAGGTGAACAATTCATTGGCATTTAAGTACATTCACAGTTTGTGCAGCCACTGCCTCTGTCCAGTTCTGGAATAGTTTCATCGCCCCAAAGGGAAACCTTTACTCAGGAAGCAGCTGTCTGTTTTCTTCTCCCCGCCCCACCGCCCCTGGCAACCATCCATCTGTATTCTGTCTCTACAGATTTACCTATTCTGGATATTTCCTATGAATGGAATCCTATGCTGTGTGACCTTTTGTGTGTCTGGCTTCCTTCACTTAGCATCATGCTTCCGAGGCTCATTCATGTTGTAGCATGTATGATATTCACTCCCTTTTATGGCTGAGTAATATTCCACTGTATGTAGACACCACAGTTTGTTTATCCAGTCATCTGTTGATGGACGTTTGGGTTGTTTCTACTTTTTGGCTGTTGTGAGTAGTGCTGCTGTGAACATGCATGGACAGAGATTTGTTTGAGTACCTGTTTTCAGTTCTTTTGGGTATATTGCTAGCAGTGGAATTGATGGGTCACTATAATAATGCTGTGTTTAACTTTCTGAAGAACCGCCAAACTCTTTTCCACAGCGGCTGGACCATTTTACATTTCCACAGTCAGCGTGCAAAGATTCTAGTTTCTCCACATTCTTGCCAACACTTGTTTCCCGTGTTTTTTCCTCTTATGGGTATCCTAATGGGTTGAATAACGTACTTTTTTTTTTTAATGTACTTTTTTTTTAAGTTTATTTATTTTGAGAGAGAGAAAGAGGGAGCAAGGGAGGGGCAGAGAGAGAGGGAGAAGAGAGAATCCCAAGCAGGTTCTACATTGTCAGTGGAGGACCCGACGTGGGGCTCGAACCCACAAAACTGCGAGGTGACCTGAGCTGAAACCAAGAGTTGGACGCTTAACCAACTGAGCTACCCATGTGTCCAAATAATGTACTTTTAAAGTAGCAAACTGCACTCATTTTTCCTCAGGAAATAGTATTAGAAACGGAATCCTTTCTCTTTTTTCCAATTGTGTCTTTGTGTATCTCCCTCGATATCGTGGTCAGAATGTCTTATAGTAATGAGATGAACAGTGGCTAATATAAACTGTGTTTACATCTGAACCATTAGGTTTTCACTTTTCTTACCTTGGTGGTTCAGGCCTCACTGTAACCCCAGCCTACCTTTATGTCTGAATCTCCCCTTCTTCTTAGCCACGCTAGAACTCTCAAAGCACTTTGTACCTTTCTTTGAGCAAATACCGGGTTCTGCCTTTCTTTGTTTGAGGATGGTGACTCTATTCTTGTTTGTGTTGTACCTTCTACCATCTTTCTGTAGATAACTTCTTTGTGGTGCTTGTCTTTCACATTATAATAATTTTTCTTATCTGTCACCCATACCTAACTGTGAGCCCCATGTCGTTTCGGTGTATAACTTGTTTATCTTTGTAACCCAAGGACCTAATAGAATACCTAAGATTGTTCATTTGGATTCCTGGATGGTAAACTTTCGTATTACAGTGTCTTCTGCTTCTGGTAGGGAAACGTTGGATGTTCTCCTCCATCACATAGCCATTTCAGGTTAATTTCATCTCTTCCACTTTAAGGTTCAACCAAAATGTTGCCTCCAGGAAGTTTTCCCCAGCATTGCCTGTTCTCTCCTCCCTTCAAGTCCCCTTTCTGTGTTCTGGTCACACATACCCTGGTGTTGACCACCCTATCTGTTGTGGCAGTTGCCACAGTGTGTGTATCTTTGTATGAAACTGAAAGCACCGTGGTTACTGGTACACCCCCACCAGACTCCTTATGTCTTTTCCTCGTAATTTTTTCATTGCATTTATTCCTGTCTGGTGTTCAGTATTTTTCACTTTTATTGTCTCTTCCCCACACTGGAATGTAAGCTCTATGAAACCGTGGTTTCTGTCTCTCTTCTTTACTATTCTATCTCTTGCATCAAGAACAGTGTCTGCCACATAGATACTCAGTGTACTCAGTGAGTATTTCTTTAATGAATGAATTAATAGGCCTGAGAACTAATTAAGAGCAAGGACTGTGTTGTTTTCATCTTTATCTAACCTCAGTACTTGACACACCAATGCACAGTAAATGTTTGTTGAATGTAGCGTTTATTCTTCCAGCAGGATCTTTCTTCTACATGATATTCTTGGTTCTCTTTGGTTTTTGTTTATGCCTAAATAATTATAGCAAAACAGAAAATGCACATAAACAAAAACAGTAGTCTCACTGCAAACGGGAGATGATTCAGTCATAACTCTCGTGTGTATTGCCATAATGATAGGTTTATCCTATAAAGGTAAAACCGTTCATTTGAAAGGAAAAATTTCAGGGCGCCTGGGTGGCTCAATCGGTTAAGCATCCAACTTGATTTCAGCTCAGGCCATGATCTCATGGTTGAGAAGATGAAACCCCGTGTTGGGCTCTGCGCTGGCAGTGGGATTCTCTTTTGCTCTTTCTCTGCCCCTCCTCCGCTCATACTTTCTCTCAAAATAAATAAATAAACACTAAAGAAAGAAAGAAAGAAAGAAAGAAAGAAAGAGAAAAAGAAAAAGAAAGAAAAAGAAGAGAAAAGAAAGAAAGAAATTTCTTTCAAATTGTAGAGATGGACAACCTGATTGGTTAAGACTTAATGATTTTGGAAACAGCCAAATAATCCCTATATCTATATTCCAAAGTAGTCACTATTAGAATAGGTTAAAAATAATGAAGGTAGTATAGAGTTCTCAGATGGGCCAGATTTTTTTTTTTTAATGTTTTATTTATTTTTGAGAGAGAGCATGAGCAGGGGAGGGACAGAGAGAGAGAGAAACAGAGACAGAGACAGAGAATCCCAAGCAGGCTCTGCGTTGCCAGCACGAAACCCCATGTGGGGCTCAAACTCATGAACCAGGAGACCATGACTTGAGCCGAAATCAAGAGTCAGACGCTTAACCAACTGAGTCACCCAGGGGCCCCACAGATGGACCAGACTGTAAGAGGAGATCATGTACACTGCAAGTTAAATTAAGTTCCCCATGTAATTAGCCAATGATACTAAATGTTACTGGAAGCAAAGTAGCCTCAGCACAGGTATAGTATATTTAATGTAGCTTCCCTCTGTCCCCAACATTCTTAATTGCGGGGATGGGGGAAGGCAGCTGCCTATGACACTCTGCTTACAAGGAGGATCTTAATAGATCTGAGAATAAAGAGCATACCTTGCCCTTTTATATATTCGGGGTTTAGGTCTCCACGCACAGTAAATAATTTTTGATCCTCCTTTGAAATTAGAGAATACCTAAATATTTTCCAGCATTCCAGAAATTTCAGTTCTCTGTAACCCACTTCTTTCCGCTGATTTAATTCTGTTTTGTGATGTGAATGATTCTGATACTTGGTCTGAGCACCACAGTAACAAATCTATTTCTGTGCATTTAGCAAAAGAATCTGAGGCCATGGACATTAGAAAAAAGATTTTTTCTTTTTAAAGTATCATGGTTTCCTTTAGACATAGTTCTATCCTGGAGAGATTACAAAAATATCATATTCCTGTAAGTTTTAATTACTGGCCTTAAAGGGTTGATCTATTTGAATAATATTAATGTTATCTCTTCAGTAAGGATTAAGTGCCCTTAAGAAAAACTAGGTTGAATAGGCATTAAGTTTTGGGGAAATATTATAGCTAGATGGGCCCTTAAAGTCTTCCTAAAGAGTAGATTCCAGAAGCATGTTGAGGAATACCTGGCACTGTGCAGCATAGAGGAGATGTAGAGGACATCTGTGCTGGGGTCCTATTATGAGGGCGTCACCTCACCTTTCTCTCTGACTCCTCCTTCCTCCCCCCCGTTCTTCTCCTCCTGTCACCGTTCTTTATTCCCTACTAGGTTGTGTTCCTGTCCCATTTATGCATTTTAACATCAGTGTTCAGAGGGTGTAGATTTCCATGTTCATTTATGGAGAAACAACAATAGGAAGAGGGTAAATGAGTGAACCGTTCCCCTTACAAAAAAACAGATGTACTCTGCACAGGTTAAATAACGGAAGTCAGTCTCCTCTTAGAGATCACTTTGGAGAGGACATTGAGGGAAAAATGGAAAGGAAGCCTGTTTTAGGAAAAGTGAAAGTTGTTATCACTAGTTGTAATACTCTTGAGAGATAATGTGAAAAATAAAGATTAATGTAGCTACTATTGGCATTTTGATTTGTTTCCTGTTTTGAGTCCCCCCCCCCCCTTTTTGTTTCTGGCCAAAAGTTGTTTTTATTTAATGTGGTAATATTTTTCATAAGCTATAAAATTGGACTGATCCACTTAAAAATTTTATCTTATCCTAAAATAGGTATTACTGAAGCAACAAGCTGTGAAGTAGAAACCAAAGGCTTGCAGCACGTGGGTGGCTCAGTCGTTTAAGCCTCCAGCTCTTACGTTCGGCTCAGGTCATGTCTCATGGTTTGTGAGTTCGAGCCCCGCCTCGGGCTCTGTGCTGACTGTGCAAAGCCAGTTTAGGATTCTCTCTCTCCCTCTCTCTGTGCCCCTCCCTCTCTCGCTCACTCTCTCTCTCTCTCTCTCTCTCAAAATAAACTTAAAAAAAAAAAAAAAAAAAGAAAACCCAAAGGCTCAAATTTCTTATACCCTCATCATGTGCTATCTCCTTATGAGCGTGACCTTACTGCAGTTACTTGTTGGCCACTTGGTTAATATTCTTTGCTAATTAGTGTTGAATTGGACTCCTTGGTCACAGGATGGTCTAGTAGAAGGAACAATGAGAAGAGAGTCCAGGGATTCCGAATTTCAGTCTTGGCCTCAGTTACTATCCAGCTCAGTTATTTCAGTGGGAATAGTTCTGTGTATTTTTCTGTTTTTCTCATGTGTAAATTAAGGCGGTTGATTGATTCCTTTTGATGGTCCCTTTCAGTGTTGTCTTTTCCCAAATGCCACATAAATGGAATCATACAAGGTAGCTATTGAGTCTGGCTTCTTTCACTTAGTATCGTATGTTTGAGATTCATCCACATTGTTGTGTGTGCCGTAGCTCAGTTTTCTCCCTTCCCCACCCCAGAAAATGCTGGAGAAGTACCAAATGTGTTGCAGTAGTATATAGAAGGTACAGATTTCCGCTTTTGGGTTAGAGAGCTGGGAACCGTGAAAAGGTAGCGTTTGAGCTGCGCCCTCTTCTTAAAGGGCTTTGAAAGTCAGAAACCTGTGTGAAGCTGGGTAGCGTGAACTCTTCCTGAAGCAAGGAAGCCTTTGTTTTTGTATGTGATCCTTGAGTGCTGGTTGTGAAGAGAGAAACGAACTTCCGGGGAGATGAGGACTCCCGTTTCTTGAACTCCACATTTAGCGGGACCTTCACTGGAACCCGTGCTGGCCTTGGACTCAACCTCTGATGGATTCCCTGCCGCATCCCTTAACATTCCCAAACCTCTTCTCTTATCTAGAACCTTTCTACCTTGTTTCTGTTTTCCTGTTTTTATTTTCTGAAAATGCCTACCTTTGGACTACTGAGAAAAGTGTAGCTGTCTGATTTGAGCCCCACCACCTCCCTCTGCGTTACATGGTTCTAGGTCCATCTTCTCCTTTTCGTTCGCTTTTAAGAAATTCATTTCCATTATTGTGATCCTCCACTTTTCACTCTTAATTCTGTGTCTTCTCATTTCCTTCAAGTTCCTGCCTCATCTCTTCACCTCCTCTTGTTCTTGTATCTTCAGTGTATCCCTTCCCATAGAACCTTCCCTCAAAATCTCGAGGTATGTGTAGGTTTATCAGCCCACAGACTTCACCCTCCACCCTAGTCTCCACCCCTTTCAACTACTGTCCTCTCTCTCCCACCACTGCCAGACTTACTAAAGGAAGGACCCCTGCTCACCACTTTGGCTTCATTACCACCTGCTTTTTCCTTTGCTCCTTGCCATCTGGATGTGTCTCTGAAATTGCACTGCAACTGTTTTGTCACTGTGGGTGTTTTCCTGTTTTCACGTGAACGTAATACTCTTAGAATCCTGTACGTGAACATGTGTGTATAAACACTCCTGTGTCTACCCCTCTGGCCATGAAACAGACTGTTGCCATGTCCCAGGGGGCCGGCGTAGGTCCACCCTGGTCACAGTCGCTTCTTCTGTCACAGAGGGAACAATCATCCTGAATTCAGCATTATTGGTCACATTGCTTTTCTTTCCACATTTTTTGCCTCTGTATTTACTTCCTCAAATAACACTTAGATTCACCTGTCCCCACTACATAAATCGAATCATACTATGTTCTGACTGGTTTCTTTTGTTCAACATTATGTTTTGGAGATTCATCCAAGTTAGTACATATGTCTATAATTCATTTTCACTGGATATAATATCCCATTATATGAGTACATCACCAGTTTTCTATCCGTTTTATTAGTGATGGACATTTGGGTTGTTTTAGGCTTTTGCTATTCCAGACATTACTGCCATAAGATAATTTTGTACTTATCTCTTGATGCATATGCACGAAAGGCACCAGAGTTTCCTTAGTAGTGTAATTGCTGAACTTATTCCAGTACTGAACTTATTCCAGAACTTAGTACTGCCAGCAGTGTTTTTTCCTTTTTTTTTTTTAAATTCATTTATTTAAATTCACGTCAGTTAACATACAGTGTAGTATTGATTTCAGGAGTAGAACCCAGCAGAGCACCCAGTGCTCTCCATAATGCCCATCACCCATTTAGCCTGTCTCCCCTCCAGCAACCCGCAGTTTGTTCAGAGTCTCTTATGGTTTGCCGCCAGTTTTCCAAAGCAATTTGTACTGGTTTATATTGCTGCCAACAGAGAATAAGAATTTGTCTCACCAAAACTTGACATTAACCACCGTTGTAATTTTAGCCAATTTAGTGGGTGTAAAGTGGTATTGTATTTGGATTTTAATTTGCATTTACCTAGTTTCCAAGGAGGCCAAACACCTTTTCTAGTGTTTGTGCACCATCTATGTTTCTTCTTTTGTGAAATTCCTATTCATTTGTTTTTTGCCCATTTTTTTCTATTGGGTTGACTTTTTTAATTGATTCATATGAGTCCTTTGTGTGTTCTGAATACTAATCCTTTGTTTGTATGTATTACAAATATTTTTTTCCTTGTCGTTCTCTTTATGTAGTCCTTTGATGGAACAGAGCTTTCAGTTTTGAAGTAAACTTATGTCTTCATTTTTGGAGTCTCGATAAACAAATCCTTCCTTTTCTCTAGGTTATGACGATATACTCTTAGTTTGTCTTCTGAAAAGGTACTAGTTTTGTACTTCACATTTAAGCCTTTAATCCTTCTGAAGATATCTTTTTTTTTCTTGCTTGCTTGCTTTTTTTCTTCTTTATCTCTTTTGTATGGTGTGAATTGATCTAATTTCATTTTTTTCCCAAATGGATACCCAGTTACCCTTCTATTGAAAACTCCGTCCTTTACTCCATGACGAGCAGCACTCCCTGTCATGTATCAAGTGTCTAAAGATACGTGTGGCTCTGTTTCCAGATTCTGCTCTGGCCTGCTCGTCCTGCACAACTGCTGCACTGTTCTAATTATTGTCATTCTGTGATAACTCGTAATGTCTCAAAGAATACAGGTCCTTCCACTTTTTTTTTTTTTTTAAAGCATCTTGACCCTTTGCCCTTCTACTTAAATTTTAGAATCATGGAGCATCTGGATGGCTCAGTCAGAAGAGCATGGGATTCTTAATCTCCAGGTTGTGAGTTCAAGCCCCACGTTGGGTGTAGCGATGACTAAAAAAAATAAACTTTAAAATTAATCAGTTAATTAATTAATTTTAGGATCAGTCTGTCAATCACACACACACACACACACACACACACACACACACACCCCAACCCCGAGAAGGAGAATGAAGGAAAAAGAGAAAGAAAATAACTTGTTGAGGGGCACCTGGGTGGCTCAGTCGGTTAGGCATCCAACTCTTGATTTCAGCTCAGGTCATGATCTCAATGGTTCATGAGTTTTAGCCTCATATCAGGCTTTGTAGTGACAGTGTGGAGCTTGCTTGGGATTCTCTGTCTCCTTCTCTCTCTCTCTGCTACCCCCCACCCCCACGCACGCTCGCGAAGAAAAAAGAAAACGGAAAAAAAAAAAAAAAAAAAAAACTGGGGCGCCTGGGTGGCGCAGTCGGTTAAGCGTCCGACTTCAGCCAGGTCACGATCTCGCGGTCCATGAGTTCGAGCCCCGCGTCAGGCTCTGGGCTGACGGCTCGGAGCCTGGAGCCTGTTTCCGATTCTGTGTCTCCCTCTCTCTCTGCCCCTCCCCCGTTCATGCTCTGTCTCTCTCTGTCCCAAAAATAAATAAACGTTGAAAAAAAAAAATTAAAAAAAAAAAAAACTTGTTGAGATTTTCATATGAAATTGCTTTGATTCCATAGATCAGTTTGGAATGGACTAATATCTTTACTGTGTTGAGGCTTCTAGTAAATGAGCATTTATTTATGCCCTCTTTATAATTTTTAAATAAAGTTTTACAGTTTTCTACTGATTAGGACTTGCTATAGTTTGATAGATTTATTCCCAGAATTGTGTATTTTTGGAAGCGTTAAAATTAGTAAGAAATGTTTTCTTTTGGTGTATGAAAGCAGTTTTAAAATAGATTTTGTGTGCTGTAGCCTTATTAAACTCTCTTATTCTAGAAATAGATCATTAGATTCCTTAGGATACTCTATTTACATTATCAAATCATCCGAAAAGACCATTTTATTTCTTTTTTCCAACTTCTGTATTTTCTTTTCTTGCCTTGTTTTGTTGGCTGAGCCTTCCAGTAGCTGGCACACTTATCTTGTTCTTAATCTTAAAGGGAGTGCTTTTTACTCTTTATAAGGGTTAAGGAAGTTTCTTTCTATTCTTATGCGTAGAATTTTTATCATAAGTGGATGTTGAATTTTTCTAATTCAGTTAGAAAATTTCTAATTGCAAATTGAAAAGGCTTTTCTTTATTCTTTGAGATGATTATGTTTTCCCCTTTTAATGAATGTGGTGAATCCCATTAATTGATTTTTAAAAAGTGTTTATTTTATTCATTTATTTTTAAACTTCTTTTTAATTTTTTTTTTAATGTTTATTTTTGAGAGAGAGAGAGACAGAGACAGAGACAGAGTGTGAGTGGGTGAGGGGCAGAGAGAGAGGGAGACACAGAAATCTGAAGCAGGCTCTAGGCTCCGAGCTGTCAGCACAGAGCCCGATGTGGGGCTCAAACTCACGAACTGTGAGATCATGACCTGAGCTGAAATCAAGAGTCAGACGCTTAACTGACCAAGCACCCCACATTTTTTTTAACCCCAAACTAACCCTGCATTCCTGGAATAAATCCACTGTAGTCTTTTTAAAATTTAATCTTTATTTGAAGCAGGCTCCACATACAATGTGGGGCTTGAACTCGTGACCCTGAGATCAAGAGTCTCATGCTCTGCTGACTGAGCCAGCCAGGCACCCCCAGTCCATTGTAGTCTTAATATTTTACCTTATTAGATTATTTTTGCTAGTACTATTTAGGATACTTTTTTATATGTTTGTGAGTAAAACGGGCATGTATTTTTTTCTTTTCCTTTTTACACTCCTCTTTGTCAGGTTTTGGTATTGAGATTCTGCTGGCCTCATAAAGTGAGTTAGGAATTGTTTACTTTTTCCCCCTACTCTGAAAAAGTTGTGAAATACTGGAATTATTTTTCCTTTGGATTTCTGGAAGCAAGCAGAGTGAAATTGTTTTCATTTTTCCTTTGGGGAAGATTTTTACTGACAAATTAAATGTATTCAAATACTACGGGACCCTTTAGATTTTCTGTTTTCTTCTTGAGTCGGTCTTGGTAAGTTATATTTTCTAGAGAGTAATCCATTTTTACGTTTTACTTTCATTGGCATGAATTTTATTGGTTCATGATAATCCTCTTTTATAGTATCTGCGGCATTTTTTTATTGTGTCCTTCTTTCTGTTATCCTTAAATCATTTGTTCCTTCTCTTTTATTTTTTTATTCCATCATACCAGAAGTTTATAATCTATACGGTTCTTTTGAAAGAACCAAGTTGGTGTTTCTATTATGTGGGGTTTTTTTTCCCTCTTTGATTATTGTTGGTCTTTCCTTTATTCCCTTTTATCTATTATCTTTGGTTTAATTTCTTAGTATTTGCTCTTTTTCTGTACCATTTGACAGCAGTAAACTACCCTGTCCTTGTAGCTTGCTTTGGCTACAAGGCTCCTGAGGCACCCTAGTCCTAAGGGATTTTTTTTTCTGTATTCTAACTGCTTAATCTTTGTCTTTACATTTCCTAATGTAGGTGCCCTCTTCAGGCTTCTTTGCTCTACATCCACTCTTAGTTGGTTGACACTTTTACTCTTCAGATTTCACCTGTCACTTCCCTGTGAATGATATAAGCAGGGGACCCTGTCCTTGTCTGGGCTCTTCCACTAACTAGCTGTGACATTTTGAATAATTCACTTAAGATTCCTTAATCTGTTTGTTCCAGTAAAATAAGGAGGTTGGATTCAAGATCTCCAAGGTTCACCTCAGTAACACTGCTCCGGTGGCAACTTTATAGAGTCTTTACCTCTGGCCTCTGTCATTTCTAAATGCCTTCTGGGTCACTTTTCTTACGTTGTTTTGGGGTTTCTCAAACTCTGTATATCTGATGTTAATCTTCTTACACAATTCACCTTCTCTCCCAAGCTGTTAATACCCCCAGTTCCTTATTTATGTTCCTGTTTTCTCTGGCACACATTTGGTTTGACTCCCAACATCCTGTCTCCCTGTACCGTCTTCATACTCAAGTCTGACGTGTGTGTGTGTGTGTGTGTGTGTGTGTGTGTGTGTGTGTGTGTGTGTGTTCTTTCTTCTTTCCTTTTAGCCCAGGTTAGGTCTTTATGTTTTACAAGAATGATTTCCCCGTGATACCTCCTTTCTTCCATCCCTTACCTTATAGGGGAGCCTCAGAGTTTTACTTAAAAAAAATACCTGCTTTTGCATCTTAAATCTCTATTTATCTGAATTGAATTTATCTCTGTTTAATTGAATTGTCTAAGAATGTCCTTTCACTTTGCTGGCTTTAGATACCATGCCTTTATGCGTCCCCCCCCAAGAGGCAGAGACAGGGCACCTAAATAGTATTACTTATTTGGTAATAAGTAATATGGCAGGCTCTGTACCAAAGATAGAAATCCGTCAATCGTGTGTTATAGTGCTTTTTGATTCACAAGCTTCTCATTTTTGTGGGAACTTGCAAGTGGAACCAGTGTATAGAATTTTTAGGATCTCCATGAGAGTGAAATATTTGGTTCTGGAAGACTTCCTGTATTGGCGATGTGTTAATTAACCGCTTGTCTCTGTTTTTCAAAATCTCATCTTCTTTCAGTCTAATGCATTTATGTAATATATATTGAGCATTAATGATTTTCTGCATGGAGATGGAGACCAGTGGCTAATGACAAAATGTGCAACTTTCAAATCATGAAACTTCTGTATGTGGCTCATGAAGGTGACCCTAATTAATTACTTTAAGTTTTATTTCACACTAGTTTCTCACTACTTGACACAAGTATGTACCCTTTTAACTTGATTAAAGGTTTATGTCTAGGTAGTTCTTTAATTTACTATTTATGGGAAACTTTAGGAAAAAACCATAAGAGAACGATACACTATGAGGGTTTAAGCAGGTGGAAATATATGGACACTCCTTTTATAATTATCTCACGGAAACCTTAAATAGGTCTTTTGAGTCATGTGATCTACCTCATTATTCTTATTAAAGTGATTCGTGTGCTAGAAATGAGAGTATATAGAGGCAGAAGTTAGTAGCCGTTTAGAAATACTACTTTAATGTTCTGCCTCGTACTGTCCCAACAGGTGTCAACAGGTGTGCTCCATGTGTGCACACACAGGAGTGAGGACGGGCAGATGGGTTGTTTGAGTGGTAGGAAATGGCAAGTCAGTACCACCTTCATGTGCCTCAGTGATTCTTGCAGGTTCCTGGAGTCTGTTATATTTTGTTGAGTACAAAGAATTCTGGTTATTTGTAAATAATACCTGGATATTGTAGTTTGAAAACCATGTATTATATCCTTAAAAAATATTTGAGTATTAGGATGATATGTCTTTCCATAAATTAGTCCGTCCTCTTCTAACATCTGATTGCAGCATCGGTGGTTAAAAAGCACAGGATGACATTTAGAAGATGATAGTTACAGCAGAGGTCTTGCTAATTAAATATGTGCAGCAGTTTATACTTTGGAGATGAAGAAATTATTAAAAATGTTCTGCAAATGGTTGTTTTCGCCATGAGATTGTCATGTAGTAAAAGCATAAGTTAAGAATAAATCATCTTGCAAAGTCACCGGTGGGTTTCTTCTGTCCATGCCAAATATGGAGAATTGGGGACCAGAAGAGCACTTCAGTCCCTCTTTAGAAGTCTGTCTTCTACCATTCTTCCCAACAGTGAGAGTGACAATAATCTCTTCCTTATAAGTGCCGTGTTTATTCTGACCCCAAACACTACATTCACTTCCATATTCTCTAACACTGTGTTTATGGCTGGGATTCATTTTTTATATTTTAGTTTCTGTTTCTTATGCTTAGTGTTCATTTATTTGTCCCGCCGCCCTCCCTTTAGTAGAGAAATCATTTTACTGTATGTCCTTTTTCTTTTAAATCCCTCTCGTCCTTGGAGGTACTTAGGAAAGTGCTTCCACAAAACTGATGACTGATCAGTGCTGGTGACTGAAGGCTAGTGCTTTATTTCAGTTGAGTTTGTTTTTAATAGTTACATTATCGTGCTTGCTTTCCAGGCACACAAACCAATGGTCTGGACTTTCAGAAGCAGCCCGTGCCTGTTGGGGGAGCAATCTCAACGGCCCAGGCCCAGGCTTTTCTGGGACATCTCCATCAGGTAGGATGCTCTGCTCAACCATCAGGGAGGGTAACAAGTGGAGGCATGAAATGCGAGGGCCTGGGGAAGTTACTTCAGTGTGTGGGACTTTTTACATTGATTAAAGCCTGTGCTAATCACACCTAATTGTGTCCTTCTGAATGGTTCGGCTGGAATCCTGTAGCTTAATTGACTATATAGCTATTGACCCCGCAGCTGTGTGAAAAAAAGGAATTCTTTGTTATGAATGGAATGTATATAACAACGGGGTTACTGTTTTTGTCCCTGTGGGTCTGTGATGGCTCACTGAAGGTAGTAAATTACAAAGTCATCCAAAAGGATGTAGTCACCATTGCCTGAGACCTGCTGAGTAAGGCTCTCCGTTCAGAATATGTCTTCATAAAATGTATCTTCATATGTCTTCTGAGCTCATAAAATATGTTTTTAGACTACCTACGCTTTATATAAAAGAAGCTCCTGTGATTGAAACAGGTGAAATTTTAGAAAGGTCCTCTAAAGCCTATTTATTCTATAAATTCAAAGGGATGGTGTGCAGGCAGCCATTAGCATCTTCTATTAGAGGGAGGCCCTAGTTGACAGACTTTGGTCAGGTGCATAGGTTTGTGTTTCTGAAAGTAGAGAAACTTCCACATGAAGCTTCTGGATAAAATATTAAGATGATTTAGCATCTAAAATAATTTAAGAATATATTGTAGAAAAACAAAAACGTTATTTTCATGTTGATTTTTTTTTTTTCCCCTAAAAACATATTGTAGCCTCCAACAAGTTTTCTGGTTTCTTAGAGGGATAGCATTTCTGATAGTTTATGTGGCTTATATTAAGTGTCTATCTGGCATAAATTTGTGACGGTCCAAATGTATTTAAAAAAATCCCTGAAGGTACATAGATGATATGCAGTCTTTTCTCCATTGGATCCAAATTCCAAGATGAGTACAACTCCTGCCTCAGCCACAAGGCCTCCAGCTCAGAATCCTTGAACCTTCAATATGCCCCATACCAAAGGACTTTAAATCAAGGAATTTTAGGGGCGCCCGGGTGGCTCAGTCATTTAAGCATCTGACTTCGGCTCAGGTCGTGATCTCATGGTTCGTGAGTTCGAGCCCCGTGTCGGGCTCTGTGCTGACAGCTCAGAGCCTGGAGCCTGCTTCGGATTCCGTGTCTCTCCCTCTCTGTCTGCCCCTCCCCCACTCATACTCTGTTTCTCTCTTTCTGTAAAATAAATAAACAGTTTTTAAAAAATTATAAACAAAGGGCAGCAATCCATTCATTTTAGCTCTGAACTCTATATGAGCTCCATACCAACACTTATACTTAACTTCAGGAAACCTTGAAGTTATATGATATATCGAAAGTGGAACTCATTGTCTTCCTGTCAGTGACACTACCATTTTTTTCCGTCTCTCAGATTTGAACCCTGGAATAATTCGTGACTTCTTTCTTTATCTATATCCAGTCAGTTGCCAGGATCTTATGTAGTAGCACTGTCTCTCGTGTTTCCTAGTTTTTGTGCTGACTGCTGCCATTCTGATTTACACTTCATTTATTCTACTCTAACTTCTATTCTTTTTCCCCATACATAGTCTTTCTTTATTTTCAGGACATTGACATTTTTGAAGAGTACAAACTAGTCCTTCTATAGTGTTGCTCGGTTTGGGTTTGGGGAGGAGTACAACATAAGTAGTATTGTGTTCTTGGTGGATTATACCAGAAGGCACGTGTGTCCTTAGTGGTGACTTTTCCTTTTGTAATTAATAAGTATCAGCGGAGAGATGGTTGAGAATATGTAAATATCATGTTATTCCCCACCTCTCACCCATTAGAGCATCCATTGATGACACTCGCCAGAATCAGGTATTAACGTGGCTGCCAAACAATGTCCCTTATTCTAACATAACCATGGTTTTTTAACTTTCTGAATGCATGAAATGTTGTGACAGACTTTCATGTGTGGATTATAGGACAGACTCTTTATTTCAGCCAGCAGTTTTGAGTTGTGACTATAAATGTTCTAAGGACTTGACTGTATAGGTGTTGTGTGTGTGTATGTATACGCACGCACACACGCGCACACATGTATATGTAAGGTTTTCACTCTGGTATATACTTGAAAATTTTGAAATTAGAATGAGTAGGTAATTCTGATTGTTTATAATGATAAAAATAATGTATGTAAGTAGCTTGTTCCCATGTGTTCTTTATATAATGGATGAATTAAGCTTTTAGAATCTAAGCGTCCAATGATTACAAACAGGATAAGGAGTGTCTAATACAAGAGTGGCACGCCTGATGACGCTTAGTGTGGGAAAACATGTTCAGAAAAGAACTGGTAACAGCATCTTCTGGTAGGAGGTGGAGGAACCGTGAGCTTGTCCATAAAGTTTTACCTCTGTAAGATAGACCTCTTTGTGTTCTTAGTTCTAACTCAGTGACGGGCACTTAGTAGAGATTCTTGAAATACTTGCTGATGTCAACCTCGAATGATGGATGTCAATAGTATCGTACTAGAACTTTACCTCACTACTTTACTTTCAGGTCCAGCTCGCTGGAACAAGTTTACAGGCTGCTGCTCAGTCTTTAAATGTACAGGTAAGCTGGGTTTCAGGATTATGGATCAGTTTTACTATTTTTCCCATTTTTTTTCTGACTTTTTTGTAACGAGCATGCAATAATTTTATAATAGGAAACACTTAGGAGTATTACCTTTTGTTATTACCTAATGTCTTTAAGATGCAAATACTGACAATCATTGACAACACGTTCATAAAAATCCAGTTTATGTTATACTACTGTGAATGACAAAAGGTGAACAAGAGAAGTCTACTTGCAGAGATGGATGTGTAAGTTTATTTAATTTTTATCTGGGGGAGCATACGTGAGTGTAGGAAGCTGTTTCTGAGTTTTACAGTGATAACACATACCTAAACACAAAGCCAAATAATTTGTAAATCCCTTTTTGTTTCCAGATGCCTTTTTGTGGTTTTATAGTGTAGAGGAAAGAGCACTGGGCTGAGGTACAGAGGTTTTTAGTGTGCATTCTAGCTCTGCCACTAACTAGCTGTATGACCTTTGGCGAGTCACTTAACATCCTGGGGTTCCTTTTTTTTACACTTGTTTAAGTGGGGAAGTTTTTAGAAGCTTGCCAGGGTCCCTCTCTGCTCTAAAGTGCTGTGCTTCTAAGGTTCGTAACTAAGCCTGGTGTAGTTATTGACGGGCCGCGTCGGATCAAAATTTTAAAAACGAAGGTTAAGTCTGGCTACTTTGCTGATGCACAAATCATGTGGTAAAACGTGCAAAGTTCAGTTATTATACGTTACTCCGTAATTCAGTCAATCTGCTGCTTCCTTTCGTTATAGTGTTTAGGTAGCTGACAGTCAAGAGGGGAAAGCCATATTCTAAAAGATTGATTTCAGTGTTGCTAATGACTAAAGACCTTGGGTTGAGCGTTCCGGGAACCCAATGGAATATGGACCTGGTAACACATGGAAGCAAGAAGAGAAAAGAAAAGGAGATAATGTGACCTTCCTTTCTGAGGGAGAGGAGGCAGAAAATTGCCTCGGTTGCCATGGTAAACTTTCATCCCTTGGAGAGATGTTGGCAAACAGGCTGTATCTCCAGTGCGGCATGTTTACAGTCCTGCACTGTAATTATCTCCCAATGACTGGCAGAATTAATCAGAGCCTTTATGTTAATTAGCCTTGCTGTAGTCCCCAAAACAGGTGGTAGGAAATATGCAAATCTATGCAGAATTTTAATGCTCGCATAGCCAGTTTTAATTACCATAAAATTTCCTCTTAGTGTCCCTTTTAGGAGTGTGTTCTCTTTCCCTCTTGACTGTAGCGTTTCCCCCCCAAACTTGTGTGTTACT
Organism: Herpailurus yagouaroundi; assembly: GCF_014898765.1. NCBI lineage: Eukaryota > Metazoa > Chordata > Mammalia > Carnivora > Felidae > Herpailurus > Herpailurus yagouaroundi. The sequence continues at coordinate 5,521,476 of NW_024412436.1, read as the reverse complement.
TGATGAGAGATGCTGAATTTGCAGTTATTTTAGATATTAGATCCAAAGTTCCGTGGGTCAAGTTGTCAGCTCCGAGATGGTACATGAGGGGGTTTCAGGCTGACCACCAAATACATCTCAGGATGCAGGGGTGGAGGGTCTAATGTAGAGATGGATTGAGAATGTGCTTTCCCTTAGTCCGTATTTCTGAAGTTGAGATCTGGGTTTCCGAAAAATTCTGTTGATTTGTGGAGGACCAAATTTTTTTTTTCTTAAAAGTTGTTAAGTGCAGCCTTGCTGGCATTGGAACGAGAAGTCTATACCAGCAACTTGTATTGTGGGTAATTTTTACATTTTATTTTTCTACTTTCATGTGTTCCGTATTTGATCATTTCTTTCTTTTATAGTTAGGAAACGACAAATAAGAAATGTGATTTTTTTTTTTAAAGGGAGAAAAAGTCTAAAAATTTCCTATATTAAAATCAGGAAAATACAAAGATTAGTAAGAAAGGAAAAGAATGAAACCAGAAAACTCATGACTAGATAAATCCATGTTGTAAACAAGTCTTAAAATATGGAGTTATAAGTAGTATTTTTTAATCAGTTACTTGAAATCTCTTATCCCCCCTTCCCTCCCAGTCTAAATCTAATGAAGAATCGGGGGATTCACAGCAGCCAAGCCAGCCTTCCCAGCAGCCTTCAGTGCAGGCAGCCATCCCCCAGACCCAGCTGATGCTGGCTGGAGGACAGATAACTGGGGTAAGTTTTCACTGAGAGAATTACAATAAACTTTCTTTGTGTCAGAACTGCCACGGGCCAATATCTGATTAGAACCGTTTGCTGTAGCACACAAGTGACGTGGTTATGCCTGGCGCTGTTTTCTTCAAAGAGTTTGCTACGCCGTAGGCAGCTCCTTAAAAGGAATTATCTTTGTCATAAGTTTTCGGGGTATCCTTTCTTACTTTTGCAGATGCTCTCGATAAACTAGAGACTTTTTTAAACCCACGTTTCACCTGTTGCTTCATCATGCAGTGGAGTCATCCTCTGATTGAGATCATTATATTGATGAGATTATAGTCGTCAGTTTGGAGTTACTTTATCGCTGCAGAGTAGAAGTTAAAGAGTGGGTTAGTACCTACACAAGAAAAATATTTTCTTTAAATTACTGTGTCATGTTCTAAAATGAAACCTCTGGTCTCGTATCCTGGCTCTACAGTTTACTGTGTGAACTCATTACTTCATCTCCCTGTGCCTCAGTTTTCCTTCAGTTAAATGGAGCTGTTGTCTATGTGAGATGCTCACGATATTGTTATATAGATAAAGAATAACAGTGTTTGTAAAAAAAAGAACAGTGCTTGGCATGTAAGTCAATAAATGTCTTTTATTTTTATTGGTAATAGATCGGCCTTTGTGAATACATTAAACTTTTAATTTTTCAGCCGTCTGTGCTCTAAGACACCAGAAGTATTTTCCCAGTGCTGAACATTTGTCTGTTAAGTTATTTTGCGGGTAGAAAGGCTAGGAGACTGGTAAGGAAGAGTTGTTGTTCAATTCACATCACATCAACTCACGCAATTTTTTACTTCCTTTCTTTTAGTTAAGTATGTTTTAGAAGTTGCAGAATGGTCTTAAATATCTCCTCGATGGAGATTAATATGTTTATTATGTAAAATATTTGTAAACATGTGTATCTTGACAGCTGTTAAGTTTTTGAATGGTTTCATTTTGATTCTTATGTCTCTGATGTACAAATTGTATTGGACCCTTTTAGAAGGAGGGTTGTGCCACTAAGTGAATGTACACGTGCTTAATATATGTCAGGGTGGGATGCCTTGCTGGCTCAGTCGCTAGAGTATGCAACTCTTGATCTTGGGATTGTGAGTTGGAGCCCCGTGATGGGTTTAGAGATTACAAAAATAAACTAAATACAATACATACATACATAAAAGCTTAAAAAAATAAAGTATATATTCCAGGCTTCCTTCTTGTCTGATCAGAACATGCCACCAAAAGGAAGGCTGAACACACTTATTACTTTGTGTCTGAACTAAGTTGCATTATGAAAGCAAGTTTTAATCTGCTCTAAATACATTTCCTGTTTTACTGTTTGGGTCTGTTTCGGGTGATTAGTGTCTATAATAGTAAGAGACCCTTGGGATTCCAGGTTCGTGTGGCTGGAGCTTCTATTAAACCTGGGCTTTAGGATTCATTTGCATGTAAAGAGAGCCGCTGTCCCCACTGTCACCACCTGTTTCACGGAGATAATGTGTTGGAAAGGGGATATAAAGTTGTAGAGACCCAGTGCTTTCAATAACAGAAAGGACTGTGTTGGGGAGGGGCTGTAGGGAGACTTGGACAAGAAACAAATGGAGCTCATATTCTTTAGTCATATCTTAGGACATAATGGAAATGATGGAATATGGCAGAGATTCATGCTAATGGGAAGCAGCTGGGCCTTATCAGTTCTTTCCGCGGTCAGATCCAGCATCCTTGTTCCTCATTCATCTGACTAATCACTTGCTGTTCTGTTGGGTGTAAATTTCTTTTCATATCCTGTCAGCGTGGATTCTTTTTCTTTTCTTGCTTACTAGTTAATTACTTTTTTTTGCCTGAACCCTCGAGCCCTGGACACGTTTGAATGATTGTTTAAGTCCAGAGTGAGGACCACCATTCTAATTTAAATGTTCCGCCAGCAATGGCAGCTCGATTGCTGATCAGCGTTTCAGCTTCGAGCTGACCGTGCGGAGGCGGGTGGCTAAGGTCTCATAGCCCTTGAGTTACCTACCGCAAAGCAGTCGGCTTGCGTTAGGGGCCCTTCTCCCGCAGACCGTTCCAAACGTCTGTTCTCATTTTGTTCAGCTTACCTTGACGCCGGCCCAGCAACAGTTACTGCTACAGCAGGCGCAGGCGCAGGCACAGCTGCTGGCCGCCGCGGTCCAACAGCACTCCGCCAGCCAACAGCACAGCGCCGCCGGGGCCACCATCTCAGCCTCCGCCGCCACGCCCATGACGCAGATCCCCCTGTCGCAGCCCATCCAGATCTCCCAGGTGAGTCTCCCTTTGGGCAGGGGCGGGAAGTGAGGAATCAAGCGGCGGGTCTTCTTTAGTACGGAATCCACTTTCTGATCGTCGGCGTGGCCCCTCAAAAGGCCCGAGGAGCGCGAGAGCAGGGAAGTGCGCCGTCGCCTTCCTTACCGCTGAACTAGAAGTAATACGTTTGTTTGCTTGTTTGAATTGATATTATAAACACGTAACTGATTATTTGAGTAACTGTTTACATTAAGTGACAATTCTCGAATAATTAGTTGGCATATTTCTGAAGCAGGGGATTACTGTATTTATTTTAATTAGCTAATTATGGCAGGCATGGGTTCTTTCATGTGCTCCGCAGTGAATATTGCCACTCATGTGTGAGAGAGACGGCCCGTCCTCTCCCTGCTACGGAGCGATTAACTCTGTGCAGAGCTGTATTCGGATGTGGTTTGGCTCCAGTGTTCACACTTCAGGGCAGAGTATCCAGAGATAATAAAAAGTTACTTGAGAGGCATAGAGGGTACTGCCTGGGAAGAAAGGTAAATGAAGTCCTTCGTCCCCAGGAGAGGGAAAAAGTCCAAGTATTGGTATCAGTAAGTTCTGTGAAGAGTTCTTATGAGTCTAGCGCTAGACAATTATCTTTATCCCCCCAGAGAAGACTCAGAAGCAGACTTGCATTGTAGCTAGAGCTTGACTAGGACATTTAAAAGAGCCAGGTAACTATATAAAGCGAAGAATAGGTATCCGACTAATCTTTATGACTATAATATACAAGCTTTTTCAAGATAATGTCTTAATTGTGGCCACTTTCTTCATCACCAAATACGTTCTTAACGTATAAGCTTTGAGACCCTATGTTGACATTATTCTACTAAGATAATGTGTGTGAAACCACGTTGAAAATTATAAAACACTAGACCGGTGTAATCAAGTTTGGTATGTTATGGATTAGGTTTTTATATGGATAACTATTTTTAGGTATTTTTACACGTATTTCTCAGTCGAGTTAGACTGGTACCAAATTAAGGTGGGTTTTTTGGTTTTTTTTTGTTTTTGTTTTGTTTTGTTTTGTTTTGTTTTGTTTGAGAGCGAGAGAGAGTGCGAGCAGGGGAGGGGCAGAGAGAGGGGGAGACACAGAATCTGAGGCAGGCTCCAGGCTCTGAGTTGTCAGCATAGATCTCGACTCGGGGCTCAAACTCATAAACTGCAAGGTCGTGACCTGAGCCAAAGTCAGACGATTAACCAACTGAGCCACCCAGGCGCCCCTAGACTGCTGCCAAATGTAATGAATCATTATAGATACTTTAATTTATCGATGCAGTTTCAGACACAGCACTCTCCATTTTTATGTAAGAGAAAGATGAGTTGAATATTTAAAACCCCAACGTACTCTTTGCTCACTTGATTTTTAAAACCCACATTGATCCTTCCAGGCTAAAAACACTCAACTGTAACCATTTGTTCTGAGGGAATTTGAAGTAACTATCGAAAACTAGCTTTGACACGAGTCCTGACACGGTGGATACGGGCAGAGGTAGCAAGTCCTTACCGTGGCTCCAGGTTTCTTCGCACGCTCTGTGACCATACCCAGAGCACACCCTGTTTAAAAAGGACGGAAGAATGTAGAATATTGACTCTTCTTTATGTGGATGACACAGTTCATCTCCTGGGAACCTTATGAGCCAGCGAGTTTTCGTTTCAGGATCTCCAATCCGTGTTTTCGTTCTGATTCTCTAGGATCTGCAGCAACTGCAGCAGCTTCAGCAGCAGAATCTCAACCTGCAGCAGTTTGTGTTGGTCCATCCAACCACCAACTTGCAGCCAGCGCAGTTTATCATCTCACAGACGCCCCAGGGCCAGCAGGGTAAGCTCCTCCTCAGCACCCGTCAGCAGCGCACGAGGCTGTCCGCTTCTGCGCCACACACACCGACTGCTGTCATTTTAACGTTTGGATTAAATCTGACTGTAAACTCAGTATTCGTGTTAAGAAAAATATATTTTTTAGGGGCGCCTGGCGGCTCTGTCGGTTAAGCGTCTGACTTCGGCTCAGGTCATGATCTCACGGTTTGTGGGTTCGAGCCCCGCATCGGGCTCTCTGCTGTCAGCGCAGGCCCTGCTTGGGATTCTCTGTCCCCCTGTCTCTCTGCCTCTCTCTCTCAAAAATCAATTTAGAAAAAAAAGAAGAAGAAAAAGAAAGAGGGATGCCTGGGTGGCTCAGGTCATGATCTCGTGGTCTGTGGGTTCGAGCCCCGCATGGGGCTCTGTGCTGACAGCTCAGAGCCTGGAGCCCGCTTCGGATTCTGTGTCCCCCTCTCTGCCCCTCCCTAGCTCATGCTCTGTCTCTCTCTCAAAAATAAACAAACATTAACCAAAAAATGGGTTTTTTTTATTTTGGGGTTTTTTTTAGCTAAGGAAAAAAAAAACTATTTTTGGTCATGCATGCCACATATTGAAGATCGTCCTTTACTGCCTCTCATCTGTTCAATCTCTCATGGTGAACCAAGAGTTTGGTCAAAAATCTAAGTGAAATCTTTCCAACATAAATTACTTCTAGTATTTTGATAATTTTTCTTGGGAATGTATTTTAAAAATGTGGACTGAGCATTAAAAGCATATGCTTCTAACAATCTTTTGTTCTCTTTTAAAGTTTGAGAAGGAGAGAGTGTTATATTAGAAATTGCAAACTTTTGAGTTACAAAAAACACATTTAAGGCCTCTTAGTGGTAAATTTCTATATCAGATAAATTCAATTCTTGTTTGTAAGGTTAGTGGAGGTTAGAGTAGAGAGATTCAGGGTATCAAGGCTTCACCCCAGCGAACGTTAGTGCATTGCTACCATTTCCTCATTATTTTTGTTCTTTAGCCTTTTTCTTCTTGATCATTCATTCCAAAATCTTTCTTTGCATAAATACCTGTTCCACTTAACAGATAGCTTGCTCCTGTCATGAATCAGACAATTCTCTGGCCCAATATATACTGGCAGTTTCTAATGGATGCTGGGTTAAGAAGGTGAGCTCTTTTGGGACACCTGGGTGGCAAAGTCGATTAAGCATCCGACCTCAGCTCGGGTCGTGATCTTGCGGTTCATGAGTTCGAGCCCCATGTCGGGCTCTGTGCTGACAGCTCAGAGCCTGGAGCCTGCTTCAGATTCTGTGTCTCCCTCTCTCTGCCCCTCCCCGACTCATGCGCGCGCGCTCTCTCTCTCTCTCTCTCTCTCTCTATCTCTCTCTCTCAAAAGTAAATAAAAACATTTAAAAAAAAAAAGAAGGTGAGCTCTTTTTAGAGTTTCAAGCTTGCTTCCATTTAGAATACTTCTTCATTTTCATCCATTCCTTACTAAAATAAAGGATTGGCCAATCAGAGAGATCATCAGACAGGTTATCAAAGACATATATCAGTTTTAGTTTTGTTTTGTTTTTTTAACGTTCATTTATTTATTTATTTATTTAGAGAGAGAGAATCCCAAGCTCCGCGCTGTCAGCGCAGACCCCAAAGCGAAGCTCAATCCCACGAACCGTGAGATCATGACCTGAGCTGAAATCAGGAGACAGCCGCTCAGCCACCTGAGCCACCCAGGTGCCCCTATATCGGTTTCAGTTTTATGTCCCATATCTTACTGCCCAAGTTGTAGTTAACAAGATTGAATTTTAGGAAAGTAAGACATTAAGAATTTTAAGACTGATAAGACTATCAAAAGATCAGTTGGAAATTTTCATTTCACTTTCTTATTCTTTATTTTGCCATATGTTCAGAGGAATCCTTAGTGTATCTGACAGGACATTTGTGTTTTCCAGGTCTCCTGCAAGCGCAAAATCTTTTAACGCAACTACCTCAGCAAAGCCAAGCCAACCTCCTACAGTCGCAGCCAAGCATCACCCTCACCTCCCAGGTCAGTTTTCTCCCACTGAGGATTACTTTCTCTTACCCGGATGTTTTGAGGGACTCTTGGACTTGGTTCAATTAAAAACACAACAGATCCCCACAGTACCCTAATAAAAATAATCCAAATAGTTTTCACACTGAGCAAAGATTCAAACCAAGACTTATCAGCTTGATAAAGCAATACTATCGGATTGATGTAGTCTTTGAAAATGTCCAAGGAGTTCCTGTTTTCTTCTGTATTTGTAAAAACTAACCGTGTTAGTGGCAAATGAGGACTGAGTTCTGGCTCGTCGACCATCCTCCCCTCCAGCCCTCCCCTCTCTGTAGTTGGCAGGAGAGCTTACCACTGGCACCAGAAACCCACTGCTTCAGTGAAAACACATCACGGTCCTCTGCCCTTTTGAAGAAACTGCAAAGAAGTTCCGATCCCCGTGTTTTCTTTCAACTTTGAGATGTTGCTTTAGCTCATTTCTACCAGAGTTTAGCTCTATCATAAAGTATAGGTCTAGACATCTTGAGATGTAAGCTTTAGACCTCTTTCACTTCTTAACCAGCTGTGACTTTGAGCACGTCGTTTCATTTCTTCATCTGTAAATTAGGTAATTGAACTGGCTGATCCTGAATCACTCTTCAGCTCTGATTCGCTTTGTCTATACTCTTGCAAGTTCTCACTAACATATGGCCAGATTTGACAAAATTCCACATCTGTTTATGATAAAAAAGAAATAACAAAAAACAAAACTCTTGCAAACTAGGAATAGGTTTCCAACCTGGTAAAAGTCATCTACAAAAAAAAACCCTACATCATACCACCAAGATCAGGAATAAGGCAAGGATGTCCACTGTCACCACTTTTTTTTTTTTTTACATTTATTTATTTATTTGTTTGTTTGTTTGTTTATTTATTTATTTAGAGAGCATGTGTGCACGAGCAGGGGAGAAGCAGAGAGAGAGAGGGGGAGAGAGAGAATCCCAAGCAGGCTCTGACTTGATTTCACAAACTGTAAGATCACAGCCTGAGCTGAAATTAAGAGTTGAATGCTTAACCACTTGAGTCACCCAGGTGCCCCAACTATTACCACTTCTGTTCAGCATTTTACCGGAGGTCTTAGCAGTGCAGTAAGACAAGAAAAAGAAATAAAGGACATGTAGATTAGGAAGGAATATGTAAAACGTTTTAATTGGCAGAGGACATCATTGTCTATGTTAAAATCCTAAGGGATCTACAAAAAACTGCTGGAATCAATAAGCGAGTTTAGCAAGTATGTAGCATACAAAGTCGGTGTTAACAATGATCATTTGGAAGTTGAACTTAAGAGGAAAAATATTTACCCTACTTACAGATAAATTTCACAAAACATTTGCAAGACTTATATGTAATTTTCAATAGTGAAATTAATCAAGACCTAAATAAATAGAGGGCTATAATGTGTTCATGAATCAGAAGACTTCGGTTGTTAAAACGTGAATTCTTTTCCAAATTGATCTATATATTCAACATAATTCCTGTCAGTACCCAGCAGCCTTTTTTTAAATAGAAATTTGCGGGGCGCCTGGGTGGCGCAGTCGGTTAAGCGTCCGACTTCAGCCAGGTCATGATCTCGCGGTCCGTGAGTTCGAGCCCCGCGTCGGGCTCTGGGCTGATGGCTCAGAGCCTGGAGCCTGTTTCCGATTCTGTGTCTCCCTCTCTCTCTGCCCCTCCCCCGTTCATGCTCTGTCTCTCTCTGTCCCAAAAATAAAAAATAAAAACGTTGAAAAAAAAAATTTTAAAAAAAAAAAAAGAAATTTGCATCATGTTTCTAACATTTATGTGGAATTGTAGAGGACGTAGAAAAATCAAATAATTTTGAAAAGTAAGAAAGTTGAAAGACTGCCTCATGTCAAAATTAATATAAAGCCACAGTAATGAAGACAGCATGATAACAGCATATGAACAGAAATGAAATAGAATAGAAGATTAAGTAGACCCACACATCTATGGCCAAAGGATTTTCCACAAAGGTGCCAAAGATTTCAGTGAGAAAAGGAAAGTCTTTGGTTATGTGTAGGCAAAAACAAACAAGCAAACAATTTACAATGATTAATTTGAAAAGGGTAATAAGACCTAACCTTCCAGAAGAAAACTTAGGAAAAAAGTCTTTGTGTCCTTGGGTAAGATAATGGTTTCATAAATAGGACACAAAAACACTATTCATAAAAGAAAAAAATTGACAAATTTAATTTTATAAAAATTAAAATCTTTTTGTTAAAAGCATAAAAGAAAAACCACAAACTGGAAGAAAATATTCTTCAAATTTATATCTGATAAAAGACTTGTGTCTAGAATTTATAACTAATTCACAAACTCAGTAATAAGCCTGACTTTTTAAAAAGGAGGGATGTGCAAAATATTTGAAAATACTTCACCAAAGAAGATACGTGAATGCCCAGTAACCATATAAAAAGATGCTGAAAATCATTGGTCATCAGGGAAACGCAAATGAAATACCACTACATACCCACTAGAATGGGCAAAATCAAAAAGACTATGATAGTACCAAGTGTAAAGCAACTGGGCTCTTTGATATATTATTGATGGGGTTGCAAACACTTTGGAAAACAGTTTGGCAGTTTCTTATACAGGGTACCTTATGACCTAGCAATTCTACTTCTAGAAATGAATGTCCACACAAAGACCTATATATAAATGTTCAAAGCAGTTTTACCCATCATCACACCAAACTGGAAATAACCTAAATGTCCATCGACTAATGAATAGGTAACATAACTTTTGGCATATCCATATGATAGAATGCTGTTCAGCAGTAGAAAGGAATATACTTCTGAAACATTTACCAACACGTATGAAGTTTGGAAGCATTATGTTAAGTGAAAGAAGCCAAACATAAAAGACTGCATACTGTATGATTCAATGTGTATGCATTTTAGAACAGACAAAACCATAGGGACAGAAATTGTATCAGTGCTTGCCGGGGGCTTGGGGGCTAGGGATGGGGAATGGAGGGCAAAGAGCATAAAGGAACTTCTGTGGGGGATAGAAATGTTTTATATCTTAAATGTGGTGGCAGTCACGTGACTACATACGGTTGTCAGAACATCAAACCGCATACTTTTAAATTGTGCATTTCATTGTGAATATGCCGCATATAAAAAATCAGGTTGGAGTCTTGCAAAAGCCTGTTGCAGCAGTTCCTCCCTGGCCTTCGTGCGCCGCACACAGTGGCAGGGCTGGTGTAGCGCCATCCTGACTCCTGCTCACTGAGTTCTACTCTGCCGTTTCTAGCTCTGGCCCAGTCCAACCTGAGGTTTCTGGAGCTGGGGTGACTTATCTGTAACCACCCCACCTAAAGGTACCCAAGCCATTTTTAGTCCTTTACTATTTGAGAACGGGGCTCCTTCAAGCCTGGAGATGAAATAACAAACAGTCTGGTGGTTGAGGCTCACGTCTACCTGTCAACCAGTCTCACCGCGAAGCGTGTAGCTGCATAGGATTCTAACGTGGTTGGTGCTGGTTTGGACTCCTCCAGACTGGTCAGGTTGAAAATTGCTCAGTGTCAACAACACATAACAGAGGTGAACTTGGCTGTCTTCATTGAAGCAGGATGATAGAGACTGGCTTACTCTGGTTGTAGGCCTGTGCGATGCCTATTGTGTAGTTTTCTGGCCCAGTTGGTTCCGTTGGAAAGAGCTTATTACTAACCAGGTCAGAGTTGGAGGTATTTGACGCATTTAAATTACAAGAAAACTCCTAGCCGGAGACCTCATTTGTAACCCTGGCCTGTAATCTCTCATGTGGCCACTGTTCATAGGAAGGGTCAACAGAGCAATTACGCCGCAGCCAGGGTAGTACCTTCTGCTAATGAGGACCCACAAGGGCAGGCTTTCCTCGGGGCGTGTGAGTAAAACAGAGTAGCCTTGTGTTTGTGTAAGAAGGAAATGGAGTATTTTCTTTAAAAGGAAAAGAGATCATTCTTTCATGTCCCCAAATAAATTGTAGATAGATTTAAATAAATATTTTAAAACATATAGAGGAAGCAAGCAGACCATTAAAAAGGAATTTTTGAGTTCGAAATAAGTGAAAGCTCTCTTAGATTTGAAGCAAGAGAAGATACTAGAAAGGAGGAAAAAAAAGTTCACCCAAATGACAATTTAAGGCTTATGTACCCTGAAAAATAAAAGGAAAAAAGCAGATTGGAAAAATTATTTGTACTAATACAACAGACAGAGGCTTAATCTATAACAATTGATGAGCTCTTTAAGGATGAGGGCAAGGACATCATTAATACATGTATGGGTTATGGATATAAATCCAGTCGATAAAAGAAATACAGATAATAAATGACACATGGGAAACTTTTACTTTGAGTAATAAGAGAAATTCAAATAAAGGTGATAGTGAAGTACCATGCACTCCTTCAGTTAGCAAAACATTTTTGAAAACTGCCAACACAAACCATGTGGAGGAAACTGGCATCATGTAGTGAGAACCAACATTATGGTGTGTATCAAAAGCTATAGAATTGTTTATGGTGTACCCTTTATCCAGTTACAGAAAATGACTTCTGAATTTATCTCAACTTATTACAAGGGTGGGGAAAAGAATCATGTGCACAAAATTTTTCATTCTGGCGTTAACTGTGTTAGTGAAAACATAAATGAAGAAGCATCTGTTAACAAAGAAAGTGTTAAATAAATTATAATATTGCCTCAGTCAGCCTTTGAAAATGATAATTATGAAACGGAGTATAAAATTATATATACTATAATTACAGTTAAAGTTGAGAATGTAGATCCGAGGGAGGGAGGTAATGGACAAGTTTAGGGCATTGTGGGTGGTGACAGTACATATTCATGGAGGTAGGCTTATCTTCAAATTCATCAAGATGTACACATTAAATATATACAGCCTTTTTTTATTTTTATTTTTTTTTAATTTTTTTATTTTTTTCAACGTTTATTTATTTATTTGGGACAGTGACAGAGCATGAACGGGGGAGGGGCAGAGAGAGAGGGAGACACAGAATCGGAAACAGGCTCCAGGCTCTGAGCCATCAGCCCTGAGCCTGACGCGGGGCTCGAACTCACGGACCGCGAGATCGTGACCTGGCTGAAGTCGGACGCTTAACCGACTGTGCCACCCAGGCGCCCCAATACAGCCTTTTTTTATATGTCAGTCATACCTGAGTATAAACAAAGTTTACTGCTTTGATTTTGTGCCTTGTGGTCCCTTCCAATGTCTTGATCATATCATAAAGGTTACTCTGATCTGTGAGATGCGTGCCTTGTAATTGAAGATTTGAAAATTGTTTACGATTTGTAAGAGAAACATTTACAGATGCGATAAACTTTGTGCAGCAAATTAAAAATAGGATTAAAAAAAAGGAAAGAAATTCAGGTCAGTGGAAATTACAAAAGAAAACAAAAAAAAGCTATTAAGTTATTTAAACTGTAGACGATTCACTTTTCCCCCTTAAAATTGTTTTATTCTTATTATTTTTATCATACCGTGTCACAAGTTGGAGATAACGATAGTGGTAAACAAGATAGATATATGGTCCCTGCTGTTTTGAGACTCGTGGTTTAAGTGGCATATTTATGAAATAGAGTCTTTAAAATAAAGTCTGGTTTATTACGTATACTCTGAATATGCATAAGATACATGCATTCAGAACACTTGAAAACCCACGTATCATGGGTTTCATTTTGGTGTATTTGTTTCCATGGACTTCCACGGAAACCTGAACTGGAATCCTGGCAGGCCCAATCTCGCGCGCTGCCCTTCTCCCGGGACGTTATGTCGTACCTCCCACGGTGTCACGTGGTCCGCATGGTTCTTCGTGAACGGAGCCGTTTCCTTAAGTTGTTCCCTTGTGACGCATTCCAGTTACAAACCGAGGTATCATTTTTGTGCGCTGGTTCTTCTCCTCCTCTTCCTTGTCACAGCCAGCAACCCCGACGCGCACAATAGCGGCAACCCCGATTCAGACACTTCCACAGAGCCAGTCCACACCAAAGCGAATTGATACCCCCAGCTTGGAGGAGCCCAGTGACCTTGAGGAGCTTGAGCAGTTTGCCAAGACCTTCAAACAAAGACGAATCAAACTCGGATTCACTCAGGTAGGACGAACCCACCGTTAACCTAGATCTCCCTCCCCGACTAGGTCCAGGTATGCGCTTTACGTGTCCAGGGAAGCTTCGGAGGAACAGTATATTCCCTGGCCCTGTTTTTTGGTTTTAGACTGCGGCTTTTTCTTAGCCACATCCTGCCCTCATAAATTTAGACTGTTATCATATATTCAGTTATGAATGTATGATTTAATGTTAGATTAAAACCTTTACGATTTCTCTCAGAACACAGGCCTCTGAAGTCATAATTCGGATGATACCGATACACGGTGAGGGCTTAAAAGATATGTTTGGGGCTGCTGTAACTGTAGTGAGGGTTTTGTTATTTGTAGAACATCTGGTTCTAGGCCTTAGGGCTCTGTCTGCAAGAGTGAGAGAATAAAGATTGCAGGGTCTCTTATAGTAGCTGAAAGGGGAAAAGTTTGAAAGACTTGTTTAAAAACAGATTTTTGGGAGAGAGAGAGAGAAGGAGACCAAATAGAGAGAGAGAGAGAGAGAGAGACACACACACACACACACACACACACACACACAATAAGGCCAAATTGACACTAATTAAACAAATAGGAATCTGGTAAATCTGAAAAGTCCAAATGAATCAAAATCCAAATTAATTTTTTTTTAATGTCCCCTAGCAGACAGCTTTTAATGTGGAATAAGTTTAATGGTTCAAACAGGCATCTGGGTATATAGCGTTTTTGTTCCAAGCACTACCACTGACTTACTCTTTGATTAATCTGTCACAGAGAATAGTTTTAAAGCAGGAAAAGAATTAAACGGGTAACAATGATATAAAATGATAGAAGATCCTTAGATGAAAAAAAGTTACTGAAGTATAGATCGGGTTGAGTGTTTTTATGCAATCAGGGGAAACCTGATGTTTTCTTAGAATATGATTACTGTTTGAAGGTTAAGTCACGACTTAAACACTAAGTTGAAAGTAAAGTTACGCGCAGCAGTGGTAGGTCAAAACCCAGGGATCTATCCCTGTTTGTTTTCTGTGTGTTTTTAAGAACAGACTTTTATTCCTTATGTTACTTTGGTAACTTGTTTTTGCTCAAAGCAATTAATTGTGTATTAGAAACATGAAATGATTTTTTTAAATAGGTGGAGTTTTAGAAAAAATGCAGTTATCTTTGTGAGGGGTTTCAGTTGTGAAGAAACACATTACAGTTCAGAAAGGTTTTAATGCTTTTGAAGCGCTTAAACCATCTGGCCTGTTTTTTCCAGAAGAAAGCTGAGGATACAACTAGATCGGTAGAGGTAGGTTAAGCTTGAACAAGTATGAGGTTGGCATATTTAGCAGTGCTGCAGCTTTTAGGCTATTAGCACAGCATACTCTTAGGTTCCCTAGGAGATTGTTGCCTCGGTGATACGCCAAGGATATTAAGGCTTTTAAAAATCTTTACCTTTGACCCACCTAGTGGTTTGCCTTTCTGTGGCATTTGACCCAACATATTGCCAGTGTTGGGTCTCCTGCTCTTTCTCTTTTAGATAAAGGAGCTTCCTTGTGGTCTGGTGCTTTATGGTTTTATCCTATTATTTGGTATAATTGTTACTTGTTTTTCAGAATGACTTTGACTTGCCAGTGGCAGCATTTCGCAAAACTTAACTGCGTGGATTAAAGCATATATTTCTGGTGGAGGATGGGAAAGTCAACCTTTGTTTTTAAGTCACACGCTCCAGTTGTAGACCTTCAAAGGTTGCTTTGTATCCAGTTTGTTTATATATACACACAGGGGAACTTCCCTTCAGCTTGCTGGTTTAAACAAAAACTCCCTATCTTCTCTGAGTAAATAGACATGTTATTAGAGGTTTTAAACAGTAATTTTCTAATTACTTAATTGGTTAAAGGATTGCTCTAGATGTCACTGTATACTTGGGAGGCATACCATAGTATAACACTTCTGTTGCGTGTAGCACATTCGTTATTTCCTAATCCCGATCTTTGTTCCTTTTTTTCCTTTTGCTCTTTTAAAAAATATCAAAGAGATACAACTTAGTTCAGATAATGTGTGAGGCAGCTGCTTAAAACGTTTACAATTGTGAGGAAGAACCCAACGTGGTAATTACAAGAGCACTGAACTGAGCATCTATCAAATTAATGAGAATTGGTATATTAACTGAGAGACCTGTTGCTTTTTATTCATTTAAATAATTTAAATATGAAATAAAATTGTATTCTAAATCTCAAGTGGATTTGTCATAGTTGTAGTGAGCTGATGGCGTAGCTTTATTTAGGCACAGCTACCATTTAGGGCGTTGTTTATTTTTATAATGATGTGATTTTTGATGGGTTATTTTTGTTTACTTACTAATTCTGTTACTTTTCATAGGAAGATATCATAGAGGTTTTTGAGAAATTCTTAGCAAATTACGTAGATACGGTGTCAGAAGACATTTATTTTCATCTGACCACGACAACAGACCTTACACTCAAAGAATTGCAAGGTGTAGTTGGCCCCACCCAGCTTTCTAGAAAGCTGTCATCTAAACAAACAAAGTGGCCCAGAACATGAATATATGTGACAAACAAAGTATGTTTAGGGCCTGAAATACAGTAGGCACTTAGTGAATATTTGTTGATTGAATGAAGATTTAATACATATTTGGAGAGATCGATGCTGAACACCTGTATCTACAGATACACTTGTATATAAATATAATAGATAGCATTTACGCCCCGCTCGCTCTATCCTGGTTCTTTCAGTTTTACTATAATTGGAAGGAGGTCAATGAGCAGTCCATTTCTGTTCTACTCGGAGATAGTATATTCAGAGTTGTCAATAAAACTTTCTGTGATGATGGGAATGTTCTGTATTTGTGCTGTACGGTACGATAGCCACTACCCACGTGTGGCTGTTGAGTCCTTGAAAGGCAGCTAGTGGTGCGGAGGAACCGAGTTTTTAATTTACTTGATTTTAATTAAATCTAAATAGCCCCATCAGGTGAAGTTCAGATGATCTCTGTACCTTATTGTATTTTATCGTATAGTTTGAATATTTTTCCTCTGTTAAACTTCTTGTCAGAAGTTGTGCACCAGTAAGAAACTGGGAGTTTAAAAAACAACAAAAAAAAGGTTTTTTCCTTTCCTTAACTACCACCTAATGTAGGTGCTAATAGGCAATGTAGTATCCAGAAGATGGATTGGTGGGGGTAAGGGGGGAATCAAAGGACTGGGATAATCCCAATTCAAAATAAGTGTTGCCACAATGGTCGGGAGCTAAGTGTTTCATAGTGGTATTGGCCGTGTAGTGCTTAGAGCTAGAAATGTTGCCTTTCTGGCCTGCCACTAAACTAATTGAAATGAGAGCGTGAATCACTTAAACTCCATGAGTTTCTGTCACCTGTATATAAAATAACTATTAAGATATGGCCTTTTCCAGCCTTAACAAGAGAGATTCAGCTGGAAGAAAAGTATTGTATACATTTCAAAGGTTATAGGCTTATAAAGAAAGTCATCTTTTGTAATATATTCAGGGGATCATTGTTCTATTGCTATAAGGTTACCAAGTTTCCAGGGCCCATGAAGGTTTAACTAAATGGGTCAAACCTCTCTACTGTGAATTTCTCTCTCTATAATGGTTACAAAAGTAGTCTTTTAGGATACCTGTTTTTGTAACCAACTTTGAAATCCAAACTAAGGGTGGAAAATAGATTTTTCCACTGCTTCCAGAAATACTTTATGGGCCTGGGGTTTGGGGTGGGGGGGGGAGGCGCTCAGGGGGATGGGGAATGAGGCATTATTTCTCAAATTTAAAATGATTTATAGGAACTTTGGTTAGTTCAGAAAGACCTGAAGTTATCTAGACAGTTACATCTGTTAACCCCGTAAGTGGTAACGGGGAACTGGTTTTAAAGATTATTTAAATCATTTTAAGTGTATCCATTAAGGGGCTTGTTAGATCACTATCTTTTGAGATTTGGAAATATTTGATAATCTTGATTATTACGTGAAGTAACAAGAAGAGACTCAAAATGAGAGAAGATGGGAGTTATGAATTTTGTCCCAAATCAAGGCCTGACAGGCTTCATTGAATACTGTGCTCAACTTAAAGGTGGATGCTTTTGTGGGACCCTGGAAATGGAACGATTGTTGAGTCTTTGTCTAGATCAGTTACTGGGGCAGCAGCAGCCTAGAGTGAAGACTCGGGACGTTAGTGAGACAAATCTCTCTCCCTCTCCCCCTCCTGCTCTGTGTTACCGTGCAGGGCGATGTTGGGCTCGCTATGGGTAAGCTGTATGGAAATGACTTCAGCCAAACCACCATCTCTCGCTTTGAAGCCTTGAACCTCAGCTTTAAGAACATGTGCAAGCTAAAGCCACTTTTGGAGAAGTGGCTCAATGATGCAGGTGAGTAAGTGTACGAATTTTACAGGGGAGTTGTTTACACCTGGGCTTATGTCTTCTAGTACCGCAGAACGTATGTCTTATTGGTACCGCAGAACATTGAAGCTCACTAACCTTGGGAGGATCAATATAAATTATGACTCCATAAATTAGAGAACGAATTCGTTTAAACCTAGTAATTACAATGGACACAATCAGTAGTCATTTGTAGCCTTAGAATATTTCTTGTATTTGAGCCAGGTTAGGGATAGTTGAAGGAAGAGGATGAGAAGTCCTAGGTGTTTACATACACTTGAAAAACAAATTTATTGGTTCTTCCCTGATGAATTATTATAAACTTGTTACTGATCAGATTTCTGCTTTTTTACTAAAAATGACCGCGTATGGTTTATATACACAATGGAATACTACTTGACAATGAGAAAGAATGAAATCCTGCCATTTTGCAGCAACGTGGATGGAACTGGAGGGTATTATCCTAAGTGAAATAAGTCAGAGAAAGACAGATCCATCATATGTTTTCACTCATGTGGAACTTGAGAAACTTAACAGAAGACCATGGGGGAAGGGGGGGGAAAAAAAACAGTCACACAGAGAGGGAGGGAGGGAAACCATAAGAGACTCTTAAATACAGAGAACAAACTGAAGGTTGATGGGGGGTGGGGGGGAGGGAGAGGGGAAAATGGGTGAGGGGCACTGAGGAGGGCACTTGTTGGGATGAACACTGGGTGTTGTATGTAAGCGATGCGTCCCCAAACCAAGAGCACACTGTATACACTGTATGTTAACCAATTTGACAATAAATTATATTTTTCAAAAAATACTTCCTACATAAAAAGCTGAGCTTTTAAAACCAGCTGAGCTAGTTTTAACTTGTTTTATACTGAGTTGCCTTACGGAAAATTTGGATTGTGAGTCACAGAATCAGAGACTCTGAGAGCTATAAGGAACCACAGAGATCTCCTAGGCTTTGGTTGTCATCGTAAATGTGAACAAAAGTCAGGTCTTTGGGAAAGACAAACCTGTAATTCCCACCCTTCAACAGTCTGATCCATGGCTGTGGGTGAGGCCTCAGCATCTGTAATCTTACTGAGTTCCACAGGTGAGAACCTTTCGTTTTCCATAGGGTGTAAAGAAACGCAGAGATGTCTGTGATGTGACCAGGGTCATCAAACTAGTAAATGACAGAACCTTGTTTAAGCTTCAAAGAATTTAGAAAGATCTGTGGTAGTGAATGATGTTTTAATATGGGTTATGAAAACCCTCCTGTGCTGGCTCTTAGCTTAACATATTTTGGTCTGTTTTGTTGTTACTGTTAATATATGTATCATATGCATGAGTCATGCTCAGCTAACTTGATTTCTGTGTTTTCTTCTTTCTTACAGAGAACCTCTCATCTGATTCGGGTCTCTCCAGCCCAAGTGCCCTGAATTCTCCAGGGCTGGGAATGGAGGGCTTGAACCGTAGGAGGAAGAAACGCACCAGCATAGAGACCAACATCCGTGTGGCCTTAGAGAAGAGTTTCTTGGAAGTTAGTAAAGTTTTTACTTTTCATGTACATGTGATTGTCTGTATAATATTAATATTAGGTGCTGTAGATGATGTAATGATGGACTTGTCAGCCTCGGTCCTGACACATGCTTATAACGTAGCGGAGAACATAAGACAAAGGAAGTTACCGAACATTGGGAGCAGAACCAGAGGCCTCCAGGGCTCAGGAGAGTCCAGGCGCGTATCTGCGTGAGCACCAGTGTGACAGAAGAGACCACAGCTGCCGTGGGATACGCAGGAGCTGCACAGGCGGGGAGAAGTGGGAGGAAAGCACTTTAAGCAGAGGAAGTGCACCAGCAGAGGCATCCAGGGAGGAAAAACCTCCCAGATTTGGCAAAGCACAAATAGTGCGATTTGACTAAATTCCATTGTCTGTGTGCCTAGAATAGTCGTTTGGGACTAGGCCACCAAAGGCCGTGGATGTCAGGGGTTAAATAAAGTTAGTTCTGGGCGCCTGGGTGGCTCAGTCCGTTAAGCGTCCAACTTGGGCTCAGGTCATGATTTCACGGTTCGTGGGTTCAAGCCCCACATTGGGCTCCGCGCTGACAGTGTGGAGCCTGCTTGCCATTCTCTCTCCCTCTCTCTCTGCCCCTCCGCGACTTGCGCTTTCTCTCTCTCTCAAAATAAGTAAACTTTAAAAAAGGAAAATAAAGTTAGTTCTAACAGGTATTTAGCCTCTTTTGTCTTTGTTTGTTTGTTTGTTTGTTATTGTACCAGGCAATGTCACAATCAGAGCTTCCAAAAAATTGTAACTTTTCTAATTTAGAAAAGGCTTGAGCACAGTGGAAGGAACATTGAATCAGGAGTCTCTCCACTCTACCGCTTTTATTAACTATATCAATAACTGTGACTTCACTGTGTCAAGTCACTTGATTTCTTGTGCTACAGTCCCTGTCTCTGAAATACCTGCCTTTCCTGCCCCGCAGGCTTATTGCCTACCTCGTGTGGTCCTAGTGAAATCATGTGCATGGAGCACTGACAACCTCTTAAATTCCTACTAACATATAAAGTTGTATGGATTATGAATTTTATTCAAGATTAATAACCCTTAAGATGAAAAAAATAAACATTCAAGAATACAACTTATTCGGGGCGCCTGGGTGTCTCAGTCGGTTCAGCGTCTGACTTTGGCTTAGGTCATGATCTCACGGTTCGTGAGTTCAAGCCCCGCGTCAGGCTCTGTGCTGACAGCTCAGAGCCTGGAGCCTGCTTCCGATTCTGTGTCTCCCTCTCTCTCTGCCCCTCCCCCGTTCATGCTCTGTCTCTCTCTGTCTCAAAAATAAATAAACATTAAAAAAAGAATACAACTTATTCTTATTTAATACGATTAAGTTTAACAACTATATGTTGATAAGAATGTTTATCTATAAAAGTTCTTTGTTAAAAGTATGGCCAGGGGGCGCCTGGGTGGCGCAGTCGGTTAAGCGTCCGACTTCAGCTCAGGTCACGGTCTCGCGGTTCGTGAATTCGAGCCCCGCATCAGGCTCTGGGCTGATGGCTCAGAGCCTGGAGCCTGCTTCCGATTCTGTGTCCCCCTCTCTCTCTGCCCCTCCCCCGTTCATGCTCTGTCTCAAAAATAAATAAACGTTAAAAAAATTTAAAAAAAAAAAAAAAGTATGGCCAGTATGGTTTTATATATATCCCAACTTCATCCTCCCATTTGTCCCTCTCCATTTGTTTATTTATGTCAGCAGTTTAAAAAAGTTATTCCAAAAGATGGGTTTTTTTCTCCTTTAGAATCAAAAGCCTACCTCGGAAGAGATCACCATGATTGCTGATCAGCTCAGTATGGAAAAAGAGGTGATTCGTGTTTGGTTTTGTAACCGCCGCCAGAAAGAAAAAAGGATCAACCCACCGAGCAGTGGTGGGACCAGCAGCTCACCTATCAAAGCAATTTTCCCCAGTCCAACCTCACTGGTAAGGATAAAAAATAGAGGACGCAAGCTCAGGGACTGATTTTTATAATTTTACAAATGATCTATGAAATCAGTTTATTTCATAATACTCATTTATTGTGTATATGTATTCATGCTAAGTATGCATGAACTTGTATTTTAAATGTCGCCAAGGTAATTCAGTCTCGTGTCGTCGTTAAGCCAAGAACTTCCTGATCTTTCTTTCTTAAAGTGAACAATTTTAATTCTTTCCTATTTCATGGTGGCTCCATTATTCTCTTCTCTAGCGTGATTTATAGGTTACTCTGCAACTGTGGGAGCAAATTTGCTGCTGACTCCAGTTAGCTTAAAAAAAAAAAAAAATCTTTAGTTGCTTCTTATTCACGTTGGGTTTTAAAGCCCGTATTATTAAAGTTACATGACTAAGTCACAGCAAATTCCGAGATAATGATTAGCTCTGAACTTGTATTAAAACAACCGTCTCCTGTCTTCACCCTCAGGCATGTAGGCCTTTCACTGATAAGCTCATTGAGTAACTTCCGCCGATTGCTCTAGAACAGTATTCTAGGCTGAGGGGGCGTTCCCTACTGCTGCAACTCCCTTGAGCTTAAGGACGACCGCAAATGTGAGTCCACACTTCCAACCAGAAATTCCAGAGCTGGAAAGATTGTGGAGTTTGCATTTCTGAGCTTTCCTTGTTAATGTGTCTTATATCATTTGAATGTCATTCTATCCGGGGATGCTTTTTAAACTAACTTCGCCCATGGAGCTGTGAAGTGAAGGTTGTGATTGTTGATTAGCAGGGCTTTCGTCATGAAGTTCATAAGACCGCAGTTAGGACAGCTTCTCAGGCACTAGATACAGTTCTGTTTTATGTAGGTGACAATTTTGTGTTTGGGTTTTATTTGTACTAAAAGGAAGACAGACAGTATTTCTTACAAAATTGTGGAAATACTTTGTTATTTCAAAAAGAAACTGTCAGTTTTTAACATTTTTGCTTCACCTTCTTTCCATGCTATCATTTCATTAAGAAACAAAAACAAGACAGTCTTGTCCCCACAGGGTCAGAAAAGAAAAAGAAATCTCAGAACCCCTGATTCCCTGATCCCGTCGAATAGTTTTCCTGTGTAGATTAAGTTGATAAATAGCATAGTATTCCTTCCTTGCCTTGCCTGTAGTATATCTGACTCCACATTATTGGAATTAAGGAATTTTTTTATTATTTCTTTTAAAACCCTCGGCAGAGCCATTTCTAGTATCAGTGAAAAACCATCTTCTAATAGCCACCTTCATACGTAGGTCTGTTTTCTCAATTCTAAGATCAAAAAATGATTATAAAATTATTTCCTCTTAGGCCTTTTTAATTATGTTGTATCTGAAATTTGAACATTTTTATAGGCAAAATACATCTTTGATGTGGATTTAAAGTTTTGATTTTTTTAACTGCTTTTGCATATTTTCACTTCTGGCCTCTAGGTGGCAACCACGCCAAGCCTTGTGACTAGCAGTGCGGCCACGACCCTCACTGTCAACCCGGTCCTCCCACTAAGCAGCGCTGCGGTCACGAGCCTGTCTGTCACAGGTAAGCAGCCGCCTGGCTGAGCAGCTGTTGGACACATGGTGGGCCCGTGACAGGTCTCTCTGAGAACTGTGAACTAAATTGTGAATTAGGGCTCTGACTGCAACTTTTTTTTGAAAGGCCCCGTACGAAAACCTGAACTCCAGAAAACAGGCATAATTAATTTCGTCAGAAAGAATTCTCTCACATAAAGATTTTCTTGTCTGTTCTGTTCTTTCCCACATTACTCTTATCTTCGACATTGCTCCCGGAGTTATCTTTCAAAACTCCCAACTTTTTTCCAAGTAACTCCTCTCCTGAAAAACTTTCTTGCAGTGGCTACAGCTTTTTGTATTCAGGAAAGCATCCAGATTGATCATCAGTTCATCGAAGGTTATTTCCAGTCGGGATCTTATCTTCCACTGGTCTTTTGTCCCTTTCATCCTCAACACACGGGAAGGTTCCATCCATCCTTTTGTAAATATCCCCACAGCCTACAACGCTACCCCAGCCTGCACTTCTTTCTGAAAGCAGTGAAACTGCTCCAGCTTAGGTATCAGTTCTTTCTGGAAATACTCTTTAGCCTGCCCAGGAAACTCTTCATTCCCACCTGATTGTATTTCTTGTACTTCTGTCTTTCTCAATAGATTTTGCACTTCCCAAAAGATCTGAATATTCTTTTTGCAATCTCAGTGCCTACTTTGGTGCCTGATGCATTCGTTATAAAATGAATAAACTTTTTTCCTTTGGCCTCCTTTAAAAAACACATTTCCCAAGTACATTTAAAATAACTTAGGGGCGCCCGGGTGGCTCAGTGGGTTGGGCGTCCGACTTCGGCTCAGGTCATGATCTCACGGCTTGTGGGTCCGAGCCCCGCGTCGGGCTCTGTGCTGACGGCCCAGAGCCTGGAGCCTGCTTCAGGTTCTGTGTCTCCCTCTCTCTCTGCCCCTCCCCCGCTCATGCTCTCTCTCCTTCAAAAATAAACAAACATTAAAAAAAAAAAACTTTTTAACTTTTAAAAAAAGTTTTATTTTAAATAAATAAAATAAAATAACTTAGTGTTGGTGCACCTGAGTAGCTTAGTTGGGTAAGTGTCTGGCTCTTGATTTCAGCTCAGGTCATGATCTCACAGTTTGTGAGATCAAGCCCCGTGTTGGGCTCTGCACTGACAGCGTAGAGCCTGCTTGGGATTCTCTCTTTCCCTCTCTCTTCCCCTCCCCTGCCCTCACAGTCTCTGCCTCTCAAAATAAATAAGTAAAAACTTTAAAAAACAATAAAACAAAACAACTTAGTGTTGTCATCAGAAGTTTTTTAGGGGCACCCGGGTGGCTCAGTCGGTTAAGTGTCCAACTTCAGCTTGGGTCATGATTTCACAGTTTGTGGCTTCGAGCCCTGTGTCGGGCTGTGTGCTGACAGCTCAGAGCCTGGAGCCTGCTTCGGATCCTGTGTCTCCCTCTCTCTCTGCCCCTCCCCCACTTGCTCTCTGTCTCTGTCTCACTCAAAAGAATGAGTAAACACTAAAAAAATAATAAAATAAGTTTTTTAGTGATATATGATGCATAAAGCATCCTATAATTATTCACCAGGCTGACTACGTGCTAGTAAATCATCGAATGGATTTGTGATATTTCACAGTCAAGCTTGAATTTAACCTAGAGCTGGGGAATTTGATTTTCTTCACCCATGTTTTGAGTTTGTTATAGCACTTCTTTGCCTCTATGATCTAACTGAATGGCTTCATATAGTTATTAAGTTTCTAAGTTACTAGGAAATCTCATAACTTTATTTATTTAGAGTAGTACTTCTGGACCTCTTTTGGGTCTTAGAGCTCTTTGAAAGTTTGATGCAAGCTTTAAACTTTTCCCCTCACAAAAGAGACACACCCACAAGTTTTAGTAAAATACTAAGGATGTTCATGAATGACAACCCCCATCAGTCCCCACCTCACAAAAGCCATTTTTGGATGCCGTAGGAGTAGAGATTGCAAGCTAAGAACCCATGTTTGAGAGTACATAGTATTCAGCACTTCGGCTTAAGCCAACTGGTGGGGATGATTGCTGTTGTGTTGGGCATCAGGAACACGAAACTCCTGCATCTGAGGAACCCACCATCCACCCTGAGTGCCGTCATCTGTTCACCTTCCCAACAAATTGTAAGTCCTGTTACGTTAGGTCTAAAGGTAACCATCTTTTGCAGAAAAATTCCTAATAGTTCAAGCATTAAGAACAAGCAGCTTTGCAGATTTCCTAACAATGTCGCAACAAATCTGAAACAGAAGGTAATTTTTAGGAGATACACAGACTCAATCTAGCTAAAACTTTTCTGTCAGTTTTTGATGATCCTAGCTGGCCGGTCATATTTTCCTAAACTCGGTTACTCAGCCCATTTATGTGGATTTAATTATAACTATTTTCTGAAATGTTGGTAACTTTTTTTGGAGTGAGTTTTTTTTCTTCAGTTCTTAAAAAGTTGGAACGTTCTAAGAAACTCAAATAGGCAAAACAGTCACAATGAACTATTTTTATCCTGCCTTTAAAACATTTTTTTATATATATGGGCAATTCTAATAGTGTTTAATGTGTCCTACTTTTTTTTTTTTACTTCTCATCTTTCAGTAAGTGTCATCCCTGTTACAGTTTTTTACATTTCTACCTTTTTTTATAATCTTTTTTTCTTTTTTTTCGATGTTTATTTATTTTGAGAGACAGAGACAGTGTAAGTGGGGGAGGGGCAGAGAGAGAGAGAGAGAGAGAGAGGGGGGGGGGAGAGAAAGAATCCCAAGCAGGCTCCAGTGCAGAGCCTGATGTGGGGCTCAAACCCACGAACCGTGGGATCATGACCTGAGCCGAAATCAAGAGTTGGATGCTTAACTGACTGAGCCCCCCGGGTGCCCCTACATTTCTACTTTTGATTTGCCCTTATTGTATTGAATGGTTGTACCAGAATTTCGTAAACATTTTCATGTAATGCTATGATGGTTAAGTTCCACCTACAATGACCAGCTTTTGCATTTGAGTCCCACAAATATTGCATCTCAAGAAACCCCTCAGTCTCCCAGCCACAGAACTTATCTTTCTTGTTCGATATTATTGTATTCTTCCTATCTAGCACACCATCTAGAATGTAAGCTACCCAGTAATTATTAAAGGAATGAAGTTTTCACTTATAAGTAATGCTATAGTGAGGACCTTTGTACAAAACGGTTTTCTTAAGTTCTTTATTTTTAGGTAATTTCAGATGTACGGAAAAGTTGCAAGAATAGTTCAGACAAATACCAGATCTCTTCCCTTAGATTCTCCAAATGTGAACATCTTACTGTATTTGCTTTTTCTTTCCTTTTGCTGTTTCTCTTTCTGTGTATGTGTTTTTCTGAACTGCTTTAAGAGCAAGTGGTGGACATGCTGCTTTACCTGTAACTACTTCATTGTGTGTTACCTAAAAAAATAAATTACCGTATATAACCAGAATACAGTTACCCAAAATCAGGAAATTAACATTGAGTCAGCACTAATATCTAGTAAACAACTCACATTCATATTTTGCCAGTTGTGCCAGTAATGTCTCTTAAAACGCAAGAAGATCTTTGTTTTTTCAGTGTTTGTTTATTTTTTGAGAGAGAGAGAGACAGAGTGTGAGTGGGGAGGGGCGGAGAGAGAAAGAGACACAGAATCCGGAGCAGGCTCCAGGCTCTGAGCTGTCGGCCCAGAGCCCGATGCGGGGCTCGAAGCCACAAACGGAGAGATTATGACCCGAGATGAAGTCAGACACTTAACCGACTGAGCCGCGCAGGTGCCCCTAGCACGAGAAAATCTTAAATCATGCCTTGCATTCAGTTCCTGTGTTTCTTTAGCCTTATTAAACTGGAGACAATATGCGTCCTTCGTAGTGCTTTAGTACATTGATTGTTTGGAAGAGCGTAGCTGTTTACTTTGTACATGTTTTGTCTCACATTTCCTCCTGAGTAGATTCAGATTACGCACTTTGGGCGAGAATACCACAGAAGTGACATTGAGCTCTCCTTTGTGCATGATATGAACACACATGTTGTTTATTGATCCTACTACTGCTGGTATTAACTTTGATAATTTTATTAAGGTGGTGTAGGTCAGGATTCTCCATTGCATAGTTATTATTTTATTCCTCATAGTAAATGAGGGATTTGAGACTGTACAGACACCCTGTTTTTTTCTCAAACCTTTGTCCACTGGTGTCCATTGATGATTTTTGCACGGATCTCTTAGGATTCTCAAATAACTGTGTGATTTCTTCTACATTTATTAGTTGCCTTCCTTACCTTTTTCCATATGTTAACTCCCTTATCAGTGACCATGAGAAACCTGGCTCTTGTTATTTAACAAGATCGTTAACTGCTCAAACCTGTAGTGAAAACACAGTGGTTTCAAAATTGCTAGCCCATGTTTCTGAACAGAAAAGGCCTACTAATTGGAGTTCCATGTTTGTTTAGAGTTCTTGTCTTTAACCTGAAGGTATGTAGTCCCAATGCTGTGCTCAGAAGTTATTTCAATTAGGTCTTTTTATATAGCCTCTTCAGTGTAGTTACATTATTCATTTGAAATTCCGTTTGTTTTGCTCGTTTTCAACATTAGTGTTGTTCCTCTCATCCTTGTGGATTTTTTTTTTTTTTTAAGTACATGAGATAATAGCATATCATCAATCATTGATTTCAAAAGTCAGGACTGTGCAGTAATTTCTCTTCAGAATAATGTCATTCCCTTCTCTTGTGATTCTCTTTCTCTGACAAGTGAGCTTGGAATCTCAGGGCTCTGTTGAGGTGAGTAACTCTCACCTCTGTCATAGTCTTCTACTGTGTCCTTCCGGACTCTAGTTGGTTTCCCTACCACCTAATCCCAACCTCTTTCTCATTTCTGCAAATCTCTCAAAATCTCAAGTTTTCTGATACCTGTCCCCAGAGTTCTTACTCCCTTTTCTTTAACCATCATCTGGGATAGGATTTTAGGAACGAAGCGAAAAAAACCATATCCTCACTCTACCGTCTTCTAAGAGAAATCTTGTCTGATTGACACATTCTCATTTTCCAGTATTTAGCATAGTGCTTGGCACATTGAAGCTCCCTGGTAAGCGTTTCTAGAATAGACCTAAGAATGATCATGACTGTGCTACTCCAGAAAGATTGTGTTCTGATGTGTATCAAAGCCTTGCAAAAATTCAACAGAACAGCCTTTAATAATCTCAACTAAACACGCTCTGCCCCAATTGTTTTTTTTCCAAAACAGGATTTCATAATGAACCATATGCTGCCCCACACCCATTAGCAGTCCGTCCTCATTTACCCCTCACCCTCCTTCTGGTTGCTCTACTCTGTCTGTGGTTGTGCCTGTTTGGGACGTTTCATACAAATAGAATCACATAATATATGGCCTTCTGTGTCTGGCTTTTTCCATTTAATACAACATTCTTCAAGGTTCATCCATGTTGTAGATTGTATCGGGACTTCATTCCTTTCTATGGCCGTATGATATAGCATCATTTTGCTTATCATCTATGACTTGATGGACATTTGAGTTGCTTTCAGTTTGGGGCCATTTTGAATACCTGCTGCTGTGAGCATTTGTGTACAGGGTGTTATGTGGACTTGTTTCCAGTTCTCTTGTGTATGTGTTTAGGAATGGAATTGGTCTATTATGTGGCATACTAGAATATTATGAACAACCTTATGCCCCCAAAAAGTAAGGCAATTTAGATGAAATGGACAAATTCTGAGAAAGACACAAATTATCAAAACTGACTCAAAAAAAGGGAGAAAACTTAAATAGACTTAGGTCAGCAATGTAAATGAATCATTAATACAAAGATTTCCCCAGAAAAAAAGACTAGGCCCAGATGGCTTTGGCAGCGAATTCTATCGGATACTTAAAGAAGTTAATCTTCAGCCATCTCTTCCAGAAGATAGAGGAAACACAACTCACTGTAGAAAACCAGTATTACCTTGATACTAAAGCTGGGCAGAGAGACCACACAAAATTATAAACCTATATATTCCTTATGAAAATATGCACAAAAACACTCAGCAAATTTTGGCAAATCAAATCCAGTAACATACAGAAAAGATCATACACCACCATCAAGGGGGATTTAGCCCGGGAATGTAAGGTTGGTTTAATAATAAGTACACATTAAATAATACAATATACCATAGCAGCAGGAGAAAGGGCCAAATCCACACTGTCATCTCGGTGGTTATGAAAAAAGCATTTGACCGAATCCAACAACCAGTTCATGATAAAAACCTGGAATAGAAAGGAACTTCCTCACCTGGAAAAGAACATTAAAATCCTACAGCTAACACCATACTTACTGGTGAAAGACTGAATGCTTTTCCCCCTAATATCAAGAACAAAGCAAGCTCTTGCCGACTTCCATTTAACATGATGCTAGACATCATAGCCAGCTTAACAAGGGGGAAAAATTAAAAACATTCAGTTTGAAAGGAGAGAAGTTAAACTGTCTTTATTTGCATTGTTCTGTGTATGTAAAAATCCCAAGGGATTTGTATTTAGGACTAAGAAATGAATTGAGTGTTGTTGCAGAATACAAGATCAATCTACAAAAATCAGTTGCATTTGTATATTCTATCAGTGAATGGACCAAAAATGATATTACAGAAATAATTTTATTCATAGTAGCTTCGAGAAGAATAAAATACCTGGGAATAAATCCAACAAAAGAAGTGTAAGACTTATACAGTGAGAACTGCAATTTGCTGAGAGAAATTAAATAAAGTCTAAATAAACAGAGATGCTCCAGCTTCATGGTTTGGAAGATTGTTTTGTTTTTTGTTTTTCTGTGTGTGTGTGTGCGTGTGCGTGTGCGTGTGCATGTGTGTGTTTTGTTTTTTTTTGGTTTTTGGTTTAGTTGGTTTTTTGGGGGGGGGGTTTTTGGAGAGAGCGAGCATATGAGCTGGGAAGGAGCAGAGAGAGGGGGAGAGAGAATCCCAACATTGGGTTCGAGCTCATGAACTGTGAGGTCATGACCTGAGCTGAAATCAAGAGAAATCAAGAAATTTATTGAGCCACCTAGGTGCACCAAGACTCAGTATTTTTAAAATGACAGTATTCTCTAGGGTCACCTGGGTGGCTCAGTCAATTAAGCATCTGACTCTTGGCTTCGGCTCATGGTTTGTGAGTTCGAGCCCCAGATCGGGCTGTGTGCTGACAGCGCTGAGCCTGCTTGGGATCATCTCTCTTAGTGTCTCTCTGCCCCTACCCCGCTCACTCGTGCACGTGCTCGCTCACTCTCTCTAAATAAATAAAGAAAGAACTTTAAAAAATTGACAGTATTGAAAAAAAAGATGACAGTATTCTCTAAATTGATCTGTAGATCCAATATAATTGTAGTCAGAATTCTAGTAATTTTTTTTGCAGTAATTGATAAACTCATTGTCTGAAGTATATATGGAAGGGACCCAGAATAGTCCAAATTTGAAAAAGAATGAAGTTGGAGGACTTAAATACCTGATTTCAGAGCTTACTGCAAAGCTGTGCAATAAAGCCTGGATGCTGCTAGCATAAGGGCAAACAGTAGATTAACGGAACAGAATTGAGGGGCCGGAAACAAACCTTTAAATTTATATTCTGTTGACTTTTGACAAAGGTACCAAAGCAGTTCAGTAGCGAAAAGATACTCTTCACCACATGGTTCTGAGACAATTGGATATCCATATTCATGAAGATGAATTTAGATCCTTCCCAACACCATGCACAGAAATTAAGTAGAGGGGATCAAAGGCCTAAATGTAAGAAATAAAACTTCTAGAAAACAGGAGAAAATCTTTATGACTTTGGCGTAAGTTTGTAGATACAGGGCAAAGAGTTTGTAGATATAGCACCAAAAGCACAATTCATAGAAGAAAAGCAAATGATAAATTGGGATTTATCAAAAGCAAAATCTTCTGTACTTTGAGAGATGTTTTCAGAAAATGAAAAATCAAGCCACAGACTTGGAGAAAACATTTGCAAATCCTGTATCTGATAAAGAAGCATCTAGAGCATATGAATAACTCTTACAATTAAGTATTAAAAATATAAACAACCTCATTTTGTAAAAGGGCAAAAGATGTTAATGTGTATTATGCCAAAGAACATATAGAAATGACTAACGAGCACATGAAAAGGTGCTCAACATTTTTACTCATTAGAGAAATGCAAATTAAAACCATACTGTTTTGTACTCATTCAATGGCTATCATCAGAAAACCCCAAAATCACCAGTGCTCGCAAGGATGTGGAAAAACTGGAAATCTCATCCATTGCTGGTGGGAATGTGCAATCATACAGCCACTTTGGAAAACAGGGCGGCAGTGTCTTTATGAAGATTTTTAGATTTTTTTTTTTTTAAGTTTATTTCTTTATTTTGTAAGAGAGAGCAAGCCGGGTGGGGCAGAGAGGGAAGAGAGAGAATCCCAAGCAGGCCCCGCACTGTCTGGAGTCATCTTCCAGCCCAGGTTAACTTTGCTGCTGACATTGACTGGGACTTTCCGTGTATACACATGGGATTTCAGGAGAGTGACACTGAATGACCTGCCTGAAAGTGGCAGTGGAGAGTGAGGAAAAGCCTGTTGTAAGCCTTTGACCTCGAGATAAGGGGTCTTCTGGAAACGGAGGGTTTCAGCTTCTGAACTTTGAAAGGGAGGTAGTGTCCGTAGGTAAAATCAGGGTAGATAAGGTGCGACGTTGGGCAAGAAAAGGTTGAAAGTACACTGAAATGTCTTAGTAGTAGAAGAGAAAGGAGAGAAGACATTTACCTTTCTAAATAGAATCTGTTACAGGTGTCAAAGTGTGACTCTGCCCAACGTAGGACCCAGCCCTGCATCAGAGGCTCAGTGATAGAGTGATCAGATAGACTTAGAACTGTGAAAATAACGGAACCGTGATTATCCACGTAGACGTAGTTGTACTTAGGGACGGCAGCAATAAAGGAGGAATGGTATATATTTTTGAGAAGGGCAGAAAGAGGAGTAAATGCTCCCCTTTTGATTAGCAATGAGAAAGATATGTTTATCAGATTCACTGAGACCATGTAACACTTTTGTGCAGTAGTGTAGGGGGTGGGAAGAGTAGAGTCAATACTGAAATAGAGAGGTCTAATTTCCTCCCAGTTCTGTGATGTGTGAAAGCAACATTTCCTTAGAGTTAAAATGAGAAAAGAGTTGAATTCTAGGTGTTCTTAGTATCAACCAGAAGAAGGCTTGAAAATAGTCTTTTAGAAGGGCCAAACTGAATTTTTTAAGAGTCTTCTTGAGCTTAATGATGTATTTTATCACCAAAAAGTTACCTTTTACATTAAGATCTTTGTTCCAATGGCTTGAAATATTTGTTTTGATTGGTCTGGTTCTTCTATAATGTATCAAGTCTTTTATTCCTCACAGAAGTATTATCCTGAAAATTTATAGATGCTTTTTGAGTCCTCTATCCTGAGAAAATACCACTTAGGTCCTGCTTTATACATATATATGGTTGGTTATCTACTAGAACATAGTAAGTTTCAGTAAATTAAGTTCCGGCTAGTGAAGGCAGCCTGTGTTTGTGATATGTGGCATTGCTGATAACTGAAATAAAAGGGCCTGTTCTCTCTTGCCTCTCTAAATAGCATCAGAATTACAGCTCACTGGGGACGGCTGGCATCTTCCACTTTGTGGAAGGTTTTCTATCCTGTGACTGCCTTATGAGTCATTTCTACTTTAGGCAAAGAGACTTAACATTCTTTTCATCACACTTGCCTTTGTGACTCAACAAGCCTGACTTCTAGACGTATTTCAGACTTGTGCTACCCAATACGGCAGGCCCTTGCCACCTGTGGCTTTTAAGCACATAAAGTGTAGCTAGTTCAAATTGAGATGTGTTACAAGTATAAAATACACACCATTTTCAAAGACTTAGTATGAAGAAACACCAGTACTTTCTTGATACTGGTTTCATGTTAAAATGATAATATTTGTGGCTATATTGGGTTAAATGGAATATAATATTGAAAATAATTTAACCTATTTCTTCCTGATATTTTCAGTTGGACCCCTAGAAAGTTTTAAATTACATATTTGTTGTGTTTCTGTTGGACAGCATTGATTAAGTAATTCCAGTGAGTGTGTTTCAGTGATGATATTTGTAATGTCAATCAGTCGTTTGTATACAAATGTTTGTTGTTCTCCTTATAACAAAAAGAAATTTGGCATCTTGATTTTTTAAGGTCTCTCAACTAACAGTTTCCTAGAGCTTCATTTTTCATGCTTTTATGAGGTTCATAATATATTTGTATGTTACTGTTTCATGAATAAGAAAATATTTACCACAATAGGCTTTTGGAGAGCTGGTTTTTGTTACAGAATAACTACTTAGATTTTTCGGTGCAAAGAAAGCATCTAGACATAGGCTCTTAGTTATTTTCATACTATTTTCACATGTTATTATTGACACTTAGAAGAATATGTAACTTTTAGTTCTTCTTGCCTTCATTGTGTTGTTTTGATTTTTCTTTTTTTCTTTTAATTGTCTAATGTTCATTTATTTTTGAGAGAGAGAGAGAGACAGAACACAAGTTGGGGAGGGGCAGAGAGAGGGGGACACAGAATCCGAAGCAAGCTCCAAGCTTTGAGCTGTCAGCATAGAGCCCAATGCAGGGCTCGAACCCATGAACCACGAGATCATGACCTGAGCCGAAGTCAGTTGCTTAACCGACTGAGCTACCCAGGTGCCACAGTTTTTATTTTTCTATAGAGACAACTCTATACAAGTAGCTTTTTTGCTCATATGTTTCTTCCCCAGACCAGTTGTATTCCATAGTCAGAGCTGCTGTGATTCTTTATGTTCTGAATAAGAAATTGGACATGGAAATCTGTGTTCTCTCTTTCTTTCATGGCCGCTTTATTGCTCTTGCCTCTTAAACCGGGGTCCGTGGTTTTGGTTCTAAAGTGTTTGTTTTTGTGGTTAGTTTCCATAGAGACGCAAAACGAGGTTAATAAAGAAGGACACAGAGGTTCCTGGATGGGAGATTAGCTTGTTCGCAGTTGCGTCCAGAGCACCGTTCTTCCAGAAGCAGCCACCGAAGGGCGCTTTCTCCTCTGCTTCTCTCTGCAGGCACCACAGACAGCACCTCCAACAACACTGCCACCGTGATCTCCACCGCGCCGCCAGCTTCCTCCGCAGTCACGTCCCCCTCGCTGAGCCCCTCCCCGTCCGCCTCGGCCTCCGCCTCCGAGGCATCCGGCGCCAGCGAGACCAGCACAACGCAGACCACCTCCACTCTGTCCTCTCCTCTCGGCACCAGCCAGGTGATGGTGACGGCGTCAGGGTTGCAAACGGCGGCGGCCGCTGCCCTCCAAGGGGCCGCGCAGCTGCCGGCCAACGCCAGTCTCGCCGCCATGGCCGCCGCCGCGGGACTGAGCCCAGGCCTGATGGCGCCCTCGCAGTTCGCAGCTGGGTAAGGAGCCTTCGCACCTCGGTCACCCCCGAGAGACCGCTAGAAGTCAGTGCTCCCCGGAGTCGCTCGTAGGGGAGACCGTCTCCATCTGAAATGCATAAAGCAAGAGAAACCCTCTTTAGAGCCATCAGCTCTTTGGAATGGGAGGCTCTGGGGGGGTGCAAGGGCCTTCCTGCGGCCGGACTCCACTTTCTTAACGCTCGGGGAGGGCGGCCATCCTACCGTCATTTCCAGGTGAGGACGCGGAAACCAGGCCACTAGAGCTGATCTGCCCGAGCGGTGGGGCCCGGACGGAAGCCCACAATTCCTGGCTCACTCTTCTGCATTCTCCACCTAAGCTCTCTCAACAGTCTGCTTTCTGATTTTCAAACACGGACAAGATGCAGTCATAAGATCCCCAGTTTTTTATATTATCGAACAGGAAGGATTCCTTTTTCAATATGTGCCTTTCTCTGGCATCTTTTTGTTTTGTTTTGGGGGGGGGAAGAATGAGATAATTCATTTTTTTTTAATTTTTTTTAATGTGTATTTATTTTTGAGAGAGAGAGACAGACAGGACGCGAGCAGGGGAGGGACAGAGAGAGAGGGAGACACAGAATCTGAACCAGGCTCCAGGCCCTGAGCTGTCAGCACAGAGCCGGACTCTGTGGGGCTCAAACTCACAAACCATGAGATCATGACCTGAGCCGAAGTCGGGCGCTTAACCGACTGAGCCACCCAGGCGCCCCAAGAATGAGGTAATTCGAAGAAAAGTCAGCATGACTCTGCAGGTTTTAGGTTTTGTGTGGATCATATCCTCGTTTCGCTTTGTACAAGTAAGCATCAAAGAAGGCAGTAACCAAAGCTTATTCTCAGAAGGAGAATAACAGATATTTCCATGTACTTCCCCAGCTGCATTTTCCTTTTTCTTATTCCTTTGGGTGTATTGTCAAAATGACAGATGTGCCTACATTGTAACAAAGTGACTGCTCTTTTGGACTTTCAGAGGTGCCTTACTCAGTCTCAATCCAGGGACCCTGGGCGGTGCTCTCAGCCCGGCTCTCATGAGCAACAGTACACTGGCAACTATTCAAGGTCAGTAGAATTTTTCCCCTTACTTAGACCTTTGGGTTTGTTTGTTTGTTTGTTTGTTTGTTTGTTTTTAATGAGGGACGTTTGCTTTGCTAGAGGTAAAGGTGATGGGGAAAGGTGGTTGAATTGATCATGCTAACTTGAGGACCAAGAAAATGTCCTTGTGAAAAAAAGGACTTCTACAAGTCCTTCTACTTTCTACAAGAAGTATAGGTGTTAATTTGTAAGAACAGGAAATATGCTTAGTTTGGAATATTACAAAAAAACAAACAAAATAACAGGAATTGTTATGCTGATATTTATCTTATGTGAATAGACTTCGAGGCAGAATTTCCCCCTGATAAATTTATCTAAGTAGTCATCCAAGACCCATCCCCAGCTAAGCACCACCAAGATAAATTCCCCAGTCCCCAGCCCCACCCCCACATATGAGAGCCACATAGGAGAAGGTCCTATAAGGATTAACCTTGGAGCACATTATATAGACTTCAAGAGTACTTCTAATTGTTAGGTTCTGCCCTTTGTATATCCCCATCAGTTCAGAATGTATATTCTCTTGGATTGTCTCTTTTCCAAGCCCATTGGGTCTCTTTTGGCCTTCGCATGCTATCCAGTCTAAAATGGGTCTAAATCCATTCAGTCCGTATGTGAAGGGTTTGCCTTATTTAGCTTCTGAGCTTTATATGCTAAGATGCTATGTTACGTGACTCAGGAAAACAATTTGAGACATCACTATATAAATCAGAGAGAGAGAGAGAGAGAGAGAGAGAGTGTGTGTGTGTGTCTTAAAATGTGAATGGTTCATACTTAAATGAGAGCTCTTGGGGCCAAAAATATGCTCTTAGCCAACCTCAGTTAAGATTAGTGTTTCATGGATGGTATCTCTGCAGTATACTATAGAGAATATGAGTTACAGACAAACCTAAGACATGACTTAGATTAGATTATACTTCTGGGTTTCCTGGACCCAGTTTCAACGTGCCCCGCAACACCAAGCAAGCCTTGCAGACCAGCAGGGTATCTGAGACTTTAAACTTAACTCTGACACTGTCTACCTAGAGATAGCATCAGATTCCACAGGGTAAGGGTTCAGTCCAACAAAACCGTTCCTCCCTCCCCTTCAGACACCAGTGGTAAACCCAGGCTATTATTACCTATGCTTCTGACCAGCTACAGATTGGCGGTTCCAACAACCTTTTCCTTAGATTGATTCTGTTACTTGGCTACAGCGGCTCACAGAACTCAGGGAAACACATTTACCAGTTTGTTAAAGGATATGATAAAGTATGCAAATCAACAGCCAGATAAAGAGATACATAGGATGAGGTCCCAAACAGAGGAGTTTCTGTCCGCAGTGGAATTTGAGGTCTGGCTCAGTGGCACATAGAAGTATTCTGGTTCTCCAAGAGTGGAGGCTCTCCAGACAAGACCCAAAAGCTGTCCCCCTGGGTTTTTACGGAAGCTTCATGACACAGTCATGATTGACTAAGAAGGCATTGGCCGTTGGCTGAATCAAACTCCATGTTCCCCTCCCATCATGTGAGGTTGGGGGTGGGACTAAAAGTTCCAACCCTCAGATCACATGGTTGGTCCTAGGGGCAACCCGTCCCCGCCCTTGGGTGGCATCCAAAAGTCCCCTTCACTGATATCAAGACCCGTTTCATGGTTTTGGCTCTGAAGTGTTTTCAGGAACTGTGGATGTAGACCAGATATATCTGAGAAATACCAATTTGGTCATTCAGATGACTGAATACATATTTCTTCTAAATATATATTTCTAAATACTCTTTCTATATATATTAGAATGATTTTTTCTAATATATCATTAGAATGATTACCTTACATTATATTGACTTTCTCCTTGATGAAATCATATGTAAAATTGATGGTTAGAGCTGTAAACCTTTTGGTATACAAGGATTTCTTTTTGGCATGAGATTTGTGATAAATCACTTTTGCTCTTACATGAGGAAACCTCTGGGCTTTAGTGATGCTACAAAGGCAAATGCCTTCCCCAGGGCACAGCTGAGTATAGAACAAGTACTGTCTGGGAATATCTAGAACTCTTCTATGCCCCTGAACCTAGAATCTCAGAAAACTTAAAGCTGCACCAAATCTCACCGATCTGTGCTCTTTGTATGATCATGTCCAAGTCAGTCCCTCTAGCTTTCGTTATATATGAAATCAGCCAAAAGTTTTTAATCTAGATTTATTGGAATTTTACTTTTTCTTATTTTTTTTATTTTAGAGAGAATGTGAGCAGGGGAGAGGGACAGAGAGAGACAGAGAGAATCTTAAGCAGGCTCTGTGCCCAGCTCGGAGCCCGACGTTGGGGCTCTATCACATGACCCTGGGATCATGACCTGAGCTGAAATCAAGAGTTGGGTGCTCAACCCACTGAGCCACTCAGGTGCCCCCCCCCCACAACTGAAAAAATATTTATTAAGTAATGTCTACACCCAAAGTGGGGCTCTAACAACCCCAAGATCAAAAGTCATATGCTCTTCCGACTATGCCAACTGGGTGCCCCAGAAATAATGCCGTTAGAAACCCCCTCAAACCTACATGTGAAAATGTAGTTATATGGGTGGGAGGATATTGGAAGGGTTGCCAGATAACAGAAAAAGATACTAAATGAGAGTGCCAGTTATTTAAAAGTAAAGTTCGTTAATGCCTTCTGTGGAAGAGTAATCCGGGTGCTATAATGGAACAGCATTAAAAGAGCAATTCTCATGCGTGAAAGCAAGTCCCAACCTTAGATAACCCCCTGAGGCCACCGCGTCCATACATCTCTACTGCCCTCCTCATTCTCCTTTGTAGAAGTCCTAGGAATCAAATGTGATGCCTCAGCAAGTGAAAAATTAACTTCACCTTACACCGTATTTGGTAATATGTAATTATTTTAGAACTAAGGTCATTTTAGAAAGGTGGTTTTTATCTTGTCCATCGTACCAAAATGCTCAAATTTATCAATAATGCCAGTTAGTTTGATCAAAGCTAATTATATTTTAATGCCCCCATCACCGTAGCTAGTTTGTCTTTTGAATGGAAGAGGGTTCCAATCGGCAATCTTCATTAAAAACAAAACGACCAGATTTAAAAATACTTGCAGGAAGATGGAATAGGGTTGAGGTTCTGAGATGGCAGCGTAGCTCTGATTCATGAGACAGTTCTTAACTCTCCCCTCTCACCTGTCCTGCTTGTGCTCGTTAAATCAGTTAGAATTTCAGCCTATTTAGGTGCTTTCAAAAATCATAAGGAAACTTCGTTTGGTGACAGGATGGCAGTATGTGAAGAACACAAGTCAATTAAGGGCTGCACCGTTCCCACCTGGGCTGTAGGAAGCCTCAGCACCCTTGATGTGTTACTTGGCTTCTCTAGAATGGTTTTAACATTCTCTTTTCTGCCCGTTTGGGGGGGGTTTTGTCTGTAGCTCTCGCTTCTGGTGGCTCTCTTCCAATAACGTCACTGGATGCGACTGGGAACCTGGTATTTGCCAATGCGGGAGGAGCCCCCAACATCGTGACTGCCCCCCTGTTCCTGAACCCTCAGAACCTCTCTCTGCTCACCAGCAACCCAGTGAGCTTGGTCTCCGCCGCCGCAGCCTCCGCAGGGAACTCTGGGCCTGTAGCCAGCCTCCACGCCACCTCCGCGTCCGCCGAGTCCATCCAGAACTCTCTCTTCACGGTGGCCTCTGCCAGCGGGGCCGCCTCCACCACCACCACCGCCTCCAAGGCACAGTGAGCGGGGCCGCGCGGGGCCTGCCACCAGCCTTTGCCACCTGCCGCGCGAGTGGCCTGCCAGCCAGGCTGAGACTGAACAATGTGATTGGCTTCCTCTTGCCATGTTTCAACAGCAAGCAAGGGAGAGAAGGGAGAAAAGGAGAAAAACGCCTACCAGAGGAAAAAAAAAAAAAAAGGATGGAGACAGGACAACATTTGCCTAATTTTGTAATAAAACACTGTCTTTTCAGGATTGCTTCATGGATTGGAGAACTTTCTAACCAAAAATTAAAAAAAAAAAAAAAACCAAAAAAAAAAAAAAAAAAAAAAAAACATAAGTGAAAGGACTACTTATCATTTCCAGCAGTAATGATGACAAGTTAAGGTGGGTTACCAATTCCGTTTATGAAAGGGTTTTTTTTTTTTTCTAAATTTCTTTTTTTTTTTAAAAAAAAAAAAAAAATCATTTTTATGGGTCTGTTGTACAGGCCAGTAAGTCATAACAAGGTGTTTATAATCGTATCCATTGTGTTGGGGGTTCCTTTCTTAACTGGTACAATTTAGGCAGGCCTGTATTACTGTATCTCTATTATTATTGTTGTTGTTGTTATTGTTTTTTATATATATATATAGTTTGGACATGTTTATCTCTTGCTCCTGGATCCTACTTCAGTGAGCTCCCACACTGTGGGGAGGGAGGGTTTGGGGGTAAGGGGAGACTTACGTTCTTAACTGCGGGGAATGTTCTTGCTGGTTTCCTTATCCTTGATGACTCTTACAGAGGTGCTAGAAAATTATTTTCTTTTGCCACTTATGCAAGAGGCTTGGTGCAGAAGCTGATGGCAGTGTGTGCAAACACTCCCGCTCCACACACGCCCCCTCCCCCATCAGGTGGTGCCTTCGGAGCACTTTTGTGTAGGAAGCAATTCCTGCTGAACTGTAGCTCTCACTCACCCCGGATCATTGAATGACCCTGAGGCCCAGATCCTGCGGTGCACCGGGGCGGCGTCTGCCGTCCGTGGAGACGGCCGCGTGTGTCGCAGGGCAGGATCTGGTTCCGAAGAGCAAAGACTACTGCAGACACCTGACTTGGTGGTTCTCCTGATTCCCTGTCTCCTGAGAAATGCTCCTACTGTTGGTGTGTTTGTTTGTTTGTTTCCATTTTGTGAACGTTTTTCATTCAAACTTCCTTTCATTTACTTGGCAAAGAGCGAATTGACTTCTTGAAATCGGGAAGCTCCTCCCTTCTGTTGTGTTCTGAAGGAACTCCCCTAGACTGTTGCCATCGGGTCTGTATCCCCCAAAGAGGTGTGATGGGAAGGGTCTGAGGCTCCCACCTTTTCCGGTGGCCGCAGACTTCCTTTTCACTGGACGACGTGTAAATTCCTCTAACCTTAAGACTCTCCTTGCTTCCCTGACTGGAGAATGCACTTCCTAGCTGGGCACGGGGTCTTAGAACCTTTGAAGGACTTTGAGCAGGAACTTTGCACACACCTCAAGTGTCTCCTTGGTTTATGAGTGACGCTCCAGCTCGGTAGGTCAGAACGGCGATACACGTCTCGCTATACGCTGTAGAAAGTGATTAGCTTCCGGAATTGTTTCTAGACGATGTAAATGAGCCCGTCGAAAGGAAGAGTTTATGGAAGTAGATGAAGAGGAATGAGGGTAACTTGGAAATTCCATTCCCCTTTGTGTCAGCGTACTATTATGATGTTTTGTCTGTACCAAAACATTTCCCGGACGACTGGATCACTGCGATGCGGCTCGTCTGAGCCCCCCCGCCCCTTATTGGAGATCAGGTTCCCGTTTGGTATCTGTGGCTGCCTGCTTTTATCTCCAGTGGCCCAAGACTGCACTTTCCCCCCTTTCGAGCTAGGGTCTGAGAGAGAGTGGACAGGTCGTTTTCGTTCTGATTGCTCTGCTTATATCCCCAAGAGAGCTTGGAGTCTGTGTGTGTGTCTCTTCACGGTGTTGGGAAAGGCAGTGATACAGATACAGCGTGTATTTTTGTGTGTGATCGTCCAAGTGGGAGACAGGCACCTTAATATTAAATGGCCAGAAACGGATTTAGTCCCTTTGTTAATTTTTCTTTTGTTGCTTCTGTCTTCCCGTTTTATTTCACGGAGTATTTAATTATCAACCTAAATTTCCTCTTCTCACCGTTCACCTTCCCTAAAATCCCTCCAAAATCAGTGAACTGCAAGCAGGGAAACTAACAAATAATGTCCATCCACCTTTTTTTTAATGTGTGGTGTGTTTTTTTTTATGTTGTCGTTTTTTTGTTTGTTTGTTTTCTTTTTTTAACTAAGCTTGAACCAAAGTCAATTTTTAGCAAGCTGCTGTACTAATGGACTAGTTTATAACGTGCATTTCAGACACATTGAGGAGATAGATGCTACTGACAATTTCTTTTTTCATTTGTCTTTATTTTATATAAAAGTTGCTGCTTGTTTTAATCTTTTATGTTGGTTAATTGTAATATCCTCTGGGCAGACATTAACTTGATTTTAACTAGTGTATTTAGTTCGGTGTGTAAATAGAATGGCAGTGTCGGTTACTAATTTTTCTCCTCTCCATCTTCTCTGATGTTGTTCAGTTTCATCTTGTATCCCAACTTGACATCTCTAACTTTAGTCTGTGCAAATGGTTTTAGGGCTGTCACTAATGGTAGCTGCCCATTATAATGAGTCCCTCCCCTGGGAGTGGTAAGTTAGGAGGAAGGATTCAGGGAGGGAAATGCTGATACCCACCGTCCCAGATTAGAGGTTATAGCATTAATTTCCCAAAACTGCTGCCAAAGGAAGTGTGGAGTCCTAAGAGACTCAAACCCAGTGGATTAAAAGGAAGGGCAAAGAAAGGCTGTGCTTGTGTGTGTGTTTTCCTGTGTGGTTCAAAAGATGCTCCCGCTCCTAAACAAGGTTCACCAACGGACTTTAATGTTTTAAAGATACTAAGCTTTAAATGTCAGGACGATGGGCTTCTATTCTCTGCCCTGTGTTCTCTAGTCAGCCTGGGATAAGGGGATTCTGCCTTTTCGCGTGTGTGTGGATCACTTCATGAGGATAAACCTTAAACCAGCATAAAAATCCGTGCTTAAAAGAAAGAAATCCTTAGACAGAGGTAACATTTAAAAATTTTCTCGTTCTTTTCTTATTTAAAGACAAGTTGTAAAACGAAAGGTACATTTGTACATGTACACAGGAAACACTAAAACAGTTTGTTGATAGGTATTTAGCTTAAAATCACTCCCCACCACCATCCCTAGACATTTTGCTGATCATACGGCTTCATGACTCAACCTTGAGTCCTTTTTGACTTTATATTATAGTTATCATCTCAAGAAATGCTTTTTGAATTGAGTGAATCTCCTAAGCTAAGGTACTCAGACTTGACTTTGAACCACCTTATATGGGAAAGTCTGGAAATTAAGGGGGCCATTGGACCAAAAAGAGGTGTTTGGTAGTTTCTGCATTTCTAAGCGGTTGGGCCGGATGGGTCATCAGAACTCATTGTCCATTCTTCTTCTCCCCGCGGGGCGCCCGCCTCCATGTTTATGCAGATTTTATTTCCTCCCTGAATTTGGTGAATACATACTAAACCAAAGACTAATTCTGAATGCATTTATAGTGATACTATATTTCTGTATTTGCCCATGGTAATGGGCCCTCCCCAGGGAGTGGTGAATGTAATTGAATCCTGCTTATCACAAGCAGTGCAATTTGGTCATGAACTTTATTTATACCCTGTGTGAATCTGAAGGACAGAGCAGAAAGACCTAGAAAAGGGCTTCTTATTGGAACAATATTATTGTTCCTGATTTAAGAAATAAGTTGAGTGCTATATATTAGTTTCAATGTTTCTGAATTATATAAGCAGCTTTTTAGAATTAAAAAAAATGTTCACCTCTATTACCTGACACAATACACGCTTCCTTTTATTTATCTGATAAGAAAGACCAATACCATCCCAATTCACTCAACTTATTACTCAAGCAACGGAACCAAAGGAATCCAACTTTCATTTTGTGTAGGACCATACCTATTTGTACTTCATGGTAGCATTATTAGAAGTTAACGATCCTTTTTTTTTTTTTTTTAAGGGAAAATAAGGTAAATTAAAAGACTTTTTGTGAGATGCTCATGCTGTTTTGTTCTACATAATTCATTCATTGTTGGGGGGGAAAAAAAAGCACAATTATACCTCTTTTTTATGTTATTTTGCCCTGTTATCCCTCATGTATTTGGGAAGATGGGGGAATCTTGTCTGTATTATCCAGAAGCACAGATATTTTCTTGACACAAGATTTAAGGTCAGCCCAATCTTTAACATTAAATTTTCTCTTTAAATTGCTGGGAAGGCTGGATACATTTGCATATATAGGAAATCATATTTGTAGATATTTGAAGCTCCAAACCCTGATAGTAAACATTGCAGTCAGTGTATATAATAAACGTACAGAAGAAACTCTTTGTAGTTCATAGTCTACAGTTGTTCCCAACCCATGTCATCCTCCCCAAAC
Source organism: Herpailurus yagouaroundi (assembly GCF_014898765.1). Taxonomy (NCBI): domain Eukaryota; kingdom Metazoa; phylum Chordata; class Mammalia; order Carnivora; family Felidae; genus Herpailurus; species Herpailurus yagouaroundi. The sequence continues at coordinate 5,478,336 of NW_024412436.1, read as the reverse complement.
TTTCTTCACCGAGAAAAAAGTAAACCCGTTGAGATAGGAAGAAAAGGGAGAAGTGCCAGCCGGGAGACGTCCGCGTGCACCGAGCCCCAGGGCTGGTGGGTAGCGCTGGTGGGGAGCTGGTGGGGAGCTGGTGGGGAGTGGCGCCTCCCCAGACCTCCTGCTGGCAGTATCCGCCGGGTCCCCTACGGGCACCCCAGAGGCCAGTCTACGGTTTGATAACCTTCAGTCGAAGAAGAGCCTCAACAATTCATGATGAGGTGTTGGCCAAATTCTTTTCCATCGATTCAGCATCTAAAATTGATGAATTTAAAGTTTATTCTCCAAACCATGTGTATTGCAGCTGAAAATATTAAAAGACCGTCCATGCTACCAAGAAAATGGCTCTCAAGACCTGAAATTTAAAGTTATTCAAATGGGCAACAGTTGATGGATTCATTTGATCATAACCATTGATGAGTTCATTTTGTATATGCGTATAAAAAGCATTTAATGTGTGACACTGTTCATCTAATCATAGCCCTGGCCATTTTGAAGTCATTTTCAGTCTTAAAACATTTTGAAGGTGACACTTTAAGATGGTAAATCTTTCTTGGCATTTACCTTCATTTTTGAGAAGGAAAAAGAATCTTTGCCATTCTTTTAAGAAAAATAACTAAGATCCGCTATTAGGCAGGTTGGCATAATGGCGCACACAGTACAAATAAATGTGAGCTTGAACAGGAGTAGGATAAATAAACCGCTTTTATCATTAAAAGCTGATACCAGCCCTGTTCTGCCTCACTCTGTCGTTAATCCAAAGAGATTAAATGGGACACCCCGGAGATTTCCAGTAAGATAATTGGAGAGGATTTCATCAGGAAGGCAGAGAATGTGGTGTTTCTCAGATTTGTCCAGTTTATACCCAGATTTCCATATGGTTTGTGAGCTGTTGCTTTCTTCTAATTGTCCTCATTCGTGAAGCACTTAGGCCCTTGTTTTGGCTCTTCTTCTCTCCGCCTTTTCTAATAGCAGTAATTGAGTGAATCCTACTTTGATTCTGTGATCTGGAGCGCCTTTCAGCCCCCTCCTCCTCTTCCTTTTCTTTTTGAATGGTGATACCTTAATCTGTGAGGGTAACGCTGGTGGGTAACAGCTAGCTTCTGGCACCTTCATAAAATACCTCAGCGTAGCTTAGCATTGTTACAGACCTGGTTTTAATCTAAAAACCAAAAAAAGAAAAAAGAAAAAAACCTTTATAAATAGTGGAAATAATTCTAGCTGTAGCATTTAGTTGAACTGATGTTTATTACGGTTGATAAACATGATTGATGCTGTATGTATTTGGGATCCTGTTTATAGGTTACAATTTATAGGGTTAGGGAGGGTTGGGTGGGGAGAGGAGAAATTGATTATGTTAGAAGGAAAATGTTGCTCATGTGTGTTTGTGTTTCCTCGTATCTGTCTTGCCAAAGGAAACTTGATTATCTCTGCAGTGGGTTTGGGATTCGTCGGCCTCTCCGTGGTTTGACCTGCACTGCAGCGTGTGGGTTACACATGGGCGGTGCTTTAGCTTCAGGGTCCCCTAAGGCATGTGTGCCCCTTCCTGTGGCCACCCTTGCCCCCAGACCCTGCCAGTCCCTCCTAAGCATTCATTACCTCTCTGTGTGGCAAGAGCTTGGGCGAAGGACGCGTGTGTGGACATCCATCTGGGTGTGTGGTTGAGAAACGGAGGCCGAAGCAGGCATGCGCCGTCTCATTCGGAAAGGAAAGACAAGTGCTGCATCCTCAACTAGGAAAACTAAAGCGGAACAGGTTCTTTTTGTCGCCCTCTGTCATGTTGGCAACATTGCAAAGCCCTCCTTCCTTTTCTCATGCCAAGGCTAATTCCGTCTAGACCAAAAATGCGAACAGAAGTAAAACCGACCCGAGCAGTTGAAAGCCAGCCTGCTTGCCTCACGCGTGTGATAAGGCGTGACCTCTGGGGACTGGCAGGTTGGTGAGACTGAGGAGAGCGGTGTTCCTGGTGGGAATGTGGGTGAGAAATGCCGGCTTGGGAAATGCCAAAGCACCCTTTCTGCCCGTACTCTGGGACAGACTGCCGTGGCTCTCCACGTTCGGGTATGGACTCTGCCTCCAGAAAGGTTATTTTTAAATAAACCATCCGTCTCACCGAACCCGAGTGGGATTTGGTTTAGGTACCAAAGACACTGCTATGTCATTGTTGAGTCTTCTTACGTTTTCAAAACAGGCAGAGAGAATAGGAGTGAAAGGCTGAGATTTGGAAAGGCTGTACCTATGTCTCTTTCCTTTTCCTCTCCCCTCTTTTCTCTCCTCCCTTACCCACATTTCGAAGGAAGTCTTGGTTGTCCTGGCTTCGGAAAAGAGATGAATTTTGTTTCGCTCTGCTGGCTCTGTAAAGACGGGTAGAGTTGCTCAGTGTAGCAGTGATGTTCTTAGAATTGCTGGCAAATCGGGGGGCGGGGGGGGCGTAAAATATGGGGGTAGAGGGTTTTTTTTTTTTCTTTATTTCCCTTTATCTAACACTTATAAATAGAACCAGTACAGCCTGTTTGAGTTCAGATGATCCCTAGATGTGCTATCTCTGTTCTGTCACTTAAAAAGGATAAGCATTTTCAAGAGCAGGATTACATGGAAAACCAAAACTCCTTTATCCTCCCAGGGAGCTGTATTGTTCCAGAACGGTTTTATACATGGGTTCTAGGGAGTTGAGAAGTTCATTGTCTTGGTGTATTATTGATGGGACGGACACAGAAAGGGAGAGAGGGAAAAGACATTTATTACTCTCTTAATATTCCGTCAAAAATTGATCAGGTTGCAGAACTTCATGAAAGCTTTATTAATAATCTGTTCTGACATTATATAAAAGTGGTATTAATATTGTGTGACCTTTCAAAGCGCTAGATAGGTTTGTAAGTAGGTGATAGGGATATTGAAGATAAGAGCACTTGAAGCAGAAGTTACGGGAAACAAGGTGTGCGTGATGGAACACCACTTTGAGCACGGGTCGCGGAGGGCAGGCGCGGTGTCTGGTTCTTTCTGTGTCGCTGCATCTGCCCCCTCTCGGCCCGGGGCTCCAGCCCCCCCCCCTCCCCCGGCACCACCTTCTAGTTCAGACCCAGGACACTGTCAAAAAGGTCAGACCCCGAAAGTTAATTTACTGTAAAAAAAAAACATTGAGGTCTGCTGCAAAGTTCCCCCGCGTTTTCTTTGTTTACTTGCTCATCCTTGTTTTAAGTCAGCCCCAACCTTACAAAAGCAGCTTTTAAGGCTTCTTTCATAACCTGGCAGCAGCATTGAGTTCTCTAACGTTATATCCCAAAGTCTGCAGGCAGACAGCCGGATACAGTGCCGTGTGAAAGATGAGACCTCCAAACACTTCTTTAAAATTAGAATCTCCTTCGAATGAAACCGTGAAAAAGGACAGAGCCCCGTGGAGGGAAGGCCGTGCCCCCCCCCCCCACCCCCGGCCCCCGGCCCCCGGCCCCCTCCCGCCGTCCGTGAGTCTGACAACGCAGCAGGAAAGGAGATGCACTTTCAGAGGCTGAAACGGAGGGGGTTCTGTCAGGAAAGGCCCTAGCTGTAGGCGTGTGGGGATGCCACGTCTGTGGCGCTCGCCCTGCCCAGGTCTGCAGAAGGCACGGAACTTTTCTAAGAATCGAGTGGACCGATGCCAGCCCGGGTGTGTTTAAAACTGCAAATGTTGGGGGCGGGCGGTGGCGGGGGGGGGGGGGGGAGAACTTTTCGGGGGGGGCCCCCCGTTGGGGGCGCCGCGGCGGCGGGGGGGGGGGGCCCCCCCCCCCCCCCCCCCCGGAGACGGAGGGAGAGGCAGACGGACTTCTCCCGAGGCTTCTCCCGTCCGCCTGGGCGCATTACTCAGTCCCGGGAGGGAGGCCTCCCGCGTTAGCCGCGTCAGACTCGAGTTCCTCCCTCTATGGTAATAGCAAAGGCTGGGTGAGTAAGGGTGGCGCTTCCGCCCACCCCAAGTCCAGGACTGTCGTATACCTCATTTCTAACTCGTGATTGAGTAACTTGCTGTAGCTTTCTCAACCCTCCAGAGTTGCCAAGTCCGCCCCCCCTCCTCTAAGTAACGTTGAACTCTGGCCTATAGCACCACAGGACCTGCAGCCTAGGGTGGGACCTCCTAAAGCCTCTGAATGTCGCTGCTGAAAAGCTACTGCAAACCGAGGGCAAATTGCAATCTTCTGTTTCTTTTCGTTGCAAGGGGGTCTTCGCAGGTCTCTCAACATCCGCTCGCCCTGCCACCCTGTCTCCGGGGGCTGGCCAGCTCTCCCCGCCCCCGCCTGCTGGGGTGGGAGCGTCCTGTCCCCCTCTGCGGCCTCAGGGTTCTGCTCATTTTCAGGACTTTGGGTGGAAGGGAAAAAGACACCAAAGGCTCCTTTAAGCTGACTGCTGCATACACATTTCACTTTTTTTCCTTTGTCATGACCAAAAAAATAATAATAATAAATCCAAATATTTAAGTTTTTATTATTATTAATATTATTATTATTTGACAATCTTGTATCCGACGGGCTCTTTAGAAGCTGCATCCCCAGCCCTTTCACCTTTTCTTTGAATGTAGTTCCCAGCCTTCAATTCCCACCCCCAGTGTTGAAAGAAAGCTTTGCCAGGTCTTACTACTGCTGCTATAAGCCAGGGGAGGGTGGTTTCTTTGTTTTGTTTTGTTTTGTTTTGTTTTTTAAATTTCCAGCCAAAACCAAAGATTCCTTAATGATTGTATAAACTCAAAACAAACAAAAAAACCAAAGAAAAGAGAAGTCTTCAGCATCAATCCAGTCTGTGGCGTCCTGGCATTTAGAGGAGTGAGGCTAGGGGTGGGGGTGGGGGGCTGTGACCCACGGGAAGGGCAGGGTGGGGGGGGGGGTCTTTTTTCCATTTCTCTGGGTTTGCAAGGTGGGTTCCCTGTCTTCGAAGCTTGGCCCTGGCCAACCTGTGAATGTGCCGTGGAACAAATTGGCATTTCAGATTTTCCAAAACAATAAAAAAGCCGCCATCGCCGTGATGAGCCACCCCCCCAGCAACCACGGTCACCACAGGGGCTTTTAGCACGGGGGAGCTGGGAGGCCAAGGCCTGCTGCCGGGCCGCCGGACCCACAGAGTGGGGGGACGTTGAAGACTGGTGCAGGACTGGCTGCTCTGCTGGGTGCTTGGACCTCTGGGGTCATGACAGTGAGTACACGCCAAGGTGCCCTTCTGAGCCTTTTCTTCTCTCCTTTACTGGAACTGCTTGGAAGTGGCTCTGCCCTGTTTGCGAGAAAACGTGCAGAATGATCATCGAGCTTGTCGTTTCTCCTTACCGTAGTTGGTTTCCTTTCTGCAGCACCACTGTGCAACTATGCATTGTATTTCACAACCTTTGTGCTAGGTAGATGCCTGTGACTTTTTAACTCGGGGGTGGGGGTGGGGGGGCTTGCAAATGAAGGAACTTTTTACATGGATCTTTTTAATCTCAGTTGATTGGGGGCGGGGCGGGTATTTGGTTCTAGGGTCATACAAGCTCTATCCCAAAGCAAAATCCAAATGTTAATAATATTAGCCTGATGCAGATACCAAAGATGATTTCTTTCCTGCAGAACCTTAGACTTGTGTATTAAGTACGATTACCCAGCACTTGCATTAGTGTAACCTCAGTAATTCCAAAGCTTAGATGTATATTTTGGTATATTTCTGGGATATTAAAAGAAAAAAAATGTCGTTTAACTTCTTGTTTGTTTCAGTGTAATGCTCTTAAAGTCATAGCATGAAAATAACTGAACTGTCCTATTCTTAGTAGTTTGAAATAATAGTATTTTTGTATGTTTTGGGTGTGTCTATGTATGTATTAACATAACAGTTTTCACTGCCTAGGTGTTCATAATAAAAAAGAAAATGAAAAAGTTCTGAGTGTACATAATATTCAGTAATAAACTTCCACCGGGTTCAATTTGGATTGCATATTTGCTGATTACCGTTCCCGACAGGGATTTTGTTTTGTTTTAAACAGACCGTGATCGTGTTTTCCTAAAGATGCTTTGGGTTTTTTTTTTTTTCTCTTTCTCTGTCTTTAAATATCTTAACTCCCCCCACCACCACCACCTTTCTCTTTTCTTCCTTTGACTTTTTTTTTTTTTTTTTTTTTTTTTTTTTTTTTTTTTTTTTTTCTTTTTTTTTTTTTTTTTTTAAATATTGATTCAGGGGTGTTTTTCCACTGTTGTCGAGGGAGGGTCATAAGGGGTATTGGCCCCTTGGCCTCCCAAAACTTTTGTTTTATGTACTTAAGTTTAAAATGTGAGTTTGAGTTCTCTTTTGTGGAAACTTACGATGTGGTGTAAATGATTCTTTCCAAAATTGTCCAGCAGCTTTAATGAGGCAGTGACAATTTCTAAGTAGTTGATTGGGAGTCCTTTTACATTTCTCCTTAGGTAACTTTGCAATCTGGGTGGCTCTTGTATAGCCTCACTGCCCCAGAGTGCCTGGTTAGCCATTTCCCCTCGGATAGGAATGTTTTGTAAGAATCTGCTGATAACCTGGATTTCGGGGGCCCTTGTTATCCGGGTCCCTGGGAAACACACGTTTTCTGGATTTTGAAAACCCAAAACGCAAGCAACTTCACATTTTGGGGAACTAGCTGATGTGCCTCCCGAGGCCTGAGGAGGTGGTGGGGAATATGAGCGGTGCTGTCTCTTTAAAAGTGCCCTTTATATGATTCCCCCTCCTGGGGCCTCCCACCGGGGCTGTAGGCTTGGGAGAGATTGCGTAGGTGACAGTGAATCAGAATGAAATGGTAGGTTTTGTGTAGATGCATTTGTCTGCTGTAATTTTTATATATATATTAAACTTACTGTAACTGTACAGTTCGTTTCTGTTGTAAAACATCATTAAACCATTTTCCAAGTGTTTTCACATTGTTGGAGTTTCCTTGCACTTGTCGTGTTGGTATTCTGGACACTTCCCGCACACAGACCGTCGCATAAGCCTTCCCGTGGGTCTTTTCCAGGAGGGGCTCTCAGGGGTCCCAGGCACTGGAGGCACCTTGGTTCCTAGCCCACCCCCACCCTGGGTCCCACCGCCCACTTCCTCCTGTGTCCCCTGGAGTGCTGTGGCCGCCACACCTCTCTCGCTCCCCAGACCCTGAGGGTTCAGGGTCGTCTCCTCGCACCCCAGGGCTTTGTGTGACCAAAGAAAGCCACAGGCCCTTGACTGCTCCTGCAAGATCACCCTTCAGAGCTCCCATTTCTCTTGTGTCTTTGATGGCAGACCAGGTATTGAATTTGACTTTTCCACCCTTCACTCTTTATACTCTTTGGTGCCCCTCCAACGTTTCCTGCCACATCCTGAACACCCATTCCCTGAGGGTTCTCTGAAAGAAGCTAGCCCCGGACTTGGCATCTGGTTCTTCCGTCGGAGGGCACACAACTCAGCTTCACTCCCTCTAACTTATACGAGTTCACATTTAGCGTCTGGAATGCAGTTTGTTGAATGAGAATTCGAGGCTTTTTTCTTTTCGTTTAATGTTTATTTTTTGAGAGAGGAAGCAGGAGCCGGGGAGGGGCAGAGAGGGATGGAGACGAAGGATCTGAAGCGGGCCCCAGGCTGACAGCAGAGAGCCCAGCGCGGGGCTCGAACTTCCAAAGCGGAGCCAAGGTCAGATGCTCGACCGACCGAGCCACCCAGGTGCCCCTGAAAGTCTGAATCCTAAAGCGAGTTTCCCACAGAAAGCAAACATCAGCTTGTTGAAGAGCTTTGGGAGGCTAACTTCCCTGTCTCTCGACCGTGTGCGACCCGGGTCTACCGGATGTGCTCCCTGAAGCAGGAGAGCGCTGCTGTCTCAAGACGTGCTTGCACCCTCTGAAGGGCCCGGAATGGGAAGGCCGACCTCGGTTCCTCTCATCCCCTGATGTAACCCGACTAGGCTGCTATCCCATTCTCGGGTTTGTAGCTTGCATGTAAGTTTGGGAAGTTTATCCCTTAAAGCAATTTGCGGAGTCCTTAACAAACCTTCTGTTTGGTAGAGACTGACCTGCTCGCTCGCCAGCATGAGAAAGACCTCAGAAGGCAAAAGCCATCCCTACAGAATGGGGAATAAAGTACCGATTATCATCACCCTGTAGGCCTTGTTAAGAAGGGAGTTACGTTCTTTTTTTTTTTTTTAATTTTTTTTTTCAACGTTTATTTATTTTTGGGACAGAGAGAGACAGAGCGTGAACGGGGGAGGGGCAGAGAGAGAGGGAGACACAGCATCGGAAACAGGCTCCAGGCTCCGAGCCATCAGCCCAGAGCCCGACGCGGGGCTCGAACTCCTGGACCGCGAGATCGTGACCTGGCTGAAGTCGGACGCTTACCGACTGCGCCACCCAGGCGCCCCTAGAAGGGAGTTACGTTCTAACCCACTTCCGCTTGGCATCGGCCAAGCTGAGCTCCCCGCGAGAGGGTGTCCATGACATCTGCTCTCTTGCTGCCTTTCCTCTCTCCAAAAACGAGCGCTCGAAGATGCAGGACCTCTGTAGTTAGAACTCAGTCGTAGGGTCGCAGAAACGTCCGGTGCCAGGCTGCCAAAACGCATCATGAGTTCTTGTGGACAGGGACCAGGTCTACAGCTACGGCCGAACAGCCGACCGAATGGCCAGGCTTTGAGTCCCCTTGGCACCTCCTCTTAGCTTGAATTGATCACCTGCTCTTCTTGTCCCTGCCCAACCCGGCTTCGGTGACCGTTCTGTTCTTAGGGCATACTCCAGGAAGAAGAAAACTTGATCAGAAATATCCACATCCTACCTAACTTCAGTGACGACAAAGTGATGCAGGTTTTCAAAAGTACCGAAAGCTTCCATTTTAATTTACATGCACGCGCAATGCGTCCGTGCTTCCTCAATGCAAGTGAGCGGCCTTCCTTTGTTCTAAAACCCATCTTCCTATTTTAACACTGACGAAACAGGGCTGCATCTTACAATGGATGTTTCTGTTAAGAGTTCGGGTTTTTTTTTTTTTTTTTTATGTAAAATAAGTTGGCGGCACATCTGAGCCGATCAGTAGCTTCTTGGGATGGAAGGAATCCACCTGTGCTTTGGAGGGGGGAGCCCCGGGCCCTAGGAAGCGGCACCTGGGCCGCCTCCCCTTGACCCTGGGCTCCCCGCCCCAGCACCTGTGGCTCTCACCCAGCTGGCTCTTCTGTGCGTGCGGGCGTCTTGCCTGTGGTCCGGTAAGTGCCCTTGCCCATCCAGGTCAGCTGTGGCACCCCACACCTCGCCGTTGGCTTTCCTCCCTGCCTCTTGAGCCAAATTGTTGACGGGACGGGGCCAGACTCTTGTTTTCAAGCCAGCCATACATACGGGTCACACGGCCTGCATGTAACTCCGCGGACCCTGAAACTAGGCCTGACATGTGAGGCTGACTCACTTTGACTGACAGAGGAACCCAACTTCGGGTGCCCGGTGAGTAGGAGACAAAGGAGTGGCAACCCAAAAGGGGCCATCTGTTGTCTTCGACTCAAGGCCGCTAACGCCACACAACACCCATTTTCTGTCCCTCCTCCGAGGCCTTCCGCCCGGGAAACTTGCCCGCTTCTCCGGTAGCTTAGCGGGCTCTGTCCGCACCCCTTCGCTGGCAGCCACCCCTCCCCGCCTGGCGCCCTGTGTGTCGCGACACAGCCGTGGGATGCTGCTCTTCTCTGTGATCCGCCTGGCGTCCAGCGGCAAAATTTCAAGCCCCTAAGCCTGTGGTGGTACTTCTCTGTCCTCCCGGGTGGCTTGTAAAGTGCTGGGCACGGAAAACAGGTAGGTGCAGGGTAAATATTTGTTGAATGGAATTGAATTCCCCCTACGAGGCCGGATTACAAATTGAATGCCTTGTCTTCGGGAGTTGTTACGCGTTTCGCCCGGGCCCGGGATGCACAGCGCTCCTGCCGGAATCCTAGGTGCTCGGGGTGGGGGGGCTTTTAACAGCCACGATCTTGGGTTCTGATCTCAAACACGACCCGATATTAACTGCTAGCTTGATGAGTTGGGGCCTCGCCTACAGCCCCTACATTTAGAGGGAACCTGACGGAAGAAGACCTCTGTCGTCCTCCGGCCCTCCCCGAACCCCACAAGACTGAGGTTTGGGGCAGTGGCATGAGCGGCTGTTTGCAAGTCCCAGACTCTGCTGACTGGCTGCTCGCTGGCCTCCCTCTGCCACCAGCTGGGCACGGAGCCGGAAGCCCTGCACTCCTGCCCCCCCCCCCCCCCCCAGGCCTGGCCCAGCCTGACGCTGCCCACTGGTACTGCACTCAAGGCCTCCAGGCGCGGCCACCGACCCAGATGGAGGCACTCCACCTGTGCCCCCCAGGGAGCCACGCTGCTCTCCGGAGGTCAGTTTTGTCCCCTGACAAGGGCACCAGACGGACTGCCCGACGACTAAATTACCGTCACCGGCCGGATTGCCAAAATAAAAGCCCAGAGAACACGCATTTTCACCAAAGCGTTTATTATGCGAAAGAGTAAGGCTTCAGCAAACGAGTATAAATTAAAACTCAGCAGACAGAGAGGGTTGTCCACTCATAGTCGCGTGCCCCGTAATCACACGGCGATGTTCCCCAGAGTAGCCACGGCCCTCGGGGCGGGGGGGGGGGGTCTCTGCGGGTCTGCGCGGGGCTGAGCCTCCCGCCGAGACCTTCCCGGTGACGTCCGTCTCTCACCTGGGGCGCGACGTGAACGAGGGCCTGGCCAAAGTGTGGTCCAGCCCCTTCCCTCGCCCCCACGCTTGCTTGCGTCACACCTGTAAGGGCACCTGCTACGTCCCCTTGGGCCGCTCTGGTCACAACTCGCTTCCCTTTGGAGAGTGTGAGCTCCGCGGGGGCAAGCACAGGCTCGTTGGGTCCCTGAGTGCCTGGGCCACAGACGCTGACCTCTCCGGAGGGAATGTACGCTTGACCGAGGAGGGCCCCCTCCTGTGTGCCCCGCACCCCACCCCGTGCCCCCCACGGAGGCTCCGTGACCCCCTGCCCCTCCCCACCTCATCCACTGCGGACGTGCCCCGGCTCCCCTCCCATTGTCCCCTCTGCACAGACCTTTCACAGGGATGCACGACAGCCCCTTTGCCCCAGTTACAAGTCACCTTGACATGAAGGCACGGGTTGACAACAGACGCCGGATTTACAGCAGGAGCAAAGCCACTCAAATACGGACAGGACAATAGAGCCTATTAGGATATGTGCTAACATTTGAGTTTCTCTGGGGACTTGACAAAACATGGACCGAACATGGCTGTGAGGAGTGTGCACCCGTCTCCCAGGTGAGAGCCCAGAGCCTCCAGGACGGGGGCCTGTCCACAGTCCCCAACAAACCAGAAGACCCGAGAACCTGCGGGGTTCACCACGGGCTCCTCAAGGACGGGGCCTCAGCCCTGGGGGAACGCACTCCCCTGCAGAGTCCAGGGACGACGTTCCGTGCATGACGGTTTGGAAGTGGACGTGACCAAATGTTACAACGCGAAGCGTCCTATTCTTAAAAAGGAATACTTGGGTGGTGAAGAAATACGAGTGAACTGGGTTATAAACGCTTTATCCTGTGTCTTTCACAATCTGGGTGTCTTCAGGTCTGGCCTGTGATTGGCGAAATGCCCGGTGCTCTTAGCGAGGGGGCAGGGTCTGCATGTGGAGGGCATCATAGGTGTCCTTGGTGGCCGTGCTGAGCCCCTAGTGAAAGCAAATCAGAAAAAAAAGTGGGTCAAGAGCTCCGCGTGGGCTCTAGGCTACCTGGAGGCCAACAAGTGGCTTCCAGAGGCCTAGGAACGATCCCCTCGTACCCCAGGTAGGGGCCTGGCCCCAGAAGGCTACAGAAAAAATATGTTCTATGCCCTGCTAGGAATGACCTGGAAGCAACTCCTTTCCAGCTAAATTCTTACCTTCTTCCTAGCTTCCGGAGCACTGAGCCCTACAGTGTCTGGGGCCTAGAGAAACCTCCTGTTGGACCAAAGAGGAAGGAGAGCCCCCACCCTCCCCAAACACTGAGCTGGAATCGGGGTTCGCTCCAGAGTCTGCTGTCCCTGACACCTGGGCCTCCAGGAAGCCAGGACTTGTCACAAGGAGACAGTGGCTCCCTGACCTCAGCCGGGGCCCCCCCCCCCACCCCGAGCCTTATTCCCAGGCCACCCCACAGTTATGTCCTCTGTCCTGGTCCCAGTCCCACTACGACGTCTCTCCCTGGTCCAGAAGACAGATCCAGGAAGCCACTCACAGGAAGATTCTAGGGGCCCTTTTGACGTCATTCTGAACTCAGGCAAGCTGGGCAGCCTGACACCTTGGAGCCCGTCAAGCAAACTGTGAACGGCCCGGGGGAGCCGGAAGTAGCCGAATAAAATCCCGCTGGGGATTATATTTTAGAGAAATAGGTTGGCTCTCCTTCGTTTGCATAATCATTCACACTGATTTGCATAAACCAGACACCTGACTACGACACTTTCTTTTTAAAGTTGCTATTTCTCTCTCTCTTTTTTTTTTTTTTTTGTCCTTCAATTCTCCCACCCATCCACCCGTCGTATTAGGTCTGAGGGTCCGGGGCACAGGCAAGGCTTCTTGCAAGGGTGTGGGGCAGCGCGGGAAGAGGCAGGAAATTGCTCGTGTGGCGTCCTCGGCCTATATCGACCCTTTGGCAAGACCGCACGGCCTCTGCGCAGCTGCTGCTCCTCCGTAGCCAGTGCCCCGGGGGCTCCCGTGGGCACGACCGTGGGAGCCATGCTTCAATCGCTACATCCCAGCCCTGCCCCAGGGCCCGGCCGGTTCAGGGGCCTCGGGTTCGCCCTGCCTGGCTGATGGCGAGAGCTGGTGCCACCCACAAGCAGAACGTGGGCGTCTAGCCTCGCCCCTGGTTAGACGGCACCCGGGGACCGAGGGCCCGCAGCGCAGACCGGATGCTCCGCATCCGTTTTTACCTGGTAGAGGCCATCATGCCCCTTCCCTCTCCGCCGCTGGTTCTGTGGGAGGGAGACAAAAGGGCAGAAAGGCACAGAGTCAGCAGCGGCCTCCGGCTCAAGGCCTCTACTCCAGGGGCCCCCAGAGAATCAGAGGTGACAGTCTCCCAGCCGGTACCCCTGCCCCTGGGCTAGAAAGGTCCTGAGGCCCGAAGACTAAGGTGAGGATCGTCTCCGATGGGGCCCAGGTTTGCTGTGAGCCATGCAGGCCCTCCCGGACATCGGAGTCCTAGGATCCCGGGCTGCGTGGGGGCTGGCCACGCTGCTTGTCACCTGGAACAAATGGGCCTCTCTGCCCCTCCCAGAATTCCTGGCTGCTATCCATGCTCACAGGGAATGGCAAGCAGATAATGCTCTGAGCTCTGGCTCAGAGCACACCATGGCAATTCCTGATGGTAACAAATTTGACTTGCTCGTACAAAGCGTAGTGTGTCTTAGAATCGGGACTCGGTCCCTGAAAGAACATCAGCCTTTCCTTAGCATCTTAAGTACGGCCAATGCTTCGCCCCTTGGCAACCATCACAGGGGCTTTTGCAGGTGATAAGGGGAATGTAGGCGAACGGGTGGGAACAGAGGCCTACAGCAGGCACATCTGGAAGCGGAGGAGGAGCTCCTTGGGAGGAGCATCCCCATCCTGACCCAATTCTTGGGAATCAAGAAGCAGCACTCACGTCGCCTTTTATCCCAATCTCACTGTAGGCCTCCGCCATCTTGTCTTTTTGCAGTGCCTGGAAAAGAAGAGGGCACGGGACACTGATTTCACTACCTTATGCAGAAGACACTGGGCTCCCCTACAAGAGGATGCCTCTCGACTCCCTACTGGCGGGGAGCTCGCACAATCAAAGCTCCAGTCCTTATTCACATAAGCATCTCCGTCCCCGACCAGCTCCAACCTCACCCTTCTCCTCAGCCCTTTGGACTCTTCTCTGAGCTGCCAGCCCTTTGCACTGAGCTGAGAAGCTCAGGTTAGGTTCAAAGATAAAATGTGGAATCCTAGCCAAAGAACATGGATGTGGACAACGCGAGGGCCCCCCTGGAGCCCCCAGAACCATTTATCTGAGCAAGCTGTCTCTTTACACAGCCAACACCACGGGCTGCGGATCCACCAATTGCAGGAAGGAAGGAGAGTCAGCTCTCTCTGGTCCGCTTCGTGGCAGACCCACGTCAACAGTCTGAAAACCACAATCAGATGCACACCCAGAGGGGGAGGTTGACCTTTGAGCAAGAGGCAACACTCAGGAAGACTCCAGCTTCTAGAAGCGGGAGCCCCTCAGAGGGGCCTGCCACCCTATACTGGTCCAGCCTGACCTGGCCGTCCCCCGGGGCCATCTACAGGGAAACTCCAACGGCGGACTCAGGGGCTGAGGGAGGGAAGGCAAAAGAAGGCTGTTCTATACACAGCCAGTCGCCACAGGCAGCGAGCAGGTGGGGCATCTGGCACGGGAAGGTCAAGCGGGGCAAAGGCACAGGGCAGGGAGTGATGCCGTCACCAGGAGCCCCCCTCCAGCCTGCCCTCCTGTACTCACATTGTACACGACTTCCGGAGGATTCCTCCTCCTCTGCTGGGGAAGACAAGGGGAAGGTTAGAGGTGGAGAAGCAGGGACCCAAGGCAGGAGGGTTGCAGAGGCCTCCTTGCACCTCCCCTCCGCACCCCCGGGGCCACCTGCCCGCCCGCCCCCCACCGGCTCCCTCCTGCAGCCCTGCCCCCATCTCCCCCACCCTCACAGCGCTACCTCAGCCTCTGCTTCCTAGTGCACACTGCACGCTCCCTGGCACACAGGGTTCACTTCCCCGCATGGCCTCCTTGGCCCAGCCCTGCCCAGGGCAGGCCGCGGGGTCTCGGCTGCGAGCCAGTCTGCGTGTCCCCTTGCAGACACCGTGCCATACGTATCACAAACTTAGGAGTGGGATTTCTGGCTGAAAAGGAAAGGTACTGAGTACCTTCCTTTGGAGCAGGCCAGCCACTGCTCGGTGAGGGAGCACTGCTCACCCCTCCGTCTCCACCCCTCCTCACCCCTCCTAGTCCAGGGAAGAGGAGAGCTGAGGCCGGAAGGCAGGGGCCAAGGAAACTGCCAGGGTCTCCTCTCCTCCCCGCCCGTCCGCTCTAGCAACGGCAGGCCCAGCACAGGGCTCAGACACAGGGGGCTGGGTAGACAGGTGTGACCAGAAACAACGAGGGAGGGCCACCCTAAGACCTGGGCAGCGGGCCTTTGGGCTGAGCCCTGCTTTTAAGCCTCCGGTCCCCACAGACTGTGGAGCTCACAGCCAAGAGCCACTAGGAGCCTGGAGCCCCAGCACGCTCCAAGCGGTACCTGGGACCCAGAATTCCTCGTCCAGTGGCCTCGGGCCCTTCCCGTATGGCCCTCCTCACCAGATCTGTTCCTTTGGGGGGCAGATGGCCCCACTGTGTGTGCATCTCAGGGTGGACAAGAAGTTTAAGGGCAAGCGGGTGGACCTTGGATACAAGGGTGTCACATTCACGTACAGGAGGTCCCTTGCGATGCAGAACGGAGCCCGGGGGGGGGGGGGGGGGGGGGGGGAAGAGAAGGGCATGGAAGCAATGGCTCCACCTGTGCTAGGGCCCTAGGGCCCTTGAGGGATAGGATGGAGCGGGTCCGATCGGGAGCGGGAGGGCGAGTGCGCGGGCGCCGAGGTGCTCTCTCCTTGCAGCCGCTGAGCACACCCACACTGGCACACACAGGCAGAGACAGGAATGCCTACCTGCTTTCCTCCCATCTCAGGGTCCAGGCCTCGTCTCTTGTCCAAAACTTCATACTCCTGTCTTCCTCCCAGATTGAGCTCCTAGAACCGACCGGGAAAGGCTCAGGGACTGGAAAGACACCCTCTTGAGGGCTGGGCCGGCGGGACTGGGAGTTCCCTCTGGGCGTGGCTCTCAAGGAAAGGAGCAGGCCTGGGGCTGGGGTGGAAGCTGGTCCGGCCGGGTACCCGCATCCCGCATCTCAGAGAACGAACAGGCGTTCCCCGTGACTCTGTGTGTGTGTGTGTGTGTGTGTGTGTGTGTGTGTGTAAATAGATTCAACCCAAGTCCCGTTGCCCCAGGAGAGTGAAACCTCCTCCCTGCGGCCCTGAAGACCCACTGACGTCCCCGCCCACCCGCCTCGGGCCCCTGCAACCTGCGGGTGGGAGGGGCTCACCGGCCAGCGCGCCCTAAGCAGGACCGTGTGGACGCGGCGGGTACAATTACGGTCCCCGTGTTCCCGGGCCCTAGGGAGGCTCGACAACCCGCCAGCCTGCAGCCCGGGCCCTGCCGCGGTCCCCTGGGGAGGGTAGGGGGGGGCGGGGAGGGGCGACGGGAGGGCAGACTTACGTTGTAGAGCTGGTTGGCGCCCTGCTGGCTCGCGGGGGCGGCCGCGCTCCTGCCGAACTGGAAGAGGGGGCGGCGAGGTTAGAGCGCTGGGTCCGCCGGGAACGCGTGCAGCCACCGCGCTGGTCCCCCCCACCCGGGCGGCGGCGCTGCCCTCGCCGCCGCCACTCCCCCCCCCCCGCGCCTCCCCCCCCCCCGGGGCCTCGGAGAGCAACTCCAAGGTGGACTGAGGCTGCGCACGGTCGCGACTCCCATCGTGACCTCAGGCGTCCCTGCTTGGCGCTAGCTTAGGGTCCTTGCGGACCTGCCCCGAGGCACACACGACCTCGCTCTCGGCTCAGTTCTCTCCGCTGAGGCGGAGATCTTAACAGATCTCACGGATCCTACAGACTGACAGCATTGGAAACCACCCGAGAGATCATCTAGGACAGCGCTGTTCCAACTTTCAAACCGAAAATTAATAAGACTGTTTCTCAAATAGCATCTTTTGCCCAAATCGACGGTCCAAAAGAGCAGAAGGCTGGGGGGACCCAAGTGATAACAAGGACCCAGCCTCCTTCCACCCTCTGCTGGCACCGCGGCGTCCCCCCCAGCCCCAGCCCCAGCTCCAGCCCTTCCAAGAAATCCAGACTCTGCAAGGCACCCGCTGAAACCCGAGCTCTGGGCTCACCCTCGCACTTCCTGACACGGAACCTGAGGTTTCCAGAGACAGGCTGGCGGGGCCTCAGTCAGCAGCAGGACAACAGGACCTGGGGAGGGACCGTAGGTCCCCACCTCCCGCTCTTAGTTCCCTAAAGCCCCTTTTCTGCCAGCGGTACCGCTGTCCCGGGACGCTGGGATGTTTACACGTTTGTATGGTTCCTCGCCAAGACCCCGGCATCAGGCTGCCCCTTCCACTCTGTCAGGCTCAGTGAGACACCAGCCCACCCAAGGGGCACTCTTGGCTGGTCCCTGCTTTGCCAGGGACGCCATGCTCCGGGCACTGCCCATGCTTGAGACTTTGCAAGTAGGGGAGCCCACACCTGCTCCCCAGAGTCCGCGGTACCCACCTTTGCTCTCAGGAACAGGGCAGTGATAATGACGCCATAGATGAAAAGGATTCCGTCCACCAGGTAGCACAGTTTGGGATCCAGCAGGCCAAAACTCTGCGCCTCTGTGCCAAGAGATGAGACTGATCAGCCAGGCCCAGGGTGACAGGACACGTCCCCACCGTCCTAGGGCGGCCCCATAACTGACTGGCCAGGGAAACCATGACAAGGGGGGGCTGAATCCATTCCCCACACCCCATCTGACCACAGCTTCTCTCCCATACCCTTGGACCAGCACCGAGGGAAAAGCCCAGCCTCCCCCCACAGCCAGACATGACACCTGGTGGGGTCACAGATCCTGGGGAAGACCGAAGGGAAGCAGAAACTAGGCGGGGGAGTGAAGCTGTCCAGTGGACGCAGGACTGCTGCCTTAGGCCCGCTGCAGCCCAGCCGTGTGTGAGCGCCCAAATGAACCATGCACTCTGGAAGCCTCTGCAATAAGATGCCCACGTCTGGATGAATGGCACCACCTGAGTCAGGTATGTGGCTCCCTCAGGCCTACCCACAGGGAGAGAACAGGACTGACGTTCGGATGAGGTCATTCATCAGGACTGTGGGAACCGGGGTTAACTCCCCCTTCCTGACTCTGCTTCCTCGGTGCGGGGCACTGAGCAGTCTCCCCCTCAGGGCAGTGGGGTCTGGGGCTGGGCCTCCCTCCCCTGGGCCCCAAGGAGTCTCATAAGCAGTCGACAAAGGTACATTTGGTGAGCACCCCCCTCCCAGCCTGAACCCGGCAGTCTCACTACTCACCAGTCCCAGCCCCATGGCCTCAGCTTTGTCTGTCCCTGTCCCTGAACCCCTTCCCTTCCCCACACACTTATAGTTCCGGGGTCACACCTTGCTCCTCCGGACCATTTGCCTCTGTGCCTTTGCACGCACTGTTCCCTCTACATATCCTCTCCCTCTGTCTCCCTGCAGCTCTGCCATCTGGTAGAATCGGATGCACCCTACAAAAGGTAGCTCAGAAATCCATCTAGCCTGTCCTATCCCCAAACTGCCTGTGAGCCGCTAATCCCCGCTGCCATATTAACCTTTGTCCATTTAGTTGGCGCTGGTATTTTCATTTTTTTAGTGTTTATTTTGAGAGAGAGAGAGAGAGAGAGAGACAGAGTGCGAGTGGGGGAGGGGCAGAGAGAGAGGGAGACACAGAATCCAAAGCAGGTTCCAGGCTCTGAGCTGTCGGCACAGAACCCGGTGCAGGGCTCAAACCCACCAGCCAGGAGCTCATTGCCCTGAGTCGAAAGTCGGACGCTCGACCGACTAAGCCACCCAGGCGCCCCTTACGCTGGCATCTTAGGGCAACGGGGTTGGAGAAGGAGATATAATAAATGTCTTGGCTAAATAAAAGCAATTTTATTTCAAAGCTCGCTGCACCGTGAGACCTGGGTTTCAGACCGTACTTCCTGCCAGGTATTTGCAGCGACTCCGCCCGTGTACCGGGCCCGCTACTTGTCTCCGCCCCTGCCAGCTAAGCTCCGCCCACAGTGGCGGCTTCTCCCAAGGTCAGAGTGCCCTCTGGTGGCCGCCTGCAGCCCCCTGGTCGGGGCTGTGGGAGCGGATACCTTGCCCTTGAGCGCTGGCTTACCCTTACCAGTGGGGTGACTTGCGGCACGTTAGTCACCCTTTCAGCCGCCTCTTCTGTTAAAACAGGGTGAAAATGCTAACATTTCTTTAATGTTTACTATGTGCCAGGCACCCCTTTAACGGAATAACTTGTCAGAACCTCCCAACAGCACGACGCAGAAACACACACAGAACTTCAGGTTTCCCCAGCAGCACACACACAACGCGAGAGGCGGCCGGGACTGTGCTCCTCTGCGCCCTCCTCCCCTGGGTCCGGCCCTGCCCACCTTTCTCCTGGAGCGACGTTTGGGCTTCTCCCGCGTGCTGTGTGACTCAGGGCGGCGGCACGTTTCCTCCCCTCCTCTCCCTTCCCCTCCCCGAATCCTCAAGCCTGCGACTCCCGCCCGAATTCAAGACCCCCTCTGGGCCCCCAGGCAACTGATCTCT
Organism: Herpailurus yagouaroundi; assembly: GCF_014898765.1. Classification (NCBI taxonomy): domain Eukaryota; kingdom Metazoa; phylum Chordata; class Mammalia; order Carnivora; family Felidae; genus Herpailurus; species Herpailurus yagouaroundi. Next base: position 5,458,970 of record NW_024412436.1, on the reverse strand, counting down.
TTGTAAACGTCCCTTCCCACAGCCCCTGCCCAGAAACTACTGATGACCCGGTCACTCAGAACTAAGTCCAAACTCCTCATCAGGCCGGGGTCAGGCCCGATCCGGGCCCAGCTCCCCGACACCCTCCCCACGCTGCCTCTCCTGCTCCGGTGGGAAACATGCTGCTCTTCCTTGGGCTCACCAGTCCTTTCCTACCCACCTGCCTTTCCTCTTCCCGCCTGTCGGGCCCAACACGCCCCCTCCACTCGGTGTGAAATGGGGCTCCTATCCCCCCACCTTCGCCCCTGGCCACTCCATGGCTGATTCTGCACCCGAAATTCCGCACCGGATGGAGGTGCAAGAGCCTGCCTCCCACAAAGCGCTCCCCCCCCCCAACCCCCTCCCACGTAACTTGTCGGGTTCTGAGAGTCCCCTCCGCCAAGCCTCTACCCTGGACATTGGAGCACAGAGTAGACGTTCGTTAGATAGCTTGGGCTTTTCAGGGAAGATGAGGGGGTCCACCCACGATTGGCCTGCCCGCTGGCCCCCCGGGGCGGGGCCAGAAGTCCCCTGCTGACCACAGGTGGGCGGCTGAAACCCTCTAGGAGGTAAGCCAGCCCCCCAGCAAAGACCACCAACGCGGGGGGGGGGGGGTGATTTTTTTCTTTGGGGACTGGAGACGAGGTGTCGGCGGCAATTTATGGGGGTGGCCGAGACTCAGCAAAAGAGCTAGGAGAAAAATCGCTCGGCTGCCTGTCACATAAAATGAGGATAGAAAAATGACTGGACAGTAAATTTAGAACAAATGAGAAGAAATATTTCTTCCTGTTGTGCAGAGCCAGCGCAGTGGGGGAGGGGACTTGGTCGCCTCCCCCAGAGATAAGTAACAGGGACAGGTTTTCTCTCTGCCTTCCTTTCTTTCTAAAGAGCAGCGTGATTTTTATGGCCGATGACAAGTATGCTGTGTGTGGTTTGGTCAAGGAGAGGATATTAACCGCAACACGTTTCCCGGGGAAGGATCTTCCTCCACCCGGTCCAGCTGTGCCTGTGCTGGGAGCAGCGGGCCTGAGGCAGGCGGTGATAGCCTGGAAACTTCCCCCAAAGGGACCCAGGACCTAACTCGATTATGTAACTGATCAAATATTTCTTGGGCATCTGCTCAATGCCAGGCGATGCTGAAATAGAAGGGGCCCCGGGTGGGGTGTCAGGCAGATTCTCGCCCTCCCCTTGCCACAAAGCCGCTGTGTGGTCTTGGGCAAGCCGCGTCACCTCTCTGGGCCTCGGCTTCTTCATCTGCAAAATGGTGGGTAATCACCTCTACCCGCAGGGTGTGGTGAAAACAAAGGGAAAAAAACGTGCGGGGAGGTGTTCTTGTAAATCTCCTCCATAAGGACAATGATGTCTGACCTCGGGATGAGGCCTTCTGAGTCCCTGCCCTCCTGGGGCTCATGGCTACAGCTTAGAGGGGCTTCCCTCGAACAGCACGTAGTTTTCCGGGATGCCAACCCAAAAGCATGAAGCAGAGATACTTCCTGCTTCCTGCTTCTGGTTTCTTCCCTGCACCCTCACCCCCAAGGCAGAGCTCCGGAGGCCTCCTTTCCTGATCCATTAGCACACATTCTGCAACCCGCATCCCATTCGGTCCCCGGAGGGAGGGAGGTGTTTAACAAGCTCTAAGGCGGCAGCTTTCCTGTACGACAGGAATTGTTCTATCGCAGCTCCTGCCCTCTGCCCCAGTAACACGACCTGTCTCATCAGGTGATAGTGAGGATTAAATAAGATATTTATTACAGGGTGCTGGGCCCAGCAGGTAATAATAACGTGTCTGCTATTATTGTCGCTGACTTTTTTCCCCCCAAATCACCACCAACACATTTTTTTTTTTTTTTTTTTGGATAGGAGAGAGAGAAAGGGCCAAATAGTATCAGGAACGTTTAACCCGGGTGGGATGAGAGGGGCTCCTGGGTGGCTCAGTTGGTTGAGCGTCTGACTCTTGATTTCGGCTCAGGTCCTGATCTCAGGGTGGTGAGATCTGCCCCCAATGTGGAGATGGCTTAAGATTCTCTCTCTCTCTCCCTCTCCCTCTGCCCTTCCCCAACCCCTCTCGGAAAAAAAAAAAAAAAACAAACAAAACTTTTTTTTTAAATAAATAAATTAGTTGCATAAAATTGTTTCAACTGGGTAGGACGAGAGACACTGGCGCCCCTAACTTCCGGGTGTTCACAGCCACACAGCGAACCAGATGCTGCACAGGGGCCGTCACCATTGAACCAGTGGGCATTTGATGAGGGGGCTGCCTTCTGAGCAGTCACGTGATTTCCCATTCAGAAAATGCTGCCTTCCCATCAGAGGAGTAGGGTTGAAGAAAACAAAGGCAAGCTAACAATAGCCTCCCAGCACAGGCCTAGGGGTGACGGTGGCCAGCCAGGGAAAGGGGACAAGCCCTATTTGCAAAGTGGGAGAACACGGCCTCTGGCCGGGCTGCAGGACGAGAGCTGGGGATGGGCTCTGACCCCATGAGCCTTCATCTGTCCAACCTGGACCCCCACGGGCCATTCCGTGCACAGGGCACACTCAGCTAATCTGGAAAAGAAGGGGGTTCGGCCCCAATTTTCATGCCCGCTCCACCTTCCCCAGGCCTAGCAGGTGACCCCATCCACACGTCCCCACCACGCCAGAGCCCTGCATCTGGACACAGAGCAAACATGGAGACTGAAGTCCAGGTGGGCCGGAGCACATCCAGGTGTCGTAGGGCTGGAGGCGTCAGGCAGGTGCTCCCAGATGGAGGCCAGGCCGAGACGGGGGTATTTTAAGTGGTTCTATTTACTCCAGGACAGAGCATAACCTGATGACCCCTGCCCAGCAGAGCAAGCTGGAGCCTGGGAAGAGCTGGCCCTCCGCACTCAGGCACGTCCAGTACTGAATACGGGATTGGAACACGGGGGAAAAGAGGAGCCTGGCGCCCAGCCTGCCCTTGTCCGTGGTCGTGAGGTCACTGCCCGGCCTGCTCACCGCAATCCCCATCACAGACTTGATACAGCTCAGGATGGCCAGGGCCTGGCTGAACTGGGACCCTGGCCTCTGGTCACTTCCCAGCCCCCTGCCATCACACTGTCAGCCACCAGGCAGGCGTCGATGAGGTGGGCCAGCAGGTTACTGTCCCGTACGAGAACCCTATCTCCCAGCAAGTGAGGGAGCGAGCAGAGAATCCCAGCAGCCCCTCCTCTTTGAAAATCTCAGTGGTGCTCAGCTGGACCTGGCCTCCTGGCCCACAGACCAGACCATGGACGCATGGAGGTGACCCGTAGCGGGTGGCCAATACGTGGGACAGCGCCCGATCATCATCCCTAGGAGTTCTCCTCCTCTTCGGACAGGCCTTGTCGGAAACCTGCCTGATCTCGTGTGCGCACAGACGATGCACCCTGAGCCCTGGCCTCAGGCCCCGGCCCTACCCCCTCCCGCCCCCTCCCCCCACTGCAACTTCCTGCTCTGAAGCCCCCCATGGTGCCACCCTGATTACTCTGATTTTGATTTTAAGCATAATAAACTGAAGCCTTCCGGCCTGGGCCTGCCATGTGGCCCAGGACCTGGAACAGGTGAGACGCCCAGAGGAGACGCCATGACAACCAGTGACGGATCCCAGCGTATCTACGCCTACGGTTCACTGCATCTAAAAGTGTCATGAGTCTCAGTGAGAGTGAGCCTAGCCCTCTCCATACACCTTTTTGTCTCTATAGAAGTCCCGAGTTCGAGAAGTTTCTCGACACGGACCATTAACAGAAGACTCCGGGGCCCCAGAGGGCAGCCGAGGGAGGCACCTGCCCTTACAGAGTCTAATTGCTTTGGGTGAGGTGTATTGAACTGTACTGTTTGTCTCCCAGCCGGACTGGGAGCTGCTGAGAACAAGGAACACAGGTCTCCATCTACCCGGGCCTGCCGTTCCTGGAAGCTAGTTTAACACACTAGCCCCGTCTCCACCTCCAGCCAGGCTCCTCCCGCAACACACCCTGTTGGGGGAGCAGGGCGACCGCCCCCCCCGGCTCCCTCAAAACCAACTGGTAAGATGCCTTGCATCTGAACCCCAATTTGTACTTCTAAAGTTACTTCCTGTGCCTGATCAAGCTCGAGTCTATGAGAGCCCAGAAGGTGGGTGGGGGTGTATTATTGGGCCCAATGCAACGTGGGGCAATAAGCTGAGACCAGAGGCGTAAAGTAACTTCCTCAAGGACACCAGCAGGCTAGTGGCAGAGCTAGACGAGACCACTGAGTCTCCTGACGCCAGGCGCTTTTCTGGCCTCTCTGCCTCGGGTGCGCCTCGCCGGTGGGTGCAGGACCGAGTGTTCACCCAGCTCTGAATTCACCGCCCTTACTGTTCACCGGGTTCTGACGTGCCGTCCCAGCAGCGTGGGGGCCTTTCCTGTGTCCCCCGTCCAACAAGCCCTGGAAAGCACAGGTGATACCTTTTGGTTTCACTTGCCCATTTTCCCTCCTCGCCTGGCACAGCATAGGCCGTAGAGCCAGAAAGACTATTATTCAGTCTTAGTCTTTGAATCTGCCTCTTACTGGCTTTGTGTTTGGGGGAACGGCTTTTGCTTTCTTAACCTCTCTTGAGTTTAGCTTACCCCGTCTGCCAAAGGGGCTTAACAAGACCGACCTCACAGGGCAGTTATGCAGGTGCGCCGAGCTAACAGGGCCCGGGGAAGCGCCCTGCCCAGTGCCACGCGCTCAGCTACGGGCTCAGGTGGCCCTGCTCCGCCACCATGGCAGCAGCGGGCGTCCCACTGCTCGCTCTCGCGTGCCAAGGTTGGGGACAGGACCTGGTCCGCTCCCCAGCTCGGGATGGAGATGCCCACCCTCCGCGGGTCTGAGGATAAGATCGGACGACGCACGGGCATGGGTGTGACGTGCCCGGGACACCGGGAGCTCCGGTGCGGACGCTCTGATGGCTCCCGGCTTCACGAAAGGGTACCAAGGGAGCTTGCGTTTGCACTCAGCGTACCGCTTAGAGAACTCTTTGCCCTCGCCTGATCTGATTTGATCCTCAGACCAGCTCTTCATGAGATGGGCAGAACTACTGCCGACTCTTGTTTTGCGGACAAGGAGATTAGAGCCCAGAAAGTTCACTGGGCACAGAAGTTCCCAAGAGCATCTGCTGCTTGTTCCCTGGTCTTTCCCCTTTCTCCCGGTGCTTCTGGAGTTCCCGCTTTCCAGAGAGCCTCCCACCTTTTGTAGGCATTTCTTCTCCGACACCTTCAGCCTCTGCTTGGATACCCTGGGTGACAGGGAGCTCACCACTCATCAATCGCTGGTGGAGAGCTCTGATTTTCAGAGTTGTTAAAAAACAGCCTTCGGCCTAGTTCTGCCCTCAGAGGCACAAAGAACACAAAGTCTCCCCGTTCTATAACGCGGCCTTTAAAATCTCTCCCGTGTCTAGCTGGTCTCCCCCTTAATAGGAAGCACTTGGGTATCACAGCAAGAATAAATCCTTTGAAGGTGGAGAACTTGAGTCCGGGTCGTGGCTCCGGCACTTAAGCAGCTATGTGGCTATGGAATAATTGCATAGCTCTCTCACAGGGTATGTGACATTTAAATGCATTTAAATACATTTAAGCTCCCGGGATACAGGCGCTAACGGCATCGATGTGCATCATAAAGCCCACAGTTCCGGGAGGACCAGCCAGATCCCAAGCCCCCTGACCACGTTTTGCAGCCCCAAACTTGAGCCCAGGGTCAGGCTGCTGCCCAGCCCCACCCCCAGGCAAAGACACAACTGGTGATGACATTGCAGGCTAAAAATTTAGAAAACAGGAAGTCATGTGTTTTCAGGAAGGCAGAGTGGCAGCAGTCCTGGGGTGCCTGTGCGGGGTGTGATGCCCGGCTCGCGGACCCAGACCTCCCCTGCCAGGGGGTTTGCTCCCTTTCACCGAACAACTTTCACTGAGGCAGGAAAGATAGACACCTGGGTCATGACGATAAACATCAGGTGAAGCATGTGTGGGTTTTCTCATTCGGTCCTTACAGCGCCTGTGAGAGTACAGCTGGGGGAACTGAGGCTCAGAGAGGTTCATAATGTGCCAAAGGTCTAGATCCAGGGTTGAGCTCAGGCCTGTCTAGATCTCCAGATACTATCTGGTCCAGAATCCTAACCACCCTTTGGCTCTAAGCTTGGACAACTCACTGGCCCTCGGGGCTGGGGAGAGGCGTTCCTCTCCAGGCTGAGAATGGACAGACTCCTTCTCTGAGGGTCACGCCACATTAGCAGATGTGTTTCTAAGTCTACCCTTGGCCTTCGTTTGAGGGGGCAGGAGGCTGGGAGGCCTAGAGGATTAACAGGGACGGAAGGCTTGCTACCAAAGTGAGGCTACTCTGGGCCTCTAGAGGCTGACACACCTGGAGACAGCCGTGACCTAGAGAACGAGTCTACGTAACGTGGTACCGTATAATTTCTTGCTACTCTGACTTGCCACGGCCTCCTCGACCTCCCCTCCTCAAATGTTGGATTTCAAACGCTCGTGTTTCATTGTAAAGCTAAATGTCTGGTCATAGCTACGCACAAATCATATATTCCCATAGACACGGATTCCACAGCAAAGGGGAAGAAAGGTGTTGGGTTTCTTAAAGGTAACAGGATTATGGAAGAATACTTGCTTTCGCGTATCATTGTTTCCACGAAGTTTGTTCTGATTCTGTGCAATCATTTTTAAAAATTTTCCTATGATCACTTTTCTTTTTATTTTCAAGTAAATCGACTCGTTATAAAAGTGCAGGAAAGTACAAAATAATCAAAATCACCCATAATACCACATTCAAACACAGCCACTATTCACGTGACGGCAGATTGCCTTCCAAAGTGTTTGTTATTTATAAGTTATAATTATTCTATGTGAAATTTTTTTTCCCTGAAAAAAAAGTCTGTCGTTTCCTGTTAGCATTATAATTTAACATTATATTTTCATGTTATGTCAGTTATTTATATCCCATGTTTCATGTTGTTTCATAGGCTTACTGAATATCCTTTCTAATGGTTGTGTAATAATTCTTCTGCTATTTATTTACCATTTCCCCATTGAAGGTGGTTTAGTTTCCAATTTTTCACCATTGTAAATAACTCTGTGATGAACAGCTTCATTCCTCAAGCTTTCCACAGGCTTAGAATTCAATCAATAATATTTTGAAAAATGAAAGCTAAGACAACTAGTCCGAAAGAAGTATCAGCAACAGATATAAATAGGCGATTCTCAGAGGAGGAAAAACAAGTTGCTTATAAACATTATAAAGAGACTCTTAATCTCACTGCTGGTTAGTACTGAAAGTACAAAATGAGAGAGAGACACGGATCCTATTTTTCATGGATAGTCAGAAGGCCTCAGCTGTGAAGATATGTGAAGGAAGGGCACCCCTGACGGAGGGAGAGCAGAAGCAAAGGTCCTGTGGTGGGTCCAGGCCTGGTGTATCTGAACAGCAAGGAGGTAGATGTGGCCAGGGTGGCATGAGAGAGGGAGAGTGCTAGAAGATGAAGGTTAGAGGGTCAGAGGGCGGGGCGGGGGCCCCCCCCCCCCCCCCCCATTAGTTAGAAACTTCTCAGCCAGTAGATTTTTCTCTGAACAAGAGTGGGAGCAATTGTAGGACTTTCTCTCTTTTTATAACAAATACACATTATTTTTGGAATTTCAAGAATGTGAATACAATTTAACAGACAAAAGC
>NW_024412436.1:5420020-5450887 GCF_014898765.1 Herpailurus yagouaroundi | reverse complement strand
GGGGGGGGGATGGGGGGGCAGGTTGCCTGGAGATGCCCAGGCAAGCTGCAGGCCAGGCCTAAAATCCAGGCTAGGCCGCCAGGATGCCGACTGCCCTGTAAAGATCATCCACAAGTTGTGCAAGTTCATCTGAATGTAGTAATCTTTATCTCTCCCTGCCCTTGCCCCATAAACCAAGCTATGGTTTCCACACAGAAAGGGGAGTCTTTCTACCGAGAGGATGCAAATCCCTTCATTCTTGTGCTTTTTCATCATTCGGTAACATGCCTTCAGCACCCAGCTCTTTCTTATGGGCTGAATTGTGTCCCCGCCAAAATTCCTGTGTTGAAGGCCTTGGGACCTCAGGATGTGACTGTGTTTGGAGAAAGGCCTTAACAGAGGTGATTCGGCTAAAATGATGACCTCGGGTGGACCCTAAGCCCACGTGACTGGTTGATCTGGGCACGTCTTATTTGCTCCACTTTGCAGATGAAGCCACTGAAGGTCAGGGAGGTGAAGGGACTCTCCCGAGGTCCCGAGGCGCATATCAGCAGAGCCTGGATGAGAGGCCAGGCCTTTGTTCGTCCGCACGCGGCACACAGCCCTCACATTATGCTCTCGAACATTAACACGATTTAAAAGAAATCCACTCTATCAAATCCCCTCATGTCAAAATTCCAAGGCATGATTTTGCCATTTCTCCGAGACTTGAATTTATTCTGCAGATCAGCCCTCATAGTATGCGCACGCACGGATGTTTGTTACATAGTTATTTGCAGGAGCAAAACCAGAAAAACGGAAACATCCACCAGCTAGGAACCTAATTAGCAAATTTTGGTATATTCCTATGCAGCAGTTTAAGAAACCCGAAACACAACAGATAGCTCTGTATGTGCTGCTGTGGAAAGAGCTCCAAGATAATCAGGCGAAAAAAACCAAGCTCTGGAATGCATTTGTGTATGAAAAAAAGAAAGACATATTATGTAGGCTGCGTATGTATAATTATACATAAAGAAAGACATTATATAGGCTGCGTATGTATAATTATACATACAGAAATCTATATCTGCTTCGAGTTTTTGTTTGGGATGATGAGAAAGTTCTGGAAACAGTCGGTAGTGATTGCAAACAATCCACTGAATTGTACACTTAAAAATAGCTAAAACGGGGGGGGCCTGGGTGGCGCAGTCAGTTAAGCGTCCGACTTCAGCCAGGTCACGATCTCGAGGCCCGTGAGTTCGAGCCCCGCGTCGGGCTCTGGGCTGATGGCTCAGAGCCTGGAGCCTGTTTCCGATTCTGTGTCTCCCTCTCTCTCTGCCCCTCCCCCCTTCATGCTCTGTCTCTCTCTGTCCCAAAAATAAATAAAAAACGTTGGGAAAAAAAAAAAAAGCTAAAACGGTAAAATTCTGTTTTGTATACTTCGCCACCATAAAAATGTTTCTACATCTATGCCTACCTATATCGACATTGATATTGATAACATCTTTATACACAAAAAATGTTCTCCACACCTTAATTCAGGAGGAGCCAGGAAAGGAGGAGGGGAGGAGTTTATTTATTTCCCATGAATGTCGTGAGCCCTTAAATCACACGAAATGTGGGCGGCACAGTCCTAGGCTGGGCAAGAGTGGACGCACGGGGACTCATCCTCGAACTAGGCTGCGGCTCGGTGCCTTTCTAGTGATCACTCGCTGGGGTCTGGAAGAATCTCCAATATACAGACATTTTCGCTATAACGCCGTTTTGGGCATACGGTTACATTCACGTAGGAACACGACAACCCTAATGCCGGCAACCGGCAGGCATGATTATTATTGATGCTATTATTATCCAGTGCTGCCGGAATGAGAGGCAAGGTCTGTCCCTTCCCCAAGGCCGACAGGAGCACCAGCCCGTCTGCCAGGAAGCGGGAGATGAGAGGAGCTCTGGCCACAGCCTGGGCCACCAGAGCCGCAGCCCTCAGCGAGGCGGGCACCCAAGAGGCCGAGCAGGCTTCTGGGCATCTGCAGCTGAGTGGCCTGGGCAGCTGAAGGCAGACCTGGGCGGGGGGGCTGGAACTGCAGCCCGTTCCGCGTGCTCTCGGAGCTGTCCTGCAGGCCCCAGGCCATTGAAGTCACCCACCTCCTCAGGGCTCCCCTGGCACCCATAGCAGACACCTGCTGACCCCACGCCCCCTCCAGCCTGGGGCTTCCTTGTCCGCCTCTGTAGGCCCTCGCACTGTGCAGGACATGGTGGCAGGCTTGGGGCAAGGCACAGGCACAGGATGAGGCCTCGAGGAGCACTTCCCACTGCACCAAGTTTCTCAGAGGTTGGGGAGGAAACACTGTTTTGGTTCTAAATCAGACCTGGGCCTGAGTTTACTCCTGGGCCAGAGTAAACTGCTACTATGCGCCCCAGGATTTAAAGAGGCCACGCGCTCCTGGCCTGTGGGGTTGGGCCGCCTCCTGGAAAGGGGAAGGAGAAGAACGACTGGCTCCAGAGGCTTCTCCAGAGACGGCCATCCCCACACTCACTCCTCGGGCCCCCCCACCCGCGGCCTGACCCGGGGGCGCCCCCCCCCCCGCCCGGGCTGTCAGAGCCCACCCAGGCGCTCTCGGGCGCGGGGCTCCTCACTCCGACGACCCCTAAAGCCCGGCCCTGCCCGACCCCAGCCCCAGAGTCACCGGCCGAATCCATAAAGGACAACCTTGGCCAAGAGGGAGAGGAAACCCGGGCCCAGGGAAGGGGGCCGAGGCCCCGCCCGCGCGGGCGGCCTGGGCGGGCTCCCGGCCGCGCCCCCCAACCCCCCCAGGGCGGTCGCCGTCGGTGCGGTTACGGGAGCAGCGGCCCCGCCCCCCCTGCCCGCAGCCGTCTCCTCCTCGAGGTTTCCTGTTGAGCTGCCATCCAGGGCCCGGGTTATCGCCCGTGATCTCCCATCTAAACTGCTCACACACTCAGGCGCCCGCCCCCACTTGCGGTCCCTTTCCCCCGAACCGCACCGCCCCAGCCCTCTCGGCGCTCACAGGTCGCCCGGCCCCCGAGCCCTCGGGGGCGGCGGGACGCCGGGGTGGGCGGGGCTGTTTCCCAGGCGTCGGGCGGGGGCGGGGGGGTGCATCCGAGGGTCCCTCCTGAGAGCCAGGGGTCCGCCTGGGGTGGGGACGGCGACCGGGCGAGGGCTCGCCCGGAATGCCCACCCCGTGTCCACCGGCGCGCGGGGTCTGGAGGAGCGAGACGCAGAACCCCGCCGGCTGGGCCTCCGCCCCCAGCGCGCTTCCCGCGGGAGCAAGCACAGGGGTCTCTCTGTTCTCACACAGGGGGACTCCACATGTCGTCAAAGCTGCCGCTCTCACAATCGGCAGCTGCTTTCATTTTGGAGCCCCGCTTGAGCGCTGTTTCCGGGCTTTCCTGGGGCACACGCCCCGCCAGGGCAGAGCCCTGGATCTGAGCTCGCCCTCTGATGGGGCACTGCTCTGGGGACTCCAACAGCAGGCGCCGGGACCGCCGCTGTGCGGTGGGGGGAGGGGGTGCTCCCCCACCCCGGGACGGCAGTGAGGAGCCATTGCTGGGGAGGCCAGTGGCCCAGGAGGTGGCGACTTTCTGGTTTTCTCTGACTTGAGCTGACCAGGTCCCGTTGAGAAGGTATTTACGAAAAATACAGATGCCGAGAATTTTGACTTGGCAAGACAGCGAAAAGTCGGTTGAGCTCGTTTCTGGGCACAGAAGGGTTTCTTTGCTCCTCTTGGCCTGGAGCCCCGGGTTTGGTGTGGGGCCTTGTGTCAGAATCGCCCCCAAGCTGCTGAATTAGAGTCTCTGGAGCTGGGTCCAGGGATCTGTGTTTTAACATGCGCCCCCATAGTCTCATGTACACCCTGCTTCCGGGACCAGTGCCTTCTGGGTTGGTTGGCTCTGGAAGATCCTCTGAGTGCCTCCGCCCCACCTGAGCATTTGTGGACAGGCCGCTCCCTGAGGGAGGGCAGCCCCGAGGCTCTCCGTCATAGACACAGAGCACCCTGATGGGGACTAATACTCACACACTCCATCTCCTTTGTCAGACAGACCCCCGGGGGAGCCACGACTGTGACGTTGCAGATCCGTCTCGTGTCCATTCCCCACGTTTATTCGTGCCGATGTGTGATCGCAGGTGGACATCATGTCGTACCTAGCAGGGCTGACTTTGCTGGAAATATCCTGACGGGGATGGTCCCGCCCTGCCTTCTTCACATCCAGTCACATGCTAAGGACCGGCTTCCTGGGGGGCCCTGCCCAGGAAGACCTCACAGCCACCTGGGTCTTGGGAGATTCTGAGCAGCTGGTATGAGATGTCAGCCCCGGGAGGGCCGGGAGCCGGGGTGGGCGTCTCACGCTGCATCAGCACGGTCTCGGAGGCGTCCTTTGCTCCTGGTAGGGGAGCCACAGCTGCTCTGGGCAATTCAGGGACTCGGAGTGTCTTCCTCAGGGCTGTGTGGCAATGGGATGGGGGTGACCGGGTGGTCCACTGCACGCTTTAGTCCCCCTTGCAGGGTTAGCTGGTCACAGACAACAAGCCCGGTTTGCAAACAGACCAGAATGACCACCAAAGGAGGGAAAAAACAAAGAAATGTCGCAGCCAAATCCGAGCTGGCATCTTGCCCCCATATCCCCTTCCCTGATGTATCCTGGATGGAGAAGGAACAAAATCACCCACCCACCCTGTTAGAGGAGAACTGCTGAAGTGAAGCCAGCCAGCGGGGAGCATAGGCCAGCGCAGCCGTGGCCAGAAACGAGTGCACTTCGTTTTCCCAGGTGCTGCCTATGGCCCTCCGTCCAGTTCTGGCTCCCCCTGCCCCTCCAGGGATCTGCTGCACGCCTTTCTCGGCCCTAGTCTTGCCCCAGCGGCTTCCAGAGCCCCCTCCCACCGCACCTGCCAAGCATCAGTTATTTTTAGTGCAAAGAGCACTTTATTTGTTGCTCTCATTGTGTGCAAGGGGCTCCTTCCTACTCAAGTAGATTGCAGGTTGCTAAAGGGCGAAGACCACGGCTCCTCGCTCTTCTGTTCCTACTGCTGTCGGTAGGAAGCCCAGTGGTAGGAATTTCGGGACTCAGTAATTCCATAATTGCTTGGATAACGGAGGCACGGATTCGTTGACTGGCTGCGTAGTGGTCATTAATGCCGTAAAATGAATTTTGCCCCGGACCCATCGAAGAACCTCCGAGTTGGAAGAGAGACCATTTGTATGGGAGCCTTGGCGAATGCTGTCATGCAATGTGTGTGTCCTTGGGGAAGCTGCTTCCCTCCGGTTTCTTTGCCTCCACAACGAGGGCCTTAATATGACAGTCTCTATGGTTCCTTGCAGCTGTGATCGGCTGAACCATCAGAAGCCGGCCATCAGAAAGAAAAATACTTAAGATCTCGTAATGAGGAGACATCACAAAGTGTCGGTTCCCAAGCGTGCGCTCCACCGTCCCCGCTGCCCCGGTGGACGCTGTCACTCACATGGGACGTGAGTGAGTGGGCGGGGGACGTGGCAGCTTCCGAGGCCTGGAGGGAGGAAGGTGGGCAGGGCCTTTGCTCATGGGTGGACCCCGGGGTGAGCAGGCCCCCGGCCCCGCCAGGATGACACCTGGACAGAGAACAGGCTGAGGGGCTGCTTCCAGTAGGCCTGCGCTTACCCCAACCTTCCATTAGACTCTCCAGCTCGGCAAACTTTCACTCATCTCTCAAGGCTCTGCTCAAATGTTACCTCCTCTGGGAAAACTGTTGTGCTTCCTTCAGGCAGAGCTAAGCTCCCTTCAGTGGGCACCTGTTTCTAGTCTATGAATCATGGGTTAAATGTATTGGTTTTTTTAAAAAAGGTGTATTTATTTATTTTGAGAGAAACAGAGGGCCTGCGAGTGCATGAGCCTGTGGGGGAGGGGCGGAAAGAGAGGGAGAGAGAGAATCCCAAGCAGGCTCCACGCCGTCAGCACAGAGCCCAGTGCGGGCTCCCACGAACTGGGAGATCATGACCTGAGCCGAAATCAGGAGTCAGACGCTTAACCAACTGAGCCACTCAGGCACCCCTAAATCTATGGGTACACAGAATATTAGTGACATGTTCAAATAACACATTCAATATATTTTCCTTCAACCTTCAGATACCTGTTCAGATGAAGTACCTCTAAATTATAGGGATCCAAATGTGAACCTTGTAAAAAAAAAAAAAAAAAAAGAGGGGCGCCTTGGTGGCGCAGTCGGTTAAGCGTCCGACTTCAGCCAGGTCACGATCTCGCGGTCCGTGAGTTCAAGCCCCACGTCGGGCTCTGGGCTGACAGCTCAGAGCCTGGAGCCTGTTTCGGATTCTGTGTCTCCCTCTCTCTCTGCCCCTCCCCCGTTCATGCTCTGTCTCTCTCTGTCCCAAAAATAAATAAATGTTGAAAAAAAAAATTTAAAAAAAAAACAAATAGAAAGAAAAAAAAAGAAAAGGGTACAAGAAGTCCAGTACTTTCTCTGTATTTCCAGGCTGTAGTGTGTTGCTTGTATTTTTTCACATCAACAATTGGACACATCGCTTTAAATTTAGAAGAACTTCCTGATAATGAATCTGGGGGTTGAAGAAAACCATATTGAGCATATCGTTTGAGAATGTAGTTAACATTCAGTTTAAAGATAAGTAGTATTTAATATGATAATATTTCTGACCTTTCAGACACAGCAGTTCTTGACAGATTTTTGCTAATTATTCAATGATGGGTCTGTTCCCGTTAAAAATTAAACTCCACTAGGGGTGCCCCGGTGGCTCAGTCGGTTGAGCATTCGACTTCGGCTCAGGTCATGATCTCGCGGTCCGTGAGTTCGAACCCCGCGTCGGGCTCTGGGCTGACAGCTCGGAGCCTGGAGCCTGCTTTGGATTCTGTGTCTCCCTCTCTCTCTGCCCCTCCCCCGTTCATGCTGTGTCTCTCTCTGTCTCAAAAATAAATAAACGTTAAAAAAAAATTAAAAATAATTAAACGCCACGAGATCTGGAATGTATTTTATTCTTCTTTGACTCTCCAGTCCCTAGCTAGCTCCAGCATGAAGCAGGTAGTCATCAGGGTTTGATGAGTGAATAGCTGATCAAGTCTGGTAGGTTTTGCTTGAACCCTTACTCTGAGGCTGAGCCCGGAGAGGGCTGCCTCCCTCATTTCTGTGTTTCCAGCTCTCTCCCCCTAATCCCTTCAAAAGTTTGACAAGAAGAAATAAGATTAAGACTAAGAGCTTTACGTCTTCGACGTTGAGGCACAGAAGTAAGCGTCAGAGAAATCTGCCCCCTGTGTGCAGGAAGATGCCAGAGACAGACCCCGTTTCCCACCCGGCCAGGCAAGGCTGTTTCTGAGCTCCTCTGAGTCTGAGCAGGGGGGAGAGGGGGGGGGCCGGCGGGGGGGGGGGGGGGGCGGAGGATGCCAGGAGGGAGGAGGGCCTTGCGCGTTTCCAAGTCTCCCGTGCAGGTCGGTTGTGAGGTCGTGGGGCTGCTGGTGGGCCTGAAGCCCAGCTAGAGGGGGAAGGCTTTCCTGGAGTGTGTTTGTCAGTTTGGCAACCCTCGGCGTGCCCAGCAGCCCACGCCCGGCCAGCGCTCGCCTGTGACGTACTTCGTGTGCATGGATCAAAGGCCCCACAAAGCCTGCGTGCGCCCCTGCAGCTGGGGACGTGCTGGGGGACGTGGGCGGTGGTGGGCTGAGGGCTTGTTGGACTATCACCTGTCTCCCAGGGACGTGGTTCACCCTGTGGCCTCAGGCCCCAGCATGGGCCCTCCCCCTTCTGGTGAGCCTTGGGCCCGTCACCTCCCCTCTCGCCGGCCCCAGTTATCTCAGTTTGGTCAGCAGGGCGCCTCCCCAGGACCACCAGGATCAGTGAGGTCCGCTCCCAGAGCCCAAGGTGGCAGGTGCAGCACCCTCCCGCCATTCTCGTTTCCCTGTTTGATTCCACCTCTAGATTTGTAAGTAGAGACAGATTCCGGTATCCCTGTAGAAAAGCAACTAGAAGACCATACAGCAAAGCATTCCATCTCGGTTTCTGAAATGGTGGGTGCTTTACATCTTTTTTATGCCTTTCCCCGTTCTCATATAAGAATATGATGCTTTGAATTAAGAGAGAGTGGTAACGGTACATTTTTGATGCCTTGTATTAACCACCCCTGTCCTCATCCTGAGCCCACTGTAGGTCACTGAGCATCTAACTCACTCTGCATTCTTCCGGCATACACCAGCAGGATGTGGGTAGCTGATGGCACGCTGGCGTTAAAGACTGGTGCAACCGACTCACGGCACAGCAGAAGCTGCAGGGGGCCAGCGGGACACTCAGCGCGGTACAAGTCGCAGAGGCCTCGGCCTCCGTCACCGGCCAAGCAGCACGGAGCCCGTGTGGAGCCCAGGAAGCTGATGGGAGCACACCTACCTCCTCATCCCACTCGGGGCCCCACCTCCCCGCTCACATCCCAGGGCCAGGACCACGCTGGACCACTGGCCAGGTCACAGGCCAGTGTTTCCGGAAGCGGTCCCAAAACGCAGCTTGGTCTCCGGGCTGGCAGAGGAGGCCTGTGCCTGCCGGGCACCAAGCGTGGCCCTGCAGCTAGACCCGCGTGGCGGAGGGAAGGGAGCCCATCCCTGTGACGGGCAGGGATGCTGGCAAAGCGGCTGTTCTGGGACCCGGGAATCTCTGCGTGTGTATATGAGCGGATCTGAATGCATGAATGCCCGGGGAAGATCGCCCAGGGGAGAGGTGCGCCTGGGGCCTGCAGAGGGCAGTCAGCTCCAGCCCCATTTACAGAGGAGAGGCACCTGGGCCACTTCCTGGCCTCCTTCTGTCTGTAATGTCAGAGAATGTGAGCGGTCGATCGGCAGAAGGGGCAGACTCCCAGCCCGGAAGATCTGCCCTGCGGCCTTTGCGGCTGCGGCCCCGTCCAGCCCTCCTCCAGCTTGCCTCCCGCCCCGTCCTGTCTTGTTCCCTCTAGTTTTCTCTTGTTTGTCTCCTCCCCACATTTCCTCCGATTCTTTCCTTTCTTTTTTAAAATTTTTAAATATTTGTTCATTTTTGAGAGAGAGTGAGGGTGGGAGTGGGGGAGAGGCAAAGAGGAGACACAAAATCCGAAGCAGGCTCCAGGCTCCGAGCCGTCAGCACAGAGCCCGACGCGGGGCCCGAACCCACAAACTCTGAGATCATGACCTGAGCTGAAGTCAGACACCCAAGCCAACAGAGCCACCCAGGCGCCCCAATCATTTCTTGGTTTCTAAAGGAGAAGGGGGGGAAGGGGAGGGTAACACACACACACACACACACACACACGCACTAATTCACACAAAAAAATGAAAGTCGTCTTCACGGAGGCAGCCTGCTGGGATATTTAGAACCTGGGTTTGTAATTTGCATCTCTCTTCTCTTGATCCTGCACATCGGCCTCCAATTTAGTGCGAACTTGAACTAAACCTGGGCTAACTTATTAGCTGAACCCCAAATTCAAAGAGTCATTAGGTTTTCAAACAAAATCTAACTTTTAAGCTTAAAAAGAGTAGACCTCCTTGAAATGAATGGTTGGAATTTGATCTGAGTCTACATAAATTTATATCCTAAGGTTATTAAACTAAGAAGAATGCCAACCTACTGCCTGAATTAAAACTGGTGATTCATTTCAGCTAAATACATTTTCTTTTTCTGCGAAGACCACGCCCAATTTAAAGGGGCGTGGTCGGGGGAAACAGGACAGAAAAGGTTTGTTTGTTTATAATGTTTTGTTTGCTGGCTTAGTAGCACACAGCCCTGGAGGGGCGTCAGGGTGGCTCGGTCGGTTCAGCATCCGACTTCGGCTCAGGTCAGGGTCTCACAGTTCGGGTTCGGTACTGACAGCTCAGAACCTGGAGCCTTCTCGGATTCTGTGTCTCCCTCTCTCTCTGCCCTGCCCCGCTCGTGCTCTGTCTCTCTCTTAAAATTAAATAGACATAAAAAAATAAAAGAAGCACACAGCCCTGGAGATGCCCTTCTCATTCCACAAGACCACAGAACACCCCAGGAATCCTGACTCTGGCTAAGAAGACACACGTCTTTAATAACTGCCCCCCAAAATAGAAACCCCTGCAGTTGAATGTTTGGCTGTACATTGTTTTTCTCCAGAACGTGCCAATTGTGGCACGTAGCAATTGCCTTTTTATTGGGCATTAATAAAGCTGTTGGTAAGTGCCCTTCCTTTGATAAGCTTAAATTACAACCGGAAATAATAAGCTTACAATCTCCCCCCCCCCCCCCCCAGCCAGATGCCACTCTTCTGAAACAAAATCACCCCGGGATTGCAACCGAGCTCAGCATGAAGCCACAGTGTTCTGCATCCCAATTTGTGATGTATTGAAGGCAGCTTATTTATTTGCCTAGCCTGCATTTCTTCCTGGGTTTTTACAAACACTTAGCTCCAAGTACAGAGGCTGCCTGCCTGCTGTGAGTTGTGTGTTGGGTTCCTAAACAACCCCTGTTTTTCTTCTGGGGAGGAGGAATTTAGTTTCAGCACCGGACATCTCTAGGGGTTGCATGAGCCAGTAGTGGCTCTGAAATAGTCTCCTTTAGCAAACTCCCAGAGTGAAGCTGCCTCGGGCTCAGGACCGGCTGCCTCCTGGGTGCTTTGGGCACCCGCGCTGATCCCAAAAGCAGTTAGGGGCCCCAATACCTTGAACTCCCCAAAACTGTTTTTCTCAGCCCCCACTCCATCCCCCCTTCTGAAAGCAGAAGGCCACTGCAAGCAGGGTGAGTGAAGATGGGGAAAAGGGAAGAATTCTGCCTGTAGCTTTTCGGGCTCCAAAACACCTGACAACCCGTGACAGCACTAACCTGAAACTTCACTCATCTCTGTTTTAAAGGCAAAAATTGTCAAGTTGATGTAAAAAAAAAAAAAAAAAAAAAAAGCAAGGACAAGGAACAAGGGAAGCACGATTACTGACTGCAATATTCACCTGCCATGAACCTCTGTCCTCTTTCCTTCTCTCTCCCTTTCCCTCCTTCTTTTCCTGTCTCCTTCCTTCCCTTCCAAAGACCTGTCCAGACATGGACTAGGTTTACAAGCCTCGTGTTCAGAGTTCTGGAAGCACTCCCACTGCCCCCCACCCCGACCTCGTCAGCCTCCCCGGGGCCACCAACTTCTCCCCAGCCAGAGGGCAGCGAGACAGAACGCAGAAAGCCGCAGATAGGCTCCCCACCTTCCTTGGCTCTGCACCTGTAGTGTTTCCTCAGCTCCTTGTAGCCGAGGGAACAAGAAGTAAAAGTGTTGGTTTCCCTGAAATATTGCAGCGAGTTTATTTATTTCACAGCAGGAATTATTTATCTAGCCCGGGCTGCCAGAAAATTCTGAGCATCTAGTCATTTGGAGGTCATCGACGACTGGCCATGCCCTCTCCATATTTCTCTGGCTACAGTTAAAGCAGTTCTTGGAGCAGTCAGCTGGGTGATATTAACTCCCTATCTTTCTTCTTTGCTAATTTGAGTGCTCAGATGATACATGGCCAGGCACAAACACACTCCTGACAGCAGTTGCCAAGGAATATTGCTTTTTTGGACTTTGACACCCGCTCCAACTTTGAGAGGAATTTAAGTGATATTTACTGCACAGAAATTCCTCACTGGAGCTCTGCTCCTCTGGCTGAGCCCTCTGACAACACATTAGATTTATTCTGGCATCTACTAGCCCGAGACTCAAACTTAATTAACTTCACTGGGGGTCTTGGTTGATGCTTTGGAGCCGGCAGCTCGGTGCAGACCTCATGATTGGGACCAATCACCATGTGTAGGAGTACCTCAAATGAGACAAACGAACAAAGAGAAGAACCCTCTCCCTCGCACACTTGTCTGACCGTTTGCCGGGGTACCTCGGACCTCCTTCAGGGAAAAAAAGAAATCAGTTCGTCTTTGGACTGACAGAGCCAGACGGTTCTGTGTTTGACATTTGAGTCCATCTTGACATTGTATCACTTTGGATTTTTTTTTTTTTTTAACGTTAGGACTGGGGACTAATGATGTTGGGGAAATTGACACTTCGCGATAATCCGAAGACTAATGATTTCCCTGCCCTGCCTTTTTAACCCCAACTTTTTAAAAGTCACTCAAATGCTGAAAATAAATGTGAACTCAATTTCATTCATGAGGGAAAACGTGTGTTTATATGTGTATATATAAGCGTGTGTATACACATGCATGTACTCATATCTATGTGTATGTGAGTACGTGTGTAATGTACATGGGGGTGCTCAGGGGTGGGGACTGTTGAGAAGTCGGGGGAGTGATAACCCGGTAGCACAGCCCCACTGGCCGGAGCACCTTGGTTAGTTAGTAAGTGTGAAAAGGCATCAGAAGGCCTGGCTCTTGTTCCAAAAGTACTTCATCCTTTTTAACCACCTGAAAACTCTCATCTCCCATTTGGGATGTTCAAAGACACGAATTCTAGGGGGCGATGTTTTTCCGTTCGACAAATAATTCTTTCGTGTTGGGTCATTACCAGCCTCCCGCCTGCTTCTCTGCCTGGGCAACTCAGAACACGGCACTTTGCAGATACACGGGAAACGCAGTAAAGGTTTATGTCCCTCGCCATCCCCCCCCCCCAACCCCACTGGGGGACCCTGGCGGAGGTTGGCCCTGGCTCTAACTGTTGCTAGGGTTGTGCAGCGCGGACCAGAGTGCTGGGGGCTGTTCTTCTCGGGCTTGCCTGGTTTTCGATCACTGTTTTGGCCAGTCCTGGGGTTCTGCTTTATTCTCAGATTTATGTGTCTGCTTATACCTCCTGCAGCACTGTCTGCCCCCACCCCTAACCCACTCAGATGAAACCCGGCAGACTTGCTCACATCCCAGTGACCTAGGGCCTCTGTCTGGTCGCTTTAATATCCGTATGGTACGTCTGTGGGCTATTTCCCACCCTGGACACTTCCTCATTCCAGACATTTGGTAACAAATCGAAATCGCGGAGCCGTATTACGTGCACAGTTCTCCAATCCCCTCAGCCAATTCATAATTGACTTTTAAATCATTTAGGTGCGAAAGCAAATAATAATAGCCCTACTGTTCAGCAGCTAATAAATTCTAGCTCATGAAAACTGAGGGAGAAGGTTTAGACCATAAAAATTAAATATTTATATAGATACTATATCCGCATAGACATATAAATGCACATACACATGCATTTTAGGCATCACTATTCATTTTTAATTTCTGACGTGGTGTTCAGTAAGAAGAGATTTCCAGCAAAAAAAAAAAAAAAAGAAGAAGACTTATTGCTTCCAAATTAACGTAAGAAAACACCCCTGTGATAGCATCCTCCTCCCTTGATAAAAGAAAAAAAAAAGGGACACAAAAATATTGAATTGACAAAATTATTATCTTTTCTCTGTGGTGAGAAAGGTGACTTAATATCCATAAAGAACTTAGAGCTCCCTCAGTTGAAGGATGCTCTATAAATACCAATCATCATTATAATTTATTATTGAACAGAGTCAATTTTTTCATCCAAGCCATTTTTCAAACCTCTCATAGCACAGGCCTGTCTGATGGGGGCTCTGACACAGAGCCAAAACACCTCTCCCAGACACGGAGAAGCCATCAATCAGTTTAATGTGAAGGTTCCTCCAAGTCAGCCTCTGCTAGACCGACGGGACCGCTTGAGCCACCTGCCTTCGCTTCAGCCCGGCGACTTACACTGGGCCCACATCACAGGGCTCAGTGCTGGGGAAGGGCCGGTCTTTCCACCCCGGCCACCTTGCTCCCAAGAAGGGGACACCGAGGCTAGGGAACCCTCACTTTTCTCTGCCCACCACCACTGCCAGCCCTGCCTTCTGCTAACTTGTAACCCACAAATCTACAGGGGTTAACACTTCTGCTCCCCACGAACTGGTCACTCTTAGAAGTCCTGCACCTACTGGTCGGTTGTGAACCGAGGGGATGAGAAAAAAACAACGTGCTCTTTCCTTCCAGGCAGTGGAAGGAAGCTACGCTCCCAAGCATAGGAAAGACGCAAACTGCCCGCAAAAACAGAAGTTGCTGAAACTGAAAAAAAAAAAAAAAGAAAAAAAAAAAAGTGATCAGGTTTCAAAATAAATCTTTCAAAAACTTTAGCAAGCGAGAATTACACATTGGTGGCACTGAGTTCACTGCACGTGCTGGACCCAAACCTGAGGCCCATAGGACTGATCCGTCGAATTGGAAGACGGAGACCCATTTGATTTGCAGGAAGGCCCAGCCACACAATCAAGGGATTCACTGGAGAAGGGAGTCAAGTCTCTGCCCGTCCTTCAGGACTGGATCGCTTCCCAGTCCACTTAAGAGCTTATTGTTGATGTGGATACCCTGACACGCTAAGATGGTCACATGCACTGAGTCAGCACTTTTAAAAGATTTAATTAAAATTTTTCAGTAGACTCTACACCCAATGTCAAACTCAAACTCACGACCCGGAGATCCAGAGTCGCGCGCTCCAGGGACTGAGCCCGCCAGGCGCCCCAGAATCAGCATTTTTTTTTCATCTGATGGTTTTGTTATCCAGACATGATTTTTTTCTCAAGAACAATATTGTTAAAAATTAAAAAAAAAAAAAAAAGAACAATGCATGATTCCTCCCTACCACCCCCCCCCCCCTTTTTTTTAAGAACTGGGTCTGAAAGGAGAGAGATAAAGGAAAATGTGCAGGCGAACGGCGTCAAGTTTGAGAATAAATCAGTGCCAAGTGTTCCTTCAGTCACTGAAGACCTGTGACAAAGTGCCAGAGTGGGTCCCTGGGCCCCTGCCAATGCCCCTGCCTCTCCCGGTGTCTCGAAGGGACTCGAGAGTCACGCTTTGGATCTCTTTTCTCATCTTGAACTCGCTGCCTTTGTGACCTCATCCCTTCCTTCTTGGGGCTTCGAAATACCTGCATATGCTGTTGACCCCAACAATCAGACCTGCAGCTCCAGCCACCCCCCCTGAAATCCAGACTCGCACCTCGACTCCGTGTCTGATGGGCCATGGGGCTCGCTTCTGCTCCTCCCACACCAGCCTGCATTTCCGGAGACCACGGGGTAATGGTAGGATGAATTTGATTTCTCAATTCAAAAGTGGGGGGGGGGATAATTTTATATTCTATATAGCCTTTCTGATTACAGGAGTAAAAATGTTAATTATAGAAATGTTGGAAACTATAGAAAAGCATGAACGAGAAAATAAAAATTTCCCACAACCCCGCCACCCAAACATAATGACTACTAACATTTTGCTGTATTGTCTTCCAATGTTTATTCTAATGCTTTTTTTTTTCCCAAAACTGGGGTCATAGCCCCAAGAATGCCTATTCTTGACTGTCCTTAAGTATTGTTATGTATAGTTATTTGGCAACCCCCCATATTGCCAGAAGTATAGGTTTTTGTAGATTTTTGAGTATTCTAGTGTTGCAATAGGTATCTTTGAACACAGATATTTTTATTCCTATGATTATTTCTCAAGAAATAAATTAAGACACATGGAAATACATAACTGAAGGGAATAAATATTTGTGAGACTCTTTAAGCTTAGGGCTGATTACTTTCCAGAAAGACGGTGCCAATTTACACAGGGCAAATGTTTTTTGTTTTGTTTTTAAGTTATTTATTTATTTATTATTTTTAGTAAACTGTAAACCCCCTATGATGCTTGAACTCACGACCCCAAGATCAAGAGTCATATGCTCAGGGCACGTGGGTGGCTCAGCAGGTTGAGTGTCCAACTTTGGCTCGGGTCGTGATCTCGTGGTTTGTGGGTTCAAGCCCCGCATTGGGTTCCACAACTGATGGTGTGGAGCCTACTTGAGATTCTCTCTCTCTTGCCCTCACTTTGCTCCTTTCTCTCTCTCTCAAAATAAATACATAAACTTAAAAAAAAAAAAAAAAGAGAGAGTCACATGATCTTCCCACTGAGCCAGCCAGATTCCTCTACATTAGCCATTTTTTGAGAGACTCTAATTCATTGTATTCTTGGCAATGCTATGTATTTTCATTAAACAAACAAGCCCCCAAATGACCTACCCAATAGACATAAAACAGAATCTAATTTTAAAATTTGCATTTCTTTGATTATTAGTGATGCTGGACATTTTGCGTGTGCATTTTCTTCATCGTGTGTGTTCCTTGTTATATGACTTGTGCGCCGATGACTTTTGCTTATTACTATTTTTTTGGATGTGTTTTCTTAAGAACTGATTTCTAGGGGCGCCTGGGTGGCTGAGTCAGTTAAGTGTCTGACTCTTGATTTTGGCTCAGGTCATGATCTCACGGTTCATGAGTTTGAGCCCCGCGTCGGGCTCTGTGCTGACAGCTCCCCGTCTCTCTGCCCCTCTCCCACACATGTGCTGGTGTGCATGCTCTCTCTCTCTCTCTCTCTCTCTCTCTTAAAATAAATAAATAAACTTAAAAAAAAGAAGTGATTTCTAAGAGCATGTTACTGGAGATATTCAGCCTTTCACATCGCATATATTGTGAATATTTTCCCACTTTGTCATCTACCTCTCACCTGGTGTTTTTGACATCTAGAAATTGAAATTTAAGTAGTCAAATACTTTGCTTTTACTTATATGCTTAGAAAGTATTTACGGGGCGCCTAGGTGGCGCAGTCGGTTGAGCGTCCGACTTCAGCCAGGTCACGATCTTGCGCTCTGTGAGTTCGAGCCCCGCGTCAGGCTCTGGGCTGATGGCTCAGAGCCTGGAGCCTGTTTCCGATTCTGTGTCTCCCTCTCTCTCTGCCTTCCCCCATTCATGCTCTGTCTCTCTCTGTCCCAAAAATAAATAAACGTTGAAAAAAAAATTAAAAAAAAAGAAAGAAAGTATTTCCTCATTTTGAGATCAAATATACATTCACTTATACTTTCTGGAAGGCACTATTTTCAATGATGTTCTGGAAAACAATCACAATGAAAAATTAAGAGACGGACGGCAGTAAGCCAGGTTGGTGAATTTTATCTATTGCTAAATGTGTTTGTATACTCACACGTAGTATGTGTGCATCGGGAAAGCGAGTCTAGCAAAATTGACTTTTTCTATCTAAATGAGGCAAACTTAAGAAGGCACAGGTGTGGATTGTTTTCAAGGGGACAAGTACACACAGCCACGATCACTTTTTGGTGTCATGACACTTCTGTTAGGATTTGTCAACACTACTTTGGGTCCCTCTGCAGCTTATTTAACTTATCACGGTTTCTTTAAAGAAATAAAAATCAGGGGCGCCTGGGTGGCTCAGTCGGTTGAGCTTCCGACTTCAGCTCAGGTCACGATCTCGCAGTCTGTGAGTTCGAGCCCCACATCAGGCTCTGTGCTGACAGCTCGGAGCCTTGAACCTGCTTCGGATTCTGTGTCTTCCTCTCTCTCCACCCCTCCCCTGCTCACGCTCTGTCTCTCTCTGTCTTTCGATAATAAATAAACGTTAAAAACTTTTTTTAAATAAAAATTTAAAAAAAAATCAAAAGGACAGAAGCATCCGTAGGAAATGCTGTCAATGTGTGTATATGGTGTGGCTGCCTATCTCGTGTCTGATCAAGCCTCAGCTCCTGTCGGGCGTGGTGGTCCCACGGCCCAGTGACTTCACGTCCTGGAGAAGCTTCCTTTTGGCCTGGGCAATGCCCTGTGCAGCCTGCGTCTGTGAGTTCCTGTGCTTTTTCTCAATTTATCCCATGCACCCATTAGCAGGCTGTGCCCTCAGGTATGAGAAAGGCCAAAGAGAGGTTATTTTTTGAGCTTGGGAACGCTAAAAAATGTTTCCACGTACGCTAGTGGCAATTGCTTTTTTTTTTTTTGCTTTATGCCACTTTGACCTACGAAAGTTTTCGTGGGACCCTTCTTTCAGATGGCGGGGGAAGCCTGTATTCGAGTGCTCGGGCCTGGAAGGATGTCAGGTATTGACCCCTCAGGTGTCTGTCACCATTTGCTTCTTACACACACACACACACACACACACACACACACACCCCTATGGTCTTAGGTCTTCTAAGGCCTCACCTTGAAAAGGGTTCCTCTATATTCAGCCTCCTTATCAGGGCCTCTGGGTGATTCTTTCCCCTGAAATGACCAGCTGTCCCCCAGAGTCTCCGCCCGGTGCCCAGGGGCAAGCTTGGCTTCTCCCTCCCTCTGCTCACCACATCCTCCCTTCTGGGCCTTTCCGTCGCCCCACCTCCATCCGAGAGCAGCTTCCACCTGGACACTGTCGTGAAAACAGCTGTGGTTGTTTCTAACCCGCGTGCGGACCCTGTGCTCACAGGTCATAGCGGAGATGTGAGGCTCGCTTAGTCATACGCACATCTGGTGACTCACGGGCCTTCCCGGCTCACCTACTCCTTCACCCCCCACAACAGCCTTGAGGACGAGGGGTCGTTCTTATCCCCATTGTTAAAAAACAAACACGCAAAATGAAGGACCTGACCAGACCGAGCTCACACCGTTGGTATGTCCAGCTGGGAGCCCTGGGCCTCCTTTCCTCTGCCACGTGGAATTTGCGTGAGCGTGTGGCCCGCTGGCCGCAGTGGAACACAGTGGAACGCCCGGCCCAGACATTCCTGACCAGAGATCTTCCAGGCTTGTGCAACTCTCCCCGGGAAGGGGGTCTCCCTGCTTCGTGCTGCAGCCCCTCATCCCATCACCGGGTGGTTTCACCTCTCACCAGCCTCCTGGTCACACGGACAGAGTCTAGCTGTGTGCGTGGCAGTTGACGAATTCGCTCCTTCCTCTACGCGGTGGTGCCTCACACAGCGGAAGGCTGTGCTTGGCCTGCACCCGTTTGGTCCTTCTATGCCTTTTTTGTCTTACACTCGTCTCTGGGGGAGCTCTGCCTGCTCTGTAACCACCCCCCCCCCCGCCAATCCCCACTCCCCCCAACCCCCGGCAAATTAGATCAAGCTATGTGAACCCAAGGTACCCCACTACCCCCTCCTTAAATGTTTCTCTCTGATTTCACTTGCGAGATAAATCTGCCTAAATATAGATAGATGGAGATACTGAATATTCTCACTGCCCTGCTTTCCTTCTACCTGGTTCTGAGTCTGGGGGGTGGGGCTGGCGCTGGGGAGGGGGAGCCAACCTCAAGCAAGTTACTGCCTGAGCCTTTAAAGTCAGATTTTAATCTCCTTTCCCCTCCACCCACCCACCCACCAGCACAGTCAACGTCCTGAGACACCTGCTTGGCTGGGGGTGTGAGGGTAGCGGTAGTGGGGTGGGGGTTGGCTGGGGTACACTTGCTTGGTATGCGGGGAGGAAAATTCTGCCCCTGGCCGTAGAGTCTAAACCAGAGCCTCCAAGAGATCTTTTTAGGTAACAGCGGCCAGGCACAAAAGACCCTTAGCAAAAGACAGCAGCCCTACCCTGGAAAAGTGCCCCCAGTCTGGGTAGGAAATGTACAACACAAATGGGACTCTGGTCACACTGTAAGCAAGGACGCTGTCAAAGACCACTGGACTTATGTCAAAAGGAGCCAACTGGAAGAGGGTCCCACTGGCCAATGATAAAATCAGTTCGACATCAGTAAGAAAAACAAGTACAACGAATCAAAACACTTAAGTATGTTTCAAGCCAGGGCAGATATCATGACACTAAAACCAACAAACAGGGGCGCCTGGGTGGCGCAGTCGGTTAAGCGTCCGACTTCGGCCCAGGTCACGATCTCACGGTCCATGGGTTCGAGCCCCACGTCGGGCTCTGCGCTGACGGCTGGGAGCCTGGAGCCTGCTTCGGATTCTGTGTCTCCCCTCTCTGCCCCTCCCCTGCTCATGCTTTGTCTCTCAAAAATAAATAAACATTTAAAAAAATGTTTTTTAAATAAAAAAAACCAACGAACACATTTATTGCTCATCTTTGGAGGATGCCAGGGAACTCAACCATTACTGAATTTTTTACTGAAAAAGAAAAAAAAAACAACCCACACACTGCTTTTTGTAATAAAGTGTATCAAACATACGTACAAGTAGAGCAGTAGAAGGAACCTCTGTGCACCTGTTACAGCAGCCACAGATCTTCTGGACCCCTGCCCATGCCCCGCTCCCAGAATTATTTGGAACCAAAGCACACACATTGTCCCTGTCATTTCATCTAAAAATAACAAATTATTGTAACTAAGGGGAAGGAATCAAGCATTTATCCTGAGTATTTATCAGGATAACCAAATAGTTCATGAAGGGAAGCTTTTCTTTTTTCTTTTTTCTTTTTTTTAATGTTTATTTATTTTGAGAGAGAGAGAGAGAGACAGAGTGCAAGTGGGGGAAAGGCAGAGAGAGAGGGAGACACAGAATCTGAAGCAGGCTCCAGGCTCCGAGCTGTCAGCACAGAGCTCGAACCCACGAACCATGTGATCACGGCCTGAGCCAAAGTCAGATGTTCAACCAACTGAGCGACCCAGGCGCCCCCGGGAAGTTTTTCTTTATAGAAATATTCCACCAAATAAACAAAAGAAGAGCTAACCCCCAACAAAACAGCAGCTCGGGGCATGATCATCAGTGACATCTCACTACATTATCAGACTTGAATCTGATGAAGCCTCCAGATCCAACTTTCAGTTTAGAAACAGACGGCAGGCAGAGGAACAAGTCCCAAGACGCCACGGGGAAGCCATCAGTGAGATTCAGACCGTGGGAAATCCTATGGGACAAACACCCCGGCTTCCTCAGCAAACGCAGTTCGAGGAAATAAAGGGGGTGGGGGTGGGGGGTAGGAAGCTTTAAGTACAAAAGACACGAAACGACATAAGCCAGTTAGCTCCTAATGCAAACAAACGGAAAAGTGAAAAAAAAAAAAAAAACCAGAAAAATGAGGAGGTTGGAGAGGTTGAAATACACAGTAGATATTTGATGATATTAAGGAATTATTGTAAATTGTCTAAGTAGGATACCGGAATTGTGGTTATGTTAAAAAAAAAAAGGGGGGGGGCACCTGGCTGGCTCAGTCGGTTAAGCAACTGACTTCGGCTCAGGCCACGATCTTGTGGTTTGTGGGTTCGAGCCCCACGTCGGGCTCTGTGCTGACAGCTCAGAGCCTGGAAGCCTGCTTTGGATTCGGTGTCTCCCTCTTTCTCTGCCCCTCCCCCACTTGTGCTCTCTCTCTCTCTCTCTCTCTCTCTCTCAAAAATAAATAAAATGTAAAAAAAAAAAATTTAAAAAAAAGGTCCCCATCGTTTAGAGATACTTACTGAAATGTGTACATGAGGTTCATTTTATCATTTTCTCTGCTTTTATATGTGTTTGAAACTGAGACAGCCACCCCGCTCTCCCCTTCAGAAGTCAGAGCGTTGGTTAGGGGTGACCCTACCCCCGTCACTACAACACCGTGTGTCGAAATAGCAATTTTCCCCGGCTGCTGACACTTTCTCTGAGCTCTGGTGAGCTTGGGTTGCGAGTCCTCCGGGACCCCAGGCCCAGGGCCAAGCCCTGCCCCTGCGGAGGGAACGCTCCTTTCAGGGAGCTGGCTCTTTATCTATAAAGTGGGAGCAATAAAACTCTGAATTCCCAGGGTTGTCACGAGGATAAAATGGCATAATGTATGTGAATCGGCTTTCCAACCCAAAGTAGCAACCCGCAGCGACAGTAATAGCTCACACGTATTGAAGGCTGACTGCGGTCCAGAGTCGATTCTCTGAGCTTCGGATGCATCGTGTGGTTCATTTATTTCTCGTAAAAACCGACAGGTGTATGCTGTCATTCTCGTCCTCTACCCAACGGGGACGGTGAGGCACAAAGATGTCAAAGGGGCCCGTCAGGTTTCCAGTCTTTGCTCTTATGGATGGAAGACAGGGTTGGCCACCCTGTTGCAAGCTGAGGGTAGGGGTGGGGGGAGGGGAGGAAGCTACAAGGAGCTCCCTCTCTGGAAATATCTTTAGACAGAGGCGTTTGGGTGTCTGAGAGGTCTCTGTTAAAGTAGAAATTACCCTGAGATGACGACGCTTTAAGCACCACTAAAGCCTTAACATGAAATAGTTTAACTGGATTCCTCGCCCTCCTTTATCAGGAGCCTGAGAGAAAATAGGACTGGTCAGGCCAGGAGACACCTGGGCAGAAGGTACTGGGGCTTAAATATCGTGACCTTGGCAATTCTACCTGGAGGCTGCCTTGACCCCAGTCTCCACTGATCAGTGCTGGGGAAGGGAGAGGTCCCCGCGGACGTGCCGTCTGCACGGTTCCCACACTCTCCCGGAAGATGCCTCCCTTCCTGACCGGTCCTACCCACTCGGACTCTTCCGGACCCGCTCTTGTGACTGCTGGTGACTTCTTGGCTAAAAGACCAACTGTACAACTTGGAAGCCCTCTGGAGAACCACAGGTGCTCGTGGGGCAGCCTCGGCCTCCTTCCAGGTTCTGGGTCTCCCCTCCTGCCCGGACGCCCCCAGGCAGGTGAGATGCCGCCATTTTGATCCCCACCAAGGTGTCATGAAAGTCCTCAGCCAGCCACGCTAAGGCCCCTGGAAACTCTGACCCTCCCTTTTTCTGGGCTGTGCTCTGCAGAACCAGGCAAAGAATCAAAAGGCTGGAAGAACCAGGCTGCGGAGCCGTGAGGAACCGAGGGAGTTGGAAGAAGTACTTTTTGCTCATCACGGTTTGGCTGTTATTCATAAAAGCCAATGCACTTCCGGCTACAATGATGGAGTCTACGTCCAGCACACGCAGGTGGAGAGGCTGGCTGCAACCTGCCTCGGGCAGAAGTCCCCGCAACCATGTTTTCGTGTCTAGTTGCCCAGTTAAAGGGACCCAGAAACGCCAGGCCTGCCTGAGTGAAGGCTGGCATGGCGAAGGGCCTCCCAGCCTTGAACGATGGCTGAGATGAGGCTATTAAGCCTGAGAAAGGTAAGGCTTGGGCCTCAGAGATGCTTTCAATATTTGAAAGGCTGTTTCCTGGAAGAAAGCATAGATGTGTGCGTGCCCGTGTGTGTGTGCTGGGGAGTTTGGTGAATAGGAGTGCGGGCTCTGGCATATGAATGTCTAGTTTATTTATTTTTTGTTTTTTTTAATGTTTATTTATTTTTGAGACAGAGAGAGACAGAGCATGAACGGGGGAGGGGCAGAGAGAGAGGGAGACACAGAATCGGAAGCAGGCTCCAGGCTCTGAGCCATCAGCCCAGAGCCCGACGCGGGGCTGGAACTCACGGACCGCGAGATCGTGACCTGAGCTGAAGTCGGACGCTTAACCGACTGCGCCACCCAGGCGCCCCATGAACGTCCAGTTTAGATCCCACCTTCTGTGCCTTAGTTTATCTTGTCCCTGAGGTGGGAATTAAAAAGTAGTACTTATCTCCAAGGGTTGTTGTGAGATAATATGGGTTAATATACGTAAAATGCTTTGTATGGCCTGACTCATGCTAAGTAATGAACGCTAGGTTAGTAGAACGTTCACAACTGTCAGAAGATGGAAACTTCTATGATATGATAAATGAAGACTGCACGATCCAAATTGCACGTGGTGTGATTCCAGTTTTGTTTTGAAAGCACACATGGTTTTGGAAGAACTCTAGAAGGAAATGTCACAAAAGAGGAGATGATTTCTGGACAATAGAGTTATGGGTGATTTAAGTGTTTACATTTTTGAGTATTGCACACTTTCAAGGTAAGCACGTATTACTTTATAAATGAAAAAAGCCCCATTCTTAATACTCTATTTTTTTCTTTTTTTATTATTAAGTAGGGTCCGCACCCAGCATGTAGCCCAATATGGGGCTTGAGCTGATGACTTCTTGGTCAAAAGACCAACTGCAAAACTTGGAAGCCATGAGCCTGAGATCAACACCTGAGCTGAGAGCAAGAGTCAGATGCATAATCGGCTGAGCCACGCAGGTGCCCCACTGTTGTGTTCTAAAAAGGCACAAGAGGGGCGATGGGGTGGCTCAGTTGGGTGAGTGTGTGACTCTTGATTTCAGCTCAGGTCATGATCCCAGGGTTGTGGGAGGGTGCCCTGCGTTGGGTTCCATACTGAGCGTGGAGCCTGCTTGAGATTCTCTCTCT
This sequence comes from Herpailurus yagouaroundi, assembly GCF_014898765.1. Classification (NCBI taxonomy): domain Eukaryota; kingdom Metazoa; phylum Chordata; class Mammalia; order Carnivora; family Felidae; genus Herpailurus; species Herpailurus yagouaroundi. The sequence goes on along the minus strand of NW_024412436.1, from coordinate 5,427,012 downwards.
CTCTCTCTCTCTCTCTCTGCCCCTCTCCCCGACTTTCACACTCTCTCTCTCTCTCTCTCTCAAAAATAAAAATAAAATAAATAGGCATAATATGCTTTAAAAGGTAGTGAGATCCTGATCATTAAACCACATGATTAACTAGAAGTATTCTAGCCCAGGGGCGCCTGGGTGGCTCAGTCGGTTAAGCGTCCGACTTCAGCTCAGGTCATGATCTCGAGGTCCGTGAGTTCGAGCCTTATGTCAGGCTCTGTGCTGGCCGCTCAGAGCCTGGAGCCTGTTTCGGATTCTGTGTCTCCCTCTCTCTCTCTGCCCCTCCCCCGCTCGCACTCTCAAAAATAAATAAACGTTAAAAAAAAAAAAAGGATTCAAGCCCATATGGCTCATGGACAGTTCACTGTTTAATCCCAACCATGTAAGAAGCGAGAGCATTAACAGAAAGACTGGAAGGAAATGGGCGACCCCAGTGGCAGTAGCCGCCCCGCGGTGATGGGTGACAGCGTAGGGCCTTGTTTGAGTCTTTCCTCTTTCCTATACTTTTAAAATTCTCTAAATTCAATGTGCATTACTTTGAAAATGGCGGAGAATATGAAACGGAATGAAAACTAAAAAAAAAAAAAGAATTGTTTTTAAATGTCAGTCTAGATTAGCTCAAAGGCTCCAGTAGGCCTGCCGATCGAGTTACCTTGACCATGATTCTGTGACCACAAGATGGTGGCAATTACGTCACATGACACATCCGATTCCATCCACCACACACTGCAGCCTGATGGCGGTCACGGCCCCCACCTTCAGATAGACCGCCGGGCAGTTCTGGTTTGTTTTTATGTCACATAGCAACCCCCCCGCCTTCACCACACGGCTTCAGCGTCTCGTATTCTGGTCACCCAACTTTCCACTTATGTTCCCGGTCTACGTGTCTTCATTCTGCCGGGTCTCCCCTCCGTGGGGCCTCGCTAGCACCTGCCCTGTCTGTGCCTCCACTGCCCCTGGGACCCCCTCCTCTCTCCTGTCGATCCAGATCCTATGCATCAGTCAAGGTCACTTCTTCCTCGCCAGGTGCCCTGAGATCCTCCTTCCCTAACCAGACCGTCACAGCCACCTTTTTACTTGCTGGCTGACCTTGAATCTTGCCTCTCCCAGGTGGGTGTGAGCTGCCCAACTGTACTTTTTGTCTCCCGTGCCCCAAACCAAAACATCCCGCTCCGTGCAGAGGGGGTCCTAAGAATCCAAAAATGTGCCTTGGCTGGACCTTGTTACCCAATAGCCACCGGCCCTGGGCCTGATGCCCCAGGGTCAACAGAGGCCAGGACCCCGTCGGGCAGACGCCCCGGGGAGCCAAAAAGGCAGCAGGCCTGCAGGTTAGAGGCTATTTGTCAGGACAGCCCTACGGTTCAGGCAGTCCTGCGCTCCTCTGAACAAGGGGTTTTTGGTTTAGAGTCGCTCAACACGTGCCGAATAGAGAGGAACCGGAAAGGTCTCAGTGGGTTCCTGAAAATGGGAAGCAGCTTGGGAAGGAATACAGAGCAAACAGAGTATTCATTCCACTGGAGAAAGCGCCGACACGACACTTGTGTTTACCATGCAAAGAACGCTGTGGCAACGGCTCGCGACCCAGGGCTTCCTCACCTCCCAGAGGCCACCCCTGTCCCCAGTCCTGCCCCCCACCTCCTGCGGTGTCTTCCTGCTCAACCAGCCAATGCGCCAACGCGAGACCTCTCCGGCTCCCAAAGCCTAGTTTAGAGCCCCCTGAACCTCACACTGCAGGCTCTGGGGCACGCCAACAAGCGTGACTCCAGAATACCCTTTCGGGTGGCGGTAAGGGAAATAGCGACTTATTTTAAAGGACGGTTTAAAGAGGCCCCTTTTAAACCTTTTAACTCTTCGACCCACCCTGCTTTAAATCAAGCGTGAAGGTGCACGCGTAGGCCACATAACATATATAGTGCCTTTACTATAAAAAGATACGATAATCTTTCTTGTAATTTTGATTTGGAAAGGATTTGGCTACGAAGAATTCACTTAATTTGTAACCGGCTAGGATTTCTTGGCTTTTTATCATACTTGGGAATTTTTGTAACGTGAATCTAACTAGCGCTTGTTTTCACACGTAAGATTCATGGGGCTGTTCAAGTCAACAATCAGGCCGACAGAGAGCACAATTACGGTATGGCGCAACACTCGGAGTCTAGCCTATTGGTTCGCAACCACGACCCGCTAGGAGGTATCGCAAGAAAATTGTTACTTAGAATAGAATACAGAAACTGGGAAATAACTTACTGTATAAAAAATGTTAAATGGAGGGGGCGCCTGGGAGGCTCAGCTGGTTGGGCGTCCAGCTCTTGGTTTTGGCTCAGGTCATGATCTCACGGTTTGTGAGATCGAGCCCTGGGTCGTGACAGTGCAGAACCTGCTTGGGATTCCCTCTCTCCCCTCTCTCTGCCCCTACCCCCGCTTGTGTGCATGCTTTTTCATGCATGCTCTCTCTCTCTCTCTCAAAATAAACAACTAAACATTTTAAAAGACGTAAAATGGAGTCAAAGCCTAAATTCATGGTCACTCATTTGCTTTCCAAAAGCTTCCTTGACTCCGGGAGAGATTTGGAAGTAGGGTGAGGGGGGAATTTTGTAAGCACACGGGGAAGCACGCAATTTGGGGCCCTCCGTAATGTTGGGGGGAGGCTGAAAGAACAATTCAGAATTACTGCCCTGATCCTTTCGTGTGAAATGTCCTCTTTCTTTTCGAAACCGTTAAGTTTCTCGAGGATAGATGCGCTAAGTTCACGACGCAATCGTCGTGGGGCTTGAGAAATGGCTCCTTGGGCCGACGGATGCGTAATACTCCGGGTGGACCCATGTTCCAGATGGGACCCTTGTCCCAACTGTCTCCTGGAAAAGCAGTGGGATCACAGGATCCTCGCTTCATTAGTCCCGGGAGACTGGTCAGGGGTCCCTGCTTGCCCTTGTCACTGGGGACACACTGAGGCTCAGGGCAGGTAGGGCCAAAGCCCAGTGCTGGTGCCCAGCTGCAGCAGCTGTCTGTACCTCTCACTGGGGGGGTGATCCCTGCCTGGGTGGCCTGCCCCCTCCCTTCCCGGCCTCCCCACCCTCACCCACTGGACGACCCTTAGAAGGGTCCATCCGATCGGTCTCAGCGGGAATCAGAGGGCTTCCCTCCGTCTGGCCAAAAGTCCCCCAAGACTTCAGCCCCCCTGCCCGCCCTCCTGGGGCCACTCTGATCTCTGCCATCCTGGGACGAAGGGGTCAAGAGGACACGTCCTTCCCCCTTCTGGGTCCTTTCAGAACCCGTACACCCTTCCCAGCGCTCACAAAATGTTGAGTTCCTGCAGGTGCTAATGGTAAAGAAGCAAGGCTGGGGACCTGCCCCCAACAGCCACGAGGCTGCTCCACGGTCAAGCACTGGCTTCACGGTCACGTGGGCTTCGTTTCGAATCTCATCCTACCTCTGCGGGGCTGGGGTTGAGTGAGCCTTCCTCCTCTCCCGGCGTCCCTCAACATCATCTCGATTGGCCACCCCTGCCAGCGTCCCTCTCCTGTCTCGCGCCCTCACCAGAAGCAAGGCCTCCAGAGGCCAGGCCGGGTGGTGGCCTTGAAGAGGGTGCGACTGACCCCCGACGGGAGAGGAAGTGCAGCTGCCATGGAGGCAGCAGCCCACGGAGGCCCAGGCCCTGGGCCTCCAGGCACGGTGGAGGATGGGAATGACTTTCAGGAATCCTTCTGGACTCATGGCCACAGGGCCTTATGTCTCTTCTCTGGAGCAGAGCCTGGAGCTGCCCCACCTTGAGCAGGGGAGGCGGGATGGGCACACGCTGCCCAAGTTCGCTCGAGGGGGTGAGGTACAAAACTGGAGGGCGGGAGAGGCGGTTGTTCAGCTCCCGGCATGGGCCCTTTCTGAGCTGCCCAATCCGGTCCAGTGACCCCACAGCTCTGCCCACAGAGCAGCTAACCAATACCTCTAGCTTATAAATGATAGTGCCCAGGGGAGGAAATCAAGCCTCTCTCGATTCGGTGCGTAGACCCCAAAAATGGCCACCCTCTGGCTCTTACTCTGCTTTGTCACCAATCTTGGACGTCCTCGTGCCCTTCAAAACGTTCATGCTGCTTTCGTGTTCCCAGCACCGGTTATAAATGTTTATTTCATTCACCCCTCAGAATCTGCTCAGGGAGACGGGTCACAGTCTTGCCGTCTTACGACAGGCAGAGGCTCAGAGAGGTTAAGTTCCTTGCCCAAGGTCACACAGCCAGTAGGTAAAGGGGCTGTTCTGTGAGGCGGCAAGGCCCACATCACTTGGCAGAGATCATAGCGGCTGCTTCTGGAGGCCGGCTTGGGGGTGGGGGTAGGGCATGACGGGCCCCGTCAGGACGATGACAATGACAGTGACCGTGTAAGTATTTCACATTTGCACGGCCCTTTACAGCAGTGCTCCTCGGCTCAGAGTTCGGGATGTGAGCCCAGTTCTCCCGGCACAGAATCGCCTCAGCCTCAGCCTCTTCCTGAGGGACCCAAGACATGGCTCGCCCACTGAGCCGGCCCCAGTGACAGCAGGAGGGTCCCGAGCAGAGGCCTCCCAGATCGTGCCAGCAGGTGTCCCGCTGTCCTACCACGTGTGAGGCGGGGCCCGGGGCCTTCAGACCCAGCCCTGCTGAGCGGTGGCCGGCCCAGCAGCTGATGGGGGGGGGGGGGGGGGAGGCAGAGTGGCCCTGGGGGTGGAAGCTACACCGGGCGGGGTGCCGGCTGCAGCCGCGGCTCTTCCAGATCATTCCTCATGCTCTGGCACAGAGGCCAGTGGCCCCCTTTTGTTTTCTTCTTGTTTCTCTGGGAGCAGGTCGTCCTTCGGGAGACCGACTCCTTTACTTCCAGTCATCCGATGGATGCAGCCCGCCCACCCTGCCCCTCTCCGTGCCTGTTTTCTCTCCTTCCTCACCTGCCATTGGTCATAGAGGATCCCAAACCTCCATCTCAACCACTGGCCCGCCTCCCGGCCCCCCACAGCCCCCTCCCTGCTCCTTCCCCTCCAGGGGCCCAGAGGCTACTGCGAAGTTCCCGACGGGCGGGAAGGGGGTGGGGGTGGGGAGGCCTGGAGCCCTCTGGCCAGAACATCCTGAGAACGTGGCTTACGTATAGCCCCCACCTTTGCCACTGCGGGGAAACAGAGGCAGGCCAGGGGCTGGAGGTGGCGGGGGCGACACCTGCCTGAGCAGACCTGTGGATGGCCGGCACTGTGAGGGTGGGGTGGCCCTGCCCCTCACCTGACCTTGCGGGGTGCCAGCCCTAAGGGGCCGCAGGAGCATTTATGGCGCAATAGCAGCCAGCCGAAGGATCTCGGGCCCTGGGGCGCACTGCTGGAGGCTGAAGGAGGTGATCTGGTGTGCACCTGCCTCTCTTGAATCCCCAAGATCTCCCTAGGACCGGTGCCCTGTCTGTCTGTCTCTTGGCAGCCGCATTGCTGGCAGGCACAGGGAAGGAGTGGCCCGCTGGTCAGGGCTTCCTTGACGGGTGACACCGGGGCAGGGGCGGGGGACATGGAGGGCAGAGCTCGGGAAGCCCTCCTTTCAAGGCTGTCTCCAGCCGAAGTCCCCACATGCCCTCTGGCTGGGTCCGGCTCATCTCAGCTATTCCCCATCAAGGACAAGATGAATTTTGCTCCCTGCTTCCCTCTGGCTGAGCCCAGTAGACCAGATGGCCATGGGATGGGGGGCGGGGGGGGAAGAAGCCATGGGGCTGCCCAGAAGGTCAAACAAGGTCATTAACCGAAAAGAAAATGACCTGAGGGCTGGGGCGGGGAGGGGGCCAATTTGTCGTTGGGCCTCCTCCCCTCCCCCTCCCTCCCTGTCCACACTGCCCCTCAGACCCCTTCAAGGACACACCCTCTGCTCAGAGGGGCAGGTGGCAGCAGCTCGGCCGCTCCTGAGAGGCGACGAGAGAAGAGGTATTGCCAGGCCGAAGAAATGAGCAACGTGGAAAAGTCAGCGGAAAGAAAACATGTTTTCATCGCAGCAAAACCAAGAAACTGGTTCTTGCACCAACCCCCTCATTTTTCATATGAGAAACCAAATTCAGAGGGGACGCGGGACACCACAGCTCACGAGTGACGTCTCGGGGAGATGGAAAGAGTCCCGGCCTTGAAGGCAGGAGGGCTGTGGGCCACAGGCGGGTCACTTGACCTCTCTGAGCACCGGAGCGAAACGGGGATGCAGCAAGCCTCGAGGCCCGTGGCGGGGGATCAGCGGGGAGCGCCGCTGTGAAAATACTTTGCAGACGAAGAACAGGAATGCAACAGACGGGGTGGGCGGCAGGGCTGGGTCTAGGGCGCAGACCCCCACTGGCCCCGCCCCGCGTCCCGCACTGCACCTGCCCGGTGGCGCAGCACCTGTCGCCGCTGGCACGCCGCTGGTTCCCACGCTACAGAGGCCAGTCTCCGCTACCACATCCTTTCTCTCTGGCTTGTGGGCCCGGCTGCCTGCCGAGAGGGTCAGCACAGAATCGTCCCCCCCGCCCCGCCCCCGTGAGACACTCCGACCACTTCACGCAGGGCCACCACAAGTCGCTCCTGCGCCTCTGCGTGAAGTAGAAAAAGGTAGCTCAGTGGAGGACGGGCCCGGGTGACAAAGCCCCTCCTCCAGGTGGCTGCTCCTGGACCCACGCTGTGAGGGGCACGGGCAGCTCGCGGGACTCACTGGCGGTCTCCACCCGGCGCCTTGGTCCGGCGCTCAAACGGATGGCCACGCCTGTCCAGCTGGTCCCCGACCTCCTACTCTGAGGGTGCCACCTACCATTCTTCCAACGGTGCCGTATGGAGTGTGTTTTTGTGACAAGGCAGCATGGCTGAATAGAGCGATGTGGGGGTTAGAGGATGTGGGTCCCGGTCCCACAATAATACTTGCTAGCTGTGATCCATTCAGCCTCCCCAAACCTCAGCTTCCCCATCTGCCAAATGGGAATGACCATCACCTCTTTCAAAGGGTCTATGATTC
>NW_024412436.1:5367410-5419620 GCF_014898765.1 Herpailurus yagouaroundi | reverse complement strand
GAAGTTCAAGTGGCTCTTAATAAAAGCTCAGGAAAGTGAGAGTCTGGTGGACACCAGGGAGGATGTCGGCCCCGAGGGTCTCCTGCAGGACCGGCTGGCTGTCTTTGGGGTGAGGGCAGCTCCGTTCCTGCTTCCGGAATCCACACCTGAGGCGACTTGGAAAGCAGGGCCGAGAAGCACAGAATGGACTTGTGAGGTTTTCATACCCGACAGCCTGCAAAAGACCAGTCCAGATCCAGGGCGGGATTTTCCCAAGAGGGATGTGTCACTACGGGCACAGCCAATAGGTTCTTCGGATTGTGCCCCCCTCCATACTCCGTGTTTACAGGGACAGATTTTGTGTTCTCGGATGAGAGTTTCAAATCTCCGCGAGGTTCCCTTGGCAGGCCAATAGCAACAGTAAAAGCACGCACGTTTCACGCTCTTTGAAAATATGTATTCAGACAGGGTGAAATGTTACCCCGGGCTTTTGGGTCTAGAAACAGGGTCAGTTAAAGATGGCCTTCCTGGTGAATCAGTGATACTCCCTTGGACACACCAGCAATGCCGTCCACTCAGTCGACTCCGTTTGTTTTCTTTCTATCCGTGTGGTTTGGCCGGGTGTTCCGCGCGAAGGTAACCCCTTATCCCCCCCCACCCCCACCCCCGTCCAGGGATGAGAGGAGCAAAATTGGGCTGCTCACCTAGAGGTTCTGTTTGCCCAGAAAAATGGTACAGCAGCGACGCAGGGACGCAAACCCAGAGTGACGGCAGACAGGGACTTGGGCCCTCTTTACTGAGGTCTGTAAAATGTGATGTGACTGGCCCACAGGAGAGGCCGACGGGTTCCTGGCCCACTGGTTTTTAAGGAGCAGGAGCCTAGCGGTGGTGGAGGAGGAGGAGGAGGGAGGAGAGGAGGAGGAAGAAGAAGAGGTTGGGGAGGGGGAGGGGGGCTTTTGTTTGCCTGAAGCCCAGGGGACCCCTCCAGGCTCCAACTGGGATGCATTTGTTCCTTCAAGAGGCCTTTGAAATGCGGGAAACACAAGGCCCAATGCCACCCAGCCTTGCCTCTGACCTGTGGCCGCCCCCAGGTACCGGGACAGCCAGGCCCCGTGAGGAAACTGGCCTTGTGCACAGGAGGGTCCGCTGCCTATGGCCCCATCCGGGCCATTTCGGGCCTTCTGGGCCCACTGGAAAGCGACTTGCCCTTCTTAGCGTCCCTCCCAGCACAGAGCTACACTGTAGAAAGCAATCAACGTCCCTCGGGCAAATACGTGCATACAGGACCCGTGTGCCGCACAGGCCCCACGCCTCAAATTCCGAGAACAATCCAGGTGCCCGCCCTTGGACCTCTGCTGCCTTTTCCCTCCATCCTGCCCCCATTCCACTCCCTTTCCTCCTTTTGACATCTCTGAAGGAACTTACCTAAGCAGTTATTATATTTCTGTGCGTGTGTTAAAATCATTAATTTGTGAAAGTACTTTGCCACATCTAAAAGAGTACGTCTTACTCTATACAAGTTTGGAAATCCTAGTTTGGGCATTTCTTCCGTTTAAAAAAAAAAACTTTAGACCGCTTCGCGTCCGTTACAATGGTTATCATCAAGAAACAAAATAACGGGACACCTGGGTGGCTCAGTCGGACTTCGGCTCAGGGCATGATCTCACGGTTCGTGGGTTCGAGCCCCGCGTCGGGCTCTGTGCTGACAGCTCGGAGCCTGGAGCCTGCTTCGGATTCTGTCTCTGTCTCTCTGCCCCTCCCCTGCTTGCACTCTCTCTCTCTGTCTCTCTCTCAAATAGAAAAGAAAACATTAAAAAAAAAAAAAAAAAAAACAGAAACAGAAAATAACAAGTGTTGGCGAGGATGTGGAGAAAAGGGAACCCTCGTGCCCTGCCGGTGGGAACGTAAATGGTGCAGCCACTGTGGGAAACTGCATGGAGATTCCTCAGAAAATTAAAAGCAGATCGACCATGTGATCCAGCAATCCCACGTCTAGCGCTATGCCCAGAAGAACTGAAGGCAGAGTCTTGAAGACTTTTTTTTGTTTGTTTTTTGTTTTTTTAATTTTTTTTTCAACGTTTTTATTTATTTTTGGGACAGAGAGAGACAGAGCATGAACGGGGGAGGGTCAGAGAGAGAGGGAGACACAGACTCGGAAACAGGCTCCAGGCTCTGAGCCATCAGCCCAGAGCCCGACGCGGGGCTCGAACTCACGGACCGCGAGATCGTGACCTGGCTGAAGTCGGCGCTTTAACCGACTGCGCCACCCAGGCGCCCCTTGAAGACGTATTTGTACGCCCATGTGTCTAACAGCATTATTCACACTGGCCAAAAGGTGGAGGCAAACCCTGACCAATAAATACAGGGCTAAGCAAAGCGCGCACCCCCCCCAGGCAGTGGGGTATCACCCAGCCTTAAGGAAGGGGAATTCTGACCAATCCACAACACGGATGAACCTTGAGGACGTAATGCTAAGTGAAATAAACCAGGTACAAAAGGACCAGTATCTTATATGGCCACCCGTCGGAGGTACCTAGGGTCGTCAAATTCACGGAGGCGGAAGTCGAAACGGTGGTCGCGGGGGCTGGGCGGGGAATGGGACGGGGGCGCTGGTGTTTCACCAGTACAGAGTTTCAGTTTTGCAAGATGAAAAGGGACATTGCGACATTAGCGGGGGTTGCACAACCATATAATGTGCTTAATGTCACTAAGCGTGCACTTAGAAGTTATTAAGATGGTAAATGTTAGTGCTTTTTATCCCCACAATAAAAACATCGGTGGTGGCGCGGGGGGGGGGGGGGGGGGGGAGGATTAAAATTGTAATTTGCTATCTCACAATTGTCTGAGGCAGGGGCGCCTGGGTGGCTCAGTCGGTTAAGCGTCCGACTTCGGCTCGGGTCATGATCTCCCGGTTGGTGCTCTGTCTCTCTCTTTCTCAAAAAAATGAATAAACGTTAAAAAGGGTTGTTGTTTTTTTTTTTTTTTTTTTTTTTTTTTTTGATAAATAAACCAATCGACGCATGAAGGCTGTCTGGTCACTATTCTGAATATGTTCACGATGGCATTTGTGAGGGAGGGGGACGGACAGAAGAGGTGAGCGAGGTCATGGCTGGGGCAGGCTGCTTGAGGACAGGAGGGTTTAACCCTCGCGGCACCAAAGCAAAGCGGAGACCTCACCGCTGTCACTTGATTATTCCCGGTTGGCCATTACTGACTTTTGCTGAGTCCAACATTCTCCACCGCCTTCAGAGATAAAAGTAAGCCGTGGCTTATAAAATTTAGAAGCTTAGGTGTGCACGAAGAAAAATAAAGCGAAAGCAACAGGCTGGCGAGGTCTGTGAAGCCTCTTACCTAGCAAGGAGGGGAAATTTCCTCTCCACGCGTGGGCTGTCTTCAGCTTGAAATCATAAACAACCTCCCCAGCCAGGGTTAGCCCCCGGTGGGGGACACCCTGCTCCCCTAAACCTCCTTCTTGAACGAACAGGTCCCCCTAGTAGGAGGTGAGAAACCACTCAGATCCATCTCAAAGGGACCCCTCCGGTGTGTGTGGGTGTGTGTGTGTGTGTGTGTGGGAAGGAGGCCTTGTCCAGGGGCACCCAGGAGGGTGTCAGCCAAGAGGAGAAGGCCTCACAGTCACGGAAGTGAGGGGCGGGGGGGGGGGGGGCGGTGCCCGGGCCGGCGGGGGGGCCCCGAAAAAGCACGGCCGCACGTTGGGGGGTCCATCTCACTCCATTTCTGGGCAGGTGAAATGATTCCACGGTCCCCCTCAAACCTTTCCCGCCTCCTCCCCCACCCTCCATTTTCTTCATTTGTCGTCTGTTTTCTGTCCTTCTTCCCCTGTCTGCCTCACAGAGCAAAGCATCGGCATATAAGAAACAGCTGTTCGTAGGGGAGCCCTCTCTCAGTGTCAAGAGCACCATGGGTCATATCACAGCAGCCATGTGAGATAGGTCTTATGGTGCCCATTTTACAGACGAGAAGGCTGAGGCCTTGTCCAAGGCCACAGAGCAGAGATTTGAATGCTGACAGTCTGCCTTCAGAGCTCAGGCTTGTCATTGTGCTGCTGTATTTTTTTAAATTTTTAAAAAATGTTTATTTGTTTTTGAGAGAGAGAGAGAGAGAGAGAGTGCAAGCAGGGGAGGGTCAGAGAGAGAGAGGGAGACACAGAATCCCAAGCAGGCTCCAGGCTCTGAGCTGTCAGCACAGAGCCCAACACGGGGCTTGAACTCACGAACCGCAGGATCATGATCTGAGCTGAAGTCGGACGCTTAGCCGACTGAGCCACCCAGGCGCCCCAGTGTTGTTGCCGTATTTTTTTTTACAAATTCTCTTCCCTCCTCTTATCATTCCCCTTCCACAGATGGCTTTTTTCATTTTTCTTCCTGAAGGCAGCAAGTCTGGTAATAATGGTGTCATCAGAAAACGGGGAAGTTTGATAAGCACAGAAGGCAACCAGGCTCCAGCTCATGACGTGAATGTAGATGTATTTCATGCCTGCCTTTTCCAGAACAGCCGAGTTCCGGTGCTGGAAGGAAACTTACTAATTATCTCTGTCCAAACCTTCCATAGCATACAGAAGTAAATAGGATCAGAGACATCAAGTGAAATGCTTAAGGTTGCACAGCGGGGTAGTGGCAGAGCCCAGCCCCAGAAGGTGGCCGCCTAAGGCCGAGACTCCTTCTGTTCTAGAGGCTTTCTCCATAGATGGGTGTCTGCTAGGTGGAATCATTATATGGAATCATTAACTCATCCGGCGTTTACGAAGCACTCATCCTGCTCAGGCCTAGAAGCGGTAAAGCCTACCGGTATGCTCTTACTTTCGCCGAATCTGTGTCTGCAGGTACCGCCTCGGGGACCTTGGACATTCTTTCTGGGGCTCAGCTGTGAGGGCACTAAGGGCTGAAAAATGAGGACATGGCTTAGGGCTATCATAGGGTGATGCGGGCTGAGTCTCCCCAGGGTCATAGGGGAGCAGGACAAACAGGAAGATGCAGGTGGGTCAGGAGTAGCTTGTGGAGGATGGAAGGGGTCGGGGTAGTGTGGTTGGCAAATAAAACCCGCTTTCCAGAGAGCCATTTGCTCTCTGTTTCTTGTATCACACCAACCATTAAGTCGGGATCCCTGGGGCCACTGCAGCAAAGCCTCTGCCAACAATTTAGGGCCTGGTTCCATCTTTTCTGGAAAGGACCAGATGTTCTCCTTCTGCGTGGGCAATGGCCAGGTACTTGGAACATTCTAGAGACTGTTGGGTTGGCTGAAGGGTTTGGAGTGGCTCCTCCACACCAGTGTGAGCAGGAACTTGGAGAAATCGTGTAGCCCACCGGGCCCCAGCTTGCCCACCTATGACGCGGGGATGAGTTTTTCACCTGTTACCTTCTCAGGTCTGCTGTGAGGGTCAGATGAGCAGATGGGGGGTGGGGGGTGGGGTGGGGGGAGAATATTCAAGCAATGGGTGCTAAGTGTGAAGGTCTCGTCAGTAATCAAATATGAGGAGGGGCACCTGCGTGGTTCAGTTGGTTGAGCGTCCAATTTCGGCTCAGGTCACGATCTCACGGCCCCTGAGTTTGAGCCCCGCGTCGGGCTCTGTGCTGACAGCTCGGAGCCTGGAGCCTGCTTCCGGATTCTGTGCCTCCCTCTCTCTCTGCCCCTCCCCTGCTCATGCTCTGTCTCTTTCTCAAATAAATAAATAAATAAACATTTTTAAAAAATCAAATACAAGGGGTAAGGTGACGATCACATCAGATCTTGTACCCATTGGACGCTAAGGCTGGAGGGAGGATTAGAGACCTATTCCAAGGCCTTATCCTAGAGCAAAGAAGTCCGGGGTCCAGAGAGGGGGAGTGGCTTGCCCCAGTGGGGCTAGAACTCAGCTCTCGCCCGCTTGGGTCTTCTGTCCCTGTCTAGTGTTGGGGGTGGGGGCCCTCCACAGACACAGGGGAGGAGAGGACAGGGGGCCCAGGTGACCACCTGGAAGTGGACTTCTCATGCTGTCGTAGAAAGACTTGCAAAGTCCAGTGTGAGAAAAAGTTCCCAGCAATGACACAGTGGTCAGGATCGCAGGCTTTGCAGTGGGACAGTCCCTGGGCTACATCCAGGCCGGCTATTTGCTAGCCGTGCGGTCTCCCTGAGCCTACGTTTCTTCATCTGTAAAACGGGGAGACAGACACAATTGCCATTATGGATGGGTCGGGCCTGGCCTCGAGCCCAGCACTGGCTAAGCGCTCATTAGATGCCGGAAGTCATCTAGCTCGGTGTTTGGCACACAAGAGCTCAATAATTACTTGTTGAACAAATGACACTAAGTAATACTTCCATTCTTATTCCCCCTCAGTAAACTCCAGCCCAGCTGCTAGAGTGTTGGTGCTAAAACACAAAATTGCATGTTTGCCCGTCCAAGTCCTTAACTTCTGTCTCATTGGGTATAAAGCGTCCTTCAAACCCGTAAGCGATTGCCACTCTCGTTGGAGTCCCGGCTGGCACCCAGTATCTCTGACCCCACGTCCTACCGGCCTTCCCCTCACTTGGCCCACCTCTCCCCAGTTCCAGGAACATGCCAGGCTTTCCCCAGATGTCCACTCACTTCCTCCTGGGGTGGACTCTCGTGTCCCCTTCCAAGCAAGGACATCCCTGCACACCCTCCGGACGCCCATCCCCTCCACCACCGCCCTGACCTTCTCTGTGCACCTTCCCTGTGTTATCTTTCCTCTTAGCACTTCTCACGACCATTGCATACGTCACCCACTTACCTCGGTTATTGTCTGTCTCCATCTTTAAAATACTTTTAAACTATTTTTAAATATTTAATGAGCTCTGTGAGGTCTAGGATTTTTTTTTTTTTTTTTTTGATCTGCATGTTCACGGCTGTTCCCAAAGCACCTAGGACGGTTCTTGACACATACTAGAGACCCAATAGCTATTTGTTGAATAAATCAATGAACGAATAACATTAACGGTGGGTTCCGTTTCTGTGTCACGCGGCAAGAATCGTGGAACAAAGCAGCAAGGAAGCAGGTAGTGAGTTGTTCCTCACATAAGTGTTTCCAACCATCTGGATTTCCACCCACCCGAGACTCTGTTGAGCGATAGCCATGTTGGAAAAGAGTTTGGCCTTGATGGCCTTGAAGTCACTTCTGACTCTGACCGCTGTGCCTAGCTGGGCCTGCCTGTGCGGAAGCAGGACCACGGGAGCCCCGTGTGCCATCCCAACCCCCAACTCCCCTCTCCCCCCCGTGGTTAGCACCTGGCCATGGGTCTGCTCTAAAGCAATAGCTCACCACCGAACACTGAAATGACGAGATTTTGCACCAGCTTGGCCTTGAAACCAGAAAGAACCTGAGGGGGCGCTGGGCTGAGAGAGAAACGAACCAGACCAGCTGACACGCACCACCCCCTGAGGGGGGTCACAGGGCGGGAGGCCGAAAATCACAACCAGGGATACTGCCCATCCAAACGGGGACCGAGCTGGTTGGAAGGTTGAGCTATGGGGACCGTTTCTAGACGGTCTACCTGCATTCCCTGAGAGACGCCTTTGCAGGAGAACGCTGTGTCCACTGCGGTCCTCGGTCACCGTCATGAATGCCTGGGAGGAACGACACGGGTCTCGGACTTGACCACCATGACCACAAATGGTCACCAGCTCCGTGCTTTGGGAGCAGCCGGGAGGGGTGTGGTAGGTACCTTGTCCCACGTGAGACCATCAGAGGGAAGTCAGGACTCTAACATCGCCGTCAACGATGACACCAGAGATCGGCCCCAAGGAGAAGGGACGTGGGCGAGGGGAGACTTAGCAATTCCACCGCCAGGAATTTATTCCGAGGAAATAACCCCAACTGTGGACACGGATTAATGCAGAGGAATGTCCACGGCAGCACCATCATCATGTGTCAAAATGTGAAGCCATCTAAATGTCCAACGACAGGCAGTGGCAGAATAAAATGTGGCACTCTCTAGGCACGAAAATCGATGTGGAGAAACGTTTGACCACAGGGAAAGATGGCCAGGATTTATTGTTCCGTGAAAAACACAGCTGCAAAACTAAACGCACCTATTCGAACCTCGAAGGACAGTCACCAACATGCTAACGAGTCGTGGTGGCAAACTTTTACAAAATGATTTTTGTTTTTGCTTTGTCCTTTTCCGTATTTTCCAAGTTTTCCGCGGTAAGTGTGCTTTGACCCTGTCATCATTAAAATATGAAAAACATTTTCTTTAAAAAAATTTTTTTTTCAACGTTTATTTATTTTTGGGACAGAGAGAGAGAGACAGAGCATGAACGGGGGAGGGGCAGAGAGAGAGGGAGACACAGAATCGGAAACAGGCTCCAGGCTCCGAGCCATCAGCCCAGAGCCTGACGCGGGGCTCGAACTCCCGGACCGCGAGATCGTGACCTGGCCGAAGTCGGATGCTTAACCGACTGCGCCACCCAGGGGCCCCAAAAAACATTTTCTTTTAAACCGTGCGGGTTTTAGGATCTGAAAGCAAAAAATAAAATCCATCCCAATTTTAAATAGAATGGGCGGTGAAATGGCTGACTTCCAGGTCATGTTGTTTTCTTTTTTTTTCCTTTTTATTTATTTTATGTATTTTTTATTGTTTTTTAAATTTACATCCAAATGAGTCAGCATATAGTACAATAATGATTTCATTCCAGGTCATGTTTTGCTTGTTTCTCATTGTCTACAGGGCGGGAACGTTCTTGGTGGTAAATTACTACTTTTAGGAGGAACATTAAATAAATAAAGACAAGAAGATTGTAAGTGCTGCTGGTATTTGTTTTGGAAACAAATCTCTTTGAATACCTGTTATCCTGGAACTTAGAATTAAATTAAGACACGGAAGGGGGGCACCCGGGTGGCTCAGTCATTAAGCACGACTCTGGATTTCGACTCAGGTCAGGATCTCATGGTTCGTGAGTTCAAGCCCCACGTCGGGCTCTGTGCTGACAACTCAGAGCCTGGAGCCTGCTTCGGATTCTGTCTCTCTCTCTCTCTGCCCCTCCCTGACTCGTGTTCACTCTCTCTCTCAAAAATAAATAAACATAAAAAAATAAAAAAGACGCGAGGATGAGGGAAATAGCCTGGCATAGCAGGAGCACTGGACTGAGCGTAGGTCCTGGGTTGCAGATCTAGAATCACAAACTCTCACCGGGAACAAGCTCAGACCCTCATTTAAGGGGCACCTCCCCCCCATCCATGACCTGACTTGCACCTGCAGCGCCTTTCTGGTCCGCCACCAGCCTCATGACGGCCACCTCCTTTCTCAGGGCTCCTTTCTTGGTGAAATAGTGATTGGGACGTAGGAGATCCTTTACCAAGCAGAGACTCCGTGACGCAGAAGGGGAAGAGAGATGGTTCCAGAAAAGCCTCCTTCATCGTTTACCTAGGGCTGGCCTGGCCTGTGCGGCTCTCCGCCATCACTTCCTGCCCACTAGCCCCTCCTCCAGCCCCCGGCCAAAGGCAGCAGCTTCTAAGCTGCCCTCGGAGAGCTGCCTTCCCGTCCACCCATCTGGTCACACTCCTGTCACTCTGTGGCTCCTAACTGGGGTTGGTTACGCCCCGGGACAGATGAGCTGCAAAACTAACGATGCTTTGGCTCTGTCTACATGAGTCCACATCTTCCAATCCTCCATTTTGGGATGCTCAGGTCCCCCAAGAGTCAGAGGAGCAGGGACGTCGGGGTGAGGTCAGGTGCAGAGGGCCTTGAGGGGCTGGGGGAGAAGAGCACATGCTTCAGGGGTCAACCGAAGACCCTTGAGGTCAGGAGCAGACAGACATGGCCTCTGGCGTTTCCATGGGGGTGCCTCAGGCACTCCGTTTGGCAGTTCTACTCATCTGTTCAGGCATTGGCTTTTTTTAATTTATGGTAACAGAAAACATTTATTGTAGGGCTACTGTGTGCCCTCTGGGCTAGATAACGCATTATCTGCAGTTCTCCCCTGCAACCTTCAAGGCACGCAGAGTTGTCTTCATTTTATAAAAGAGAAGGCAGTTTCATAGAGGTCAAGCACCTTGCCTAACATCACATAGCTAGGTAGTACTAACGCCAGAATTTCAGTTTAGGGTTGGTTGCCTCATAAGTCTATCCTGCTTCCACTTTCTACTGAAACCGACCTCCCTCCATCTCGCCACCTAGGTGGAAATGCAGATGAAAGACGAAGGAGTCACTTGCCAACTGTGGATGCCCGATGTCAAGTGAGGGCTTTGCACGGCTTACGGCTGTCCCCCTTGGGAAGAGCCATTCCAAAAGCCATGCTCACAGGGCGTCCCCGAAGCCGTCATTTCAACCGCTGTTGGGGAAGTGACTAGCAATGGAGTAATTGGCCACCTCCTGTGCTGGTCAACTTAACGGCCAAAATGAAGTCAGATCGGATGGCCCATCACAGCTTAACCCATCACCAAGTGATCACAAACAAAAATTATGACCCCAGTCACTGGCTCTCAACCAGGGGCAGATTTTGCCCCCTGAGATAGTGACAATACCAGAAGACGTTTTGGGTTGTCACAACTTGAAGGTGCTAATGGGAATCTAATTAGAGGTCAGGGATGCTCCCAGACATCCTACAGTGCACAGGACAACCCCCCCACGCCGGGCAAAGACCCATCTGACCCCAGATGTGCAGAGGTTGAGAAACCCTGCTGCAAGCACTCAATCCAAAGGGATTTGACACAAGTGGACACTAATTAAATATCAGAAAGAGAAATTGGGAAATCGTCGGTTGGGTTAGCTGTGACTAAGGGAGTCCACATCCTATTAGGTCAGTCAGTGGGCATTGTGTATTTTTTCCAGTTTGTCTTAGTCAAGAGTGGTCTATGGAATTTACTCAGCTTTTCTTTGGGTTAAAACCAGGAATGGAACATTTAGCCTCTAGGAGGAGAAGAAACAGAGAATGAAAAATAATGTGTAATAATGGAAGCTCGTGTGCAAATTTTAGTAGCACGTACTCTCTCTATATAAGGTTATATAGAGACCTTATATAAGGTCCCTTTTAGAAGAGACCATGCCACCCCTCCGGGCCACAGGTATATACGTACATCACCCACCCACATGAACTCGTAGGAGGAGAGCTTGGGTTTGGATCCAGAAAAATGGAATTCAAAGTCCAAATCTACCAATAACCAATCTTGAACAAATCGCCTTCTTTAAGCTTCAGCTTCTCTACCAGTAAGAAGGAGCTCTGCTGGAACATCCCAGAGAGCTGTAGACTTTTCACAAAGTAATTTACATAAAAGCATTTGGCAAAACGGCCAAGTATGATTTAATCGTCCACATGATCACACACCCACAGAGGGCTTCTCCTTCAAGGGCTGCATGGATTCTTTGTACCCCATTTCCCCCCATGATCACCGCCTATGTTAGTTTCCCCTGGTGACTTTCAATCTCCTATGCCACACTGGAGGAATACTCTCCGTAGCATGAAAGGAAAGATTGGATTCGACTTATTTTACTCATGGCCCAAAGGAGAGTATTGCTTCCGAGAGGACGGTGCCTCCCGTTACCACGAGAAGGCGAGGATGATCAGGCAGACAGCATTTATGACACAGCTTTCCGGTTTCCAAGGGACAAAAGCTGGACATCACACAATGCTTTATTGTCCTCCAATAATTCTTCCCACTTGGAGCCAAACTCTGTTGGTCTTTAATTCTTGTCTGCTTCTGTCTTTCCTTAAGTAACAGGACGCTGGATTTTCACTTCCAACTTTTTTATTTATTTTTGGGACAGAGAGAGACAGAGCATGAACGGGGGAGGGGCAGAGAGAGAGGGAGACACAGAATCGGAAACAGGCTCCAGGCTCTGAGCCATCAGCCCAGAGCCTGATGCGGGGCTCGAACTCACGGACCGCGAGATCGTGACCTGGTTGAAGTCGGACGCTTAACCGACTGCGCCACCCAGGCGCCCCAGTGGGGGGTCTCCTTTCAAACCCAGAGATGGAAAACCGGGCCTAAGATGTAGTGAAGGTGAGTCTGGGCCCAAGCATCTGACTTCTGATCATTGCTCTTAACCAGGGGTTGGCAAAGTGTGGCCTGTGGCCAGATCTGAGTGGCTGTGGGTTCTGTAAGTAAAGTTTGGTTGGCACATCACCACGCTCGTGGGTTTACATATTGTCTGAGGCCGCTCTTGTGCTCTGCCAACCAAGTTGAGTAGTTGTGAAAAAGACCACGTGGCCCATAAAGCCCAGGATGTTTACTATCTGGTCCTTTCGAGAAAAAGTTTGCTGAGCACTGCTTGACGCTGGGTGTCATCGGAGGGACCCCAGTGGTTCACCCCTCAGGCGTACAGGGAGCACAAAGAAACAAATGCCCGAATCCCTGTGTCAAGAATCCTTCCGTTGGAAAGGCGACGTGTCACTACACGAACAGTTCATTAATAATACAAGAGTCAGATGGCGACATGGGCCAGCAATCAAGGAGAGCACAGTGCAGCGACCTTAGGAGCTGGCGTGTATCGGGCACTTAGGTCCTGGGCACCAAGCCCAGTCCTTCTCACGCATTACAGGGCCGCTTCCTCACAAAAAGAGACAGTGGCCCCTACCTGAAGGAAGACCATGTTCCAGATTAATGGTTGCTAACAAAAAGAAAAGGAATCGTGAGATTGTATTTTTTTTCTCTCATGGATACCCTTTCATTTATTTGTTTAGGCTTTTTTTTTTTTTTAATATTTTACTTTGAGAGAGAGAGAGAGAATGCATGAAAGCAGGGAAGGAGCAGAGAGAGAGGGAGGGAGAGAATTTTCAGCAGGCTCCACCCTGAGCACGGAGCCTGATGCAGGGCTTGATCCCACGACCCTGGGATCGGGAACTAAGCTGAAATCAAGAGTCAGACGCTTAACCGCCTGAGCCACCCAGGTGCCCCTCATGAGTACCCTTTGGGTACATCTTCCTGTACCTCCCCTGACTCCTAATTCCCACCCCTGCCCCCCCTCTTTCTCTCACATGTATGTGTACACGTGCACACCCACACACACACACTTTTTTTGCAACAACAGAGAAAATCAAGGTCATCCCTAGTCCCCTATCCACCTGTGTGTAAACAAACAGGTCTCACTAGAATGAGAATGTATTCTTGACTGAAACACACTTTCCTGGCAAGTCAGGGCTGGACCTTAATCCAGTTTCTCAAACGCTCATTGACTGCAGAAAGCTACCGAGAGAAGTGGCCAATTTCTAGTGACTCTTCCCGAGGAGAACATGCTCGAAGCATTTCTTTACTCAGAACAAAACCAGAACCGCCCTGCCTCACAGCTGGGGCCCCTGGCAGCTGTGACCTGGAAACATAACTCTTTCTTCTTCCCTCCCCAGCCAAGGAGACCACGCGGAGGGCAGGAGGGGCCAGCCCCTGCTGCCACCGTGGCCTCTCTCTCCTCCTGCCAAAGTCCCTCTGCCAGTGGAGGCCACTGCTATGGTGGAGCCAAGATGTCAGAGTTGGAGCAGGAGAAAGGAGGCTCTGGAGCAGACAGAGACACTGTCTAAACTCGAGAATGAGCCCCGAAGCTTGAATTACCATTCAGATTCATTTCGAGATCGCAGAATGTGCTGGCGATGTTTTTCTAAAGGGCAACCCCGGTGCTCCCGAGATGGGAGGTACCCTCCCTTCTGACAGACGTCTTCCATTTTCCGGAGGGAGGGAGGAGACAGAGCTGGCTCAGCAACCCCCCAATTGGCATCTCTGCCGGCCGTTTCAGCAGGGGCTCGACGGTCACCCAGGTAGGAAATGAATGTCTTAAGCTGCAAGTGTCCTTCCCTTAATGATGCCTGATGGCAAAGACCCGTGTCTTTATTGCATGTTAACATGCCTCTTCCCTTTCCTCATTGAGCCGCATCATGGCGAATGGCAATTGGCGTTCAAAACAAATAAACTGAGCCATCGTAGAGAGAACCTTGCCAGATAGTCTTAGGAGAAGTTGAGAAGCGTCGTCAGGACCAGACCAGGCCAGCAGGGCGTGGGGGCAGGCTGTGCGTCAGGGTCCCGAGGGCCCTGAGTGGAAGATGCCCCCAGGCTCTCTACCCCAGGACCCACCCTGAGAGTGGGGAAGGAGGGTCCAGGGATTGGGGTGGGGGACTACTGAGAACATTCGCAGGGGTTTGCTGGTTTCCTCAGGTGGGGACGTTGTGTTGCCTCCACCGGACCTGCCCTTTGCAACTCCCTTGTCCATGTGGCAAGCAGCCCTCAGCTCCTCCCTTGAAGTTCGTGACAAATGTCAGGCTCTTATCCCCCACCCAGAAGCAATACGGTTCGTGGGGGAGGGGGAGGGGCAGGCTGCCCGGGGTCAAAGCCCAGCTCCGGTTTGTGCTAGCCACACGCCGCCGAGCCTCCGTCCCCCCACCTGCAAAACGAAGACCAATAAAAGTGCCACAAAATTGGTTGACCTAAAACATGTGAAAAACACACACCGAGCGAGTTCCTCTCAACAGGTGTTAGCTGTTCTTGCCGCTTGTCACTTCACTAAACCAGCCAGACATCCATCAGCCCTTGTGAGTTCTCGGAGCTCGGCGGCTGGGACTTGTTACAAGCAGCATTGTCCTGCTTGCGCAGAAAACACATTCAGGATGAAGTAAGGCGTGTGACTCTGCTCTGAATTTTCTTTCAACCTCTGATAATGTTTCTGACAATGAAACGTATCGTTAAAACACACTCTCTTCACTAAACAGGAAAATTACTTGAATGTCTCTCATTAGCTTTAATCTTCTCTCCCCGACCAGGTTAACCTAACAGATGCCCTGTCACTATAAGAGGCAAGTTTGGCTGCCAGAATCTTCTATCAGTGGGTCACTGTCCCTGTGGTCACCGCAGGCCCTGGACAACCTCAGCGGAGAAGTCAGAGATGCCACTGATTCAGCCACACAAAGGCATTTTCTTTTCCCTCCCGAGGCGGGGGTGCCCGGCAGGAGGGTGGGAATCCCGGGTGAAATGGCATTAACAGAAAACCCTTGAAGGGAAATCCTCCCAAGTCCTAAGAATCCGTCCTGCCCACACTAGGTTGGGGAACAACCGAAAGGAAAATCTGGGCATGTCCCTCTTTAAGAAAATTAAACGTGGGCGCCTGGGTGCCTCAGTCGTCCAAGCATCCAACTTGATGTTAACTCAGGTCGCGATCTCACGGTTTGCGACACGGAGCCCCTCTGTGCTGACAGCGTGGAGCCCGCTTAGGATTCTCTCTCTCCCTGCTCCTCTCCACCTGTGCTCTCTCTCCCTCTCAAAATAAGTAAACGGTTTTTAAAAAGAAAATTAAATAGGTATGTTCGTTCTATGAAAATCCGATACGTGAAAACGTACACTAATGAAAATTGCTAAATTAGAAAACAAATCCCTCCATTCCTAAATGATTTGATAACACGCTTCTAAGCATGTTTTCTGCTCATGGAGGTGGCCGGTCAGCCACCATCAGGGCCTCATGGGCAGGCTGAGCTAACACCTCCCAGTCACCTGAGCTCCTGGTGGTCGCCATTCCAATGTGCCATGCATCTTCATGGGCACCTAAGACCCAAGCGGCCAGTTCAGGAAGCTCCATTTACTTACAACATGGCAACCTGGCAGCCCAGAGGACTGACGGCTGGAGCAAGAATCCAAACGTCCTGGGTTCAAGTGCTGACTCTGCCCCGTACTTTCTACGTGACATTCGGCTGGTTTATTGATTTCTTGGGCAAGTGTTTCTTCCCTGGTAAAATCTCCAAGTGGAACTTGGAGATATCTATCCTCCCCAGCTCAAATATTCTGTGATTCTGTCACATCAGGCCAGCTGCACATAGAAAGACTTCCCAGAGAGGTTCCATCTAGTCTTCCTGTCACTGAAGGTAAAATTCACTGGCAGCGTCAGACCGCCCCTCGACCCCAACCTAATCATATTACCACAAGCCACTTCTGATTACAAGGCAGTTAAACAACACGCGAGGCGCATGCTTGACGACTTTGCGAAATTAATTTCTCATAAGAATAAGTGTAAACTTAAAGTCACATTATTTTTAACAGTGCACTTAAATTGAGGCATTAATTTTTTGAATTGCATTATTTTGAATTTGCATAATTCAGAATCCAATTACATGTGACTTGTGTATTCTCTCTAAAAGGGTTTTTTAAACCTTCGAGAGAGGGAACAGAGGTAGTAAAAGAGATTGGCGATGACGCTGGGTCAGACTTGATGGAGAAAGACCATGGGTTTGAGCGAACCCACAGGACGACTATCCAAGACCATAGAGAGGATGCCCTAGAGAGGACCCAGGACCCAGAAGCACAATACAGGTTTCCTTGGGTCACCACTCTGTACTGAGTTTGAGATGACTGGCCAATTTGGAAGTTAGATTTCTCCTTCTCCTCCTCCTTCTTTCTTTTACAAAGAGAGAGAGCATGAGTGGGGGAAAGGGGACAGAGGGAAAAAGAGAGAGAATCTTAAGCAGACTCCATGCTCAGTGCAAAGCCTGATGCAGAGCTGCATCCCACGACCCTGGGATCATGACCTGAGCTGACATCAAGAGTTGGATGCTCAACTAACTGAGCCACCCAGGCACCCCTTCTTCTTCTTCTTCTTCTTCTTCTTCTTCTTCTTCTTCTTCTTCTTTTAATTGAAATCACTCCCAGCTTGAATGCTGCTAGAAGATGTTCAACCCCCAAATTAAAAATCCCTAAAGAGCCAAATCCTCTCTTTATTCTTTGGCGCAGAGGAGCCATTTTGTGCTCTTCAAAATGGCTGACAGGAATCTTCTGAGGAAGCTATGGTCTGAGAACAAACTAGGGATTCGATCAACTTCAAGGCTGAGACTTTGTGTTTAGAGCCATAGCTAGAAACTAACGGATGTTGTTTTTTCCAAACCAAAGAAATCAAGAAATTGAAGATAAAAACTGCTCTCTAAATCTTCCCTTCCACATTCTCCCCGCTGCTGGGCCCTTTAGATTGCAAGAGTTCGTGATTATAACTTTATTCACAACCCATTTGAGGTTTCCAAGCAGCTCCCTCCCCAAGATGAGATGACAAAGCTTTGAAAATTAGAGGCACCCCTCCCCTCACCCCAAAGAGCTATCCTTGACGAGGCGCGCTCTGTTGAAACGGAAGGAATTTGCTTTATAGCAGCCTCCCTTGTGGAATTATGTATGGGAGCATTTAACAATACAGCATTTGCAATGGGCAGGTGAGAGCTGGCCAACTTTTTAAAGGGGATTTCACACACCAGGTCAGCAGGGAGATGGATAGGTGAGCTGCAGTGGATACAATTATTTGACTTTCTGAGCCGTTCTTTTTGAAGCCTCTACCCTTAATAGAAAGAAAAAGAATAATCCTCTTTGCCAACCTTTTGTAGCTCAATCTTTATTGTTCCCACTAAAATCCAAAGAAAACGGACAAGATTCATTTTGTCCAGAAAGCATGTGTGTATTTTATATAGGTCTGAGCTTTGAAGCATTGATAGTTAAGTGGGAGAAAAGACAAAGATTTCTCTCTAATCTGAGGACATCAAAGGGGGAATTTCTGAAGCGCTCTGGCCTAACTCAAAACGGCCCTGGGTGGTATCTCCCGATATACCCCTCCTTTGCTACTAAACTCAGCGTGGAAATTAGCACAGGCTCGCAAAATGACGACAATTAGGCCAGACCGTACAGAAGCAGGCCTGTGGGTAAATTAAGACTTTGAGAGAACGTGACCCACTGGGCCAGGGAAGCTTTTCTTTTACTTACGGGCTCTCAGTGACTCAGTGGGCATCTCTAAGACACTGGCCTGGTCACTGGGCTGCTTGGCCAACCATCTGTAGGACTGGTTGTTTGACGTTGGGTGCAGGAGATGTGCTTGGTTACTATTTACTCACTGCTAAGTCCGGTAGCTGACCTGGACTTTTAAACAATCAAAAGTTTGAACCATCAGATTGTTCAAGTATCTGCTTGAACAATCAGATATTAAAAATAATTGTCGGTCTGGTGCCACCAACTCTCGATGGCCAAAGTAGGCCACACCCATCTGGTTGGATTGCTTGCCATTCTCTTCTGAGGGCAGAAATAAACAAAGAAAAGCACCACACGCATTTGGACTACTTTAGTCAAAACACAGAAGATGGCCACCGTGGAAAGAACTGGTGAGAATTGGGGGAGCTGGCGACGCTTTCTGCTGACGGGGAAGTTCCTGAAACTGTTTTCGTACTGGGCTTCCACTGCGCGAAAGACTCACCATCGGGAACTCTCTGGGTTGGGTTTTTAATTCTGAGTTCTGAGAACAGTACATTTTCCACCCTCTTTTGTCACCTGACTGCTGGTAACAGAGGGTAAGAGCGGGCCCAGGAGAGTCACGCATATCTGGGCTTGATTGTAAGGGGGCCTACGGGTTTCCACAGGAGGCAGTCAGCGTCTTAGTGGAGGGAGCTGGGAGGAGGAAGGACAGGACAGCGTGAAGGAAAGACAGCAGGCTCACGTTGGGAGGTGGGGACGTTCTGAGGGGAGTTGGGGGACCTGGAGACTCTGCATCTATAAGG
Organism: Herpailurus yagouaroundi; assembly: GCF_014898765.1. NCBI lineage: Eukaryota > Metazoa > Chordata > Mammalia > Carnivora > Felidae > Herpailurus > Herpailurus yagouaroundi. The sequence continues at coordinate 5,401,199 of NW_024412436.1, read as the reverse complement.
AGGCCACCCCTCCTCTCCAGGATCCTAGCGATTCTAGTCTGGACTTCTCGCCCCCCTCCGGCACAGAATCTCTGGAAGGTGCGCGGAGATGTCTCAGCTCTAGTGCGCACCTCCCCAGATTGCCGGCTGTGAGTCCGACTGACGTGCCAGGCACACCAAACCAGTCCCTGGTGCACACGGAAACACATAGGACGTGCCCAGGACGTGTCCATGAGTGCACAGACGGGCACATACGCACGCCAGGCACAGGAGTGCGTGAACGCTGGACATCAGTGCATGCACGCACACACTGGAACACACCAGAACACACACACACACACACACACACACACACTCGCACATGGCATCCCACACCAGCACATGCACAGTAGGGCACGAGCGCCTGCACCCCCACCAGAGCACTTGGGTCAGCACGCACTGGCACACACGTTTGCTAGGACCGGGCTTGGGCACAGGCTACTCCCATGGTGGAGTCACCTGGTAACAGCTGCCTTCTCCCCGGAGCAGGTCGCTCTGGCCATTCCGCCCCCTGTGGCAACAGGGGACAACCTTCACCCCCACCCCCACCCCCAGGTTGTCTTTTTTTTTTTTCAATTTTTTTTAATGTTTATTTATTTTTGAGACAGAGAGAGACAGAGCGTGAGCAGGGGAGGGGCAGAGAGAGAGGGAGACACAGAATCCGAAGCAGGCTCCAGGCTCCGAGCTGTCGGCACAGAGCCCGACGCGGGGCTCGAACTCACAGACCGCGAGATCGTGACCTGAGCCGAAGTCGGAGGCTCAACCGACTGAGCCACCCAGGCGCCCCAGGTTGTCTTTTTCTATTCTTTCCCCCCTAACACCTCTTCTCTCCAATTCTCCATCACCACCCTCAGCCCGCATGATGAAAGGGCAGTTCTAACTCAGGGGCCGTCACATTATGTCTTAGACCCAGGCGGGGGTATCGCATGGAGGGGAACTGGCGAAACACAGAAACGCAGCGCTGAGTTTCTAGTATCTACAGCGACAGAGAAGTAGGCATTTGTTATATCCTAAATGGTGGCGTCGGCTTACGTTCTGGGCTGTCCTCCCCAAACCCCAAGGCTTGCAAAGGCAATGCACTCTTAGCCCAGCGCCCTGCAAATGTCCTGTGGAAGCTCTTGAACACTCCTGTCCCAGCCGTCCTGCCGGCCAGCTTTGGGAAGGTACCAGAAATTCACGTACGTGGTTCTTCAATGCTTCACGTACTTTTCTCTGCAGCGGATTTCTTAACTTGATTTGTTTTGCTCCAGTCACCAGCAAAAGGGTTTGCCCTCCCTGAGCTCAGCTCAAGCAAATGCAAGGGGACTCAGGGCATAAATCATTGAAGACTGCTCACAGACGTTTGTCATTCAAAGGCAATTGCCCCACTCCTTGAGGATTTTCACAAAAACAAACAAACAAGCCAAAAAACCAATCTCCACTCAGTCTGTGTGTAACACTCTACTGTTCTTTAAAATCTCACACATAAAACCTTACACACTGTATGAAGACACGTTTTTATCCAACAGATCAATTACAGGCTATTACTTAGACTCTAAACCTCTCAGATACGATTTAACCTCATTTAGCTTTACACGTTTGGTTTTCACATACACGTAGGGCGGTGGGGCTGCGGAAGGTGAACACACAGACCTGTGTCGGTTGCAAACTGAGGGCCATCCCTCCCAAGACAAGCTCCCAAACAGCTCTATTTCTCAACAGTGAAACAGAGAAGAAGGATTTTACCAAATGTGTGGGAAGCACGAGCTCAGAATTGTAGTAACGTGCCAGAGAGAAACATAATTCCGTATTAACTACCGAATATTTCATATACTCGGCAGGAAAAAAAAAAAAAGCCTATTACACGAGGACACACAGCGTCAAAATTATTATTTCTTCCAAAATGGGAAGGAAAACAGTAAAGGATGCTTGCTAAAAGGAACGCCTTCACAGGTCGGCCTCAGAGTTCAGTCACCAGGGGTATGACATTGTCAAATGACGAGCGAGCCCCCGGGAAAGAGGCTGCAGAGAACCCTCGAGAATGTATACACCGGACAAGGTTGTCAGAGAAACCGGCTTTGGGGCCTCGCTCTACTCTTAGGCCAGGTCATCAAAGCTCGGAGCCTCGTTGTCTGTGTTCACAAAGAGAGAACCCTACTGCTTCATCTGCTACCCGCATAGCATGGCAATGAGGACCCCGTAAGTAAGGGTGTAGGAAGTCACTTCGTAACTATAAAGGGATGACTGCGTTCAGAGAGCGGCGGTCTGGACGGGGCAGGGATCCTGCCTGTCCTTGTTTTCTAATGCTTTCTATTTATCTATTTTTTCCCCCCCTTGAGCTGAAAATCAGTTGCTGCGTAGCACAAATCATAGCAGGCAAGCAAGGTGGTTGGTGGAGACTCCTGACACCTGCCCCACTGCAGTCCCGCTGCTTCAGACGCAATCTGCTCTCTCTTCAAGTCACTTCTTACCAAGTCCTTGGGTGCCCCCCCCCCTCCCCCGCCCCCGATACATCTGCAGTCAGGGCACGAGCATAAGGGTTAATAAGCCAGAAAACGCTGGGCCTCGTCCTTGGATTTTTCACGCCAGAGGCTCCCGCGAGAGAGTTAAAGATATTGTGATAAAGGTGGAAGTCCAGACCTAAAAAGTATTTGGAGCCGCACGGAGACGAAGTTTAGTTTCCGAATCCTGGGAGCCAATGCCAGCGCGGTGGGGGCCGATAAGTAAATGTTCTCAAAAAGTGCCATTTCGAGACCACATGCAATTCCTTTGCTAGGTGCAAGGCACGTCCGACTCTCTCCTTTCTCATCTCACAGATGAGAAACCAAAGCCCGGAGAGAGCTGTCTGCCCAAGTTCACCCCGCGATTTAGCGACAGAGAAGAAGAAAGATGTTATCCAGCTGTCGCCCTGGGAAAAATGACGCTTGTTGTCTTTTGCAGGTTGGGAGGCTCAGGCCCACATGCTGACTGGTTTCGACTCTTCGGGGAACCTTTCGTGAGCGGCACTTCTGAGTGGCGTCTCTGCTCCCCAGTACCCTGCGGGAGGCAGACATGACTGCCGCCATCTTATAGAGGAAGGACAGGCTCTGAGGGCGGCAGCTCAGAATCCAGATCTTTCTAGCTCCACGGCCCGCTCTCTCCCTCCACTGTGTAGCTGCCCCCAGAGAAGATAGGACACTTGCAGATGGTCAGAGTTAGGAAACAACTCTCTTTCCTCCACTGGATCGTTTTCAACAGAAGCCTGAAGTATCCTGCAAAATGTTCTTTAATTTATTCTTTTAACTGTCAACCCGGGAGAAATTAGCCCAAGGACATAATTCAAAAGACAATTTTAAAGCTACGTATGTAAAGATTTTTCTTGCAGGCTTAGCTATAATAACAAAAATTAGAAACAGCCCAATGTCCAACAGTAAAGAAGTAGGAAACTACGTTACGTAAACTCTGGAAGTTTACATAGCAATTAAAAACCATCGTGAAGGCTAGGCATAAAAAAAAAAAAAATGCTCACGATAGATTATTAAGAAAAATAAGCACACGGAAATGCTTTTATGATGGCAACCATAAAAAGATGTGTGTACACTCTTTTTAAAATATTGGAATGGAACATAAAGAAAAAAATTGAAGTTATTGGGCTAGCTTGTAAGATTTTGGATTTAAAAATTGCGTAACTTCCTCCGATGAGTTTGTGATATTTTTGTTAAAACACCTCAAATTAAGAGAAGGGAAAAAAGCGGTAGTTACTTGGAACATTTAGTTGGTAGCTCAGACCAAATGAGACTACACCGGCTAAACTGCTTTTTTCTTGTTTCCGTATTTTGAGGCAATTGTATACTGTGATTTTTGCCATCATCCACAAACTCTTATTTTTCTCCTGGTGCCTCTCATTAACGAGGTTTTTTTCTTTTTTAAGTTTATTACTTAACATTCTCCCACAGTGGATAGCCTTGTTTATTTTCTGTTTTTTCCTTAGGGTTTAAGCCAAGTCAGAAAAACGAACGTCTTTCTTCATTCGTTTATGTTTGAGATATAACATTATTTGAATCATATGAAATTATCTTGTTTGTAGGTCCAAAAACAAACAGCGGAAATTTTATATCAAAAATTTTAATAACAGCAGATTGTATCTTAGACCATCCTGGCAACTCATTTTGAAGCATTCTGTTCCCTCAAACTGTCCTGTCCCCTCCACCAGCTAAATTTTGGTTGGTTGGTGGGTGGGTGGGTTTAGATTTAAAAGCTAAATTCTCTAGAAGGGAAGTCCAAATAACACCATTCCAGTATATTCCTCGTAAACCATTAAAGTTAATATAACTACGTGGAAACATCTAGAATTCTTTCGTTCACCCACTTTAATTCATTTGACACGTATTTATTGTGTGTGGGCTCAACTCATGGCAGTGCGCTAAGCGCGAGGCACCTCTCTAAACAAGACTGAGGTGTCTTTTCCCTTGGGGAACATAGACTCCTTTTTGCAGGCTGGGAGGGATGGCTAAGAAAGGCGGTGACTCACCAGATCAGTTTGTTTCAACTAACGTGCCAAGTGACTGACTGGTTTGGATTCTTTTTTAAGCAGATTGACTGAATGTTTGCTCAAATTGATTCAATCTACCATCAGGTCATTGTTAATGAGAACTCGCCTTGGCCCGATAAGAGAAGAAGTCTATATTGAGCTGTCCCCGCTGTTTATTTAATCCATTAGCTGACCACAGGTACATATGGCTCAGGAGAAAAAGACTCCCGAAGGGTGTCTTTGGACAGCTCTAATGTAAAACAGTTCCCGAAGAAGTGCCTTAACTGTTCTAAATAAAACGCAAGACACGATGCCTGGGGGACTCTCGAAAGTAAGAGTGGACATCCAGTAAAAGTTAAATCTAATTTTTTAAAGACAAAGGCAAAAATAAAAAAACATTTTTCAAAACATACAGCAGTGGTCAGTTACCTGAGGGACAGCTTCCCAGAACTGTTTCTGGGGGCCATTTCACAGCAGTGGGGTCTCTAAGCCAGCAAGTGGGAGAAACGCCAAAGGAGAGAACTTAAGTAGCTCATCTGGATGAGCAGTGCCAGTGACAGGACGTCGAAATATTGGTGAAAATGCCATTGTCCTGTACCACCTAGGAGTTCCCCTCGTGTCCAGCTCTGAGCAGCTTAAGCAGAGCTCTGGCGTTCGAGACGTTTGCATTTAAATACCCAGTCACTGGACACCCATGCCAAGCATTCAGCTTCGAGATCTGGGTGGCCACCCCGACCAGTGACGAGCTGGTGGACTTTGTCCTCTAATTTCCTCCCCCTAACTATTTAGATTATACACTTGGGAGCATGTTTTCACTTTGGGGGAGTATCCCCTACAGAATAAGTGTCTTAAAAAAGGAAGATGGCGGTTCTAACGCTCATCCGGTGACCTGCCCAAGCTTTGATCCTTGTTCACAGTTGCCGGCCCCCCCCGCCCCGCCCCGCTCACATGTTCCTGTGCTGTAGGCTCAGAAATCAAAAGGAGGATAAGTGGGGCTTCGACGGATGGAGAAAATGTCCAGTGCTGTTTACAACCCAGCTGAGAGCAAATTAAGAATTCTAACCATGGGTTTCCACTTCCTGTTGCTAGATGTTGAGAACAAGAAAACAGACCGTGATGTAATAATAGTAATAATTAACACAGCTTCCATGTATTGGCTGTCTGCTATGTATCGAGCATATTACATTCATTTCTCACCTTCACAGTTCTGCAAGGAAAGTTATCCTTACTTTAGAGGGGAGAAAACTAAGGCCCAGAGAGGTTAAGTAACCTGCCTACCGTTGCGCAGCTAGGAAAGTGGCAACGCCGGGATTCCATCTATGATTGGCCTGACTTTTGCCACCACATCCAGCCATCTCCTTGAAAGTAGAGCGAGCGGCAAACCAGCCTGGGGGGCTTGCTTTTCCTGAGGGTTTGTGGCCGAGCTGCATCTCTTGTCTGGAAAAAGGGCAACGGCCACACTGACCAGCTGGAAGCATTCTTGGCCCCAGTGGGGTAGGGATGTAGGGGTACTGAGTAGCTGAGGGCCCTGCAGGCAAAAGCGTGCCCCTGCCGCTAGGCACACCCCCTTTGTCGCGACTAGCCTCAGACCCCGGCGACCGGCTTGGCAGACTCTCACCCAGGGAGACCTCCTCCCGTGGAGACGCTAGGTCATTATTTGCTTTGATCCTCATGATCTGGGCATTTCCATAAAAGGCACATGGAAAGATCTCTAATTTTAAAAAGTTTGGAGGGGCGCCCAGGTGGCTCAGTCGGTGGAGCGTCCCACCTCGGCTCAGGTCATGACCTCGCAGTTGGTGAGTTCGAGCCCCGCGTCGGGCTCTGTGCTCAGAGCCTGGAGCCTGCTTCGGATTCTGTGTCTCCCCCTCTCTCGCCCCCTCCCCCGCTCATGCTCGGTCTCTCTGTCAAAAATAAATAAACATTAAAAAAAATTTTTTTTTTTAAAGAGTTCGGAGATAGGTGACTTCACTGAGCAAGAAAAGAGAGACCTCAGCTCAAATTCTGTCAGCGGCCTTTCCGCGGAGCAAAGTTGTAAAGGCAACACGATGCCATTTGCAGCCCTGGGGGTTACAGGCCCAAGTCTCTCCTCACCTCACCTCAACTGGGCTGAGCGCTTGGAAGAACCTTCTCGGGGAGTAGCTGAAAGGGCCGTCCCCACACCAGCACAGCAAGGGGCCTCGCACGATGGAAAATCCCGTCCATCCTGTTTCTTCCTCCTGGGCGCTGTGCGTGGAACTGGGCACGGCCCGCATCTTGTCTGCTGGGTGGGGTCTTGTTTGTCACGCGTGGCAGCCACCGCCACCCAAGCAGCTTTTTTTTTTTTTTCCCTCATCTAACTCTAGTTTGCTGCTACCTTGGCCCCGAGGCCAACACAAACAGACCGGTGAGGAAACCGCGTAGAAGTACCTCGCGGCCTGAAGCCCGGGGTCTGAAGCCACTGCCGTCAGCTGTTCCCCTGAAATCACTGAATTCACTGGCTACTGTGGCATCAGGGACCCTCTTGTCCCCCGCACGCAGGACGGGCCCGGGACTTGCTCTGGGGCCCTCACCTCACAGGGCCGTGTGACTCACACCCAACAAGGCTCTTCCGAGAAGAACGCTTCGACCTTACAGAGTTTTCAGAACCCCCGAGGTGTCAGGCTGGGGCTGTGCCATGTTCCCTGTCAGGAACAGAAGCACCAGGGGCCTCCCCTGCCTTCTCAGCACTGTCGCCAAACGCTCTCCCGCACTGAGGTGACCCGTGACGTGGAGAAGGGACATGTGTTTGTGACCTGTCTTCCTGTGTCTTTAGGTTCAAATACAGCTGGTCCTGTTTCTGGTAAAAATGCCACGATACCAATCTCCTGAGACAGTCTATTTTGTCTTTCTTTTCACATGTGGGCCTCATAATGTGGCCTAGACAACACGGTGGCAGTGAAAGGATTCTAGAAAAGCCCCGCTTCCGCGAGCTAAAATGAGGTGAGGAGTAAGTTCTCTCGCTGGTCGGTTGTTACGATGGCGACTTAACAGGTCACATCCTCTCATCCGTCCCTACGTTCCGTCAGCGTCTCTAGCTTTTTGGCCTCAGATAGAGGGCTGCTTGCAAGTGAGGGTGGTGGGTGAGTCACTGAGCCACAATGGGTGTGTCCCAGGGCAGCCCCTGGCCGTGGGGGGGGGGAGGGGGGAGGGGGGCAGGGGCAGCCATGACAGAGCTGAGTGGAGACACGGGCCCGGAGGAAGGCCCCTTCTGTCCTTCATGGACATCGCTGCTCAGTCCCTGCCCCGTCCAGGTGCTTCAAGTCAGCCAGAGTCACAGCCGTGCCCCCTTCTGACCGAGAGAAATGTTTTTTGTTGGCAAAGGACAAAGGAAAGAGGCCAAGTGACGGAGCCAGCCAGGGGGTACGAGGAGAAGACGCAGAGACGAGACGAGCGTCGCAGTATGAAAAGTGGCCTGGCTGATGTGTTCTCATCCCATCCAGCGTCTGTTAAATACTCCCTCTCTTTTTCTCCGCACTGGGCCTGCCTCAGTCACTCCTCTGCCCCCTTCCTCCCTGTCCTTTCCCCTCCATGGACTGTCCTCTCTTCTGTTAGCACTAGAAACACCTGTATTGGGGGCAGGTGTGCATTGAAGCAGCTGGGTCTGAGCCGATGCCCAGCTCGGCTGCAAGGGAGCCGATCCAACCTGCTCAGCTTCGAAAGAGATGCCAGCTCCTCGCTACCCCTCCGCTGCGTACCCCCCCCCCCCCCCCCACACACACACACGCAAGAAGAGTTTCTGGAAGTTCCTTGCCATCCATCTGTCCGGCCTTACCTGTTCCTGGGAGCTGTGCCTGCAGCAGGGCCATGATGACAAGCGCCTTCCACATCACCTTGTCCTTTCCCCCAGGGTGGCACCAGGAGGCCGAGGCTGTGGCAGCCATGGCTGGGACCCAGAAGAGAGACGGTCTCTCTGCTTTGTGCTGCTGCCTCCTCAGGAAGTAGAGTACTGTGGGGCCTTTGAGAAGGCAGACACCCGCCAGCAAGGCCAAGAAACGCACTCCCCCTTTCGGTTCACGGGCAGGAAGCTCTGGAGGTTTGAGGGTTTGAGGGGTGTGTGTGTGTGTGTGTGTGTGTGTGTGTGCGTGTCTACATCTTGCTTTTTCTCTCATTTAACCGTTGCTTTACTCTCCTTTTCTCCTAATTTTTGTCTAATTTTTATCTAACTCCTCTCTTGATGGGTGAAGCCAGTCCCTAGGCGAACAGGAGTTCCCAATGCGTGCAAGGACATTTTCCTGCACTTACATATTTTATAGATGTTGGGGAGACGGCAGAGCTCTGGATCCAGGAGAAATGCAGAGACAGAATACCTGGGCTTTGGTGCCTATCTCTGCTACCCAGGTGCTGTGTGGCCTTCAGTAACTCACTCAGCGTCTCTAGACATCAGCATCCTTACCTGTAAAGCAAATGGCTGGAGTAGATCTGAGGCTACAGACCCAAACTTGGCCTTGAGTTGGAACCACATAGTATTTCAAATGCTTTTGCTGGTCGTCAACATTGAAACACTGGCATAATTTACAATAATAAAAAGATAAATACCTACAAACAAAGGTAATGAAAAGTGTTAGTTAGATCTATATGAAATACATTTTAAAACATTACTGAAGGATGCAGAAGGGACCTGGGTATATGGAAAAGTCTATGGTCTTTGATAATCTTAAGAAGACTACAATTCTTTGTAAACGAATCAACCCATTCCACGAAAAGTATCAACACACAAATAAAACTCCTACAATTCAACAATAAGAAAACATAACCCAATTAAAAATTGGCCAAAGATGGGGCGCCTGGGTGGCTCAGTCAGTTAAGCGGCTGACTTCAGCTCAGGCCATGATCTCGCGGTTCACGAATTCAAGCCCTGCGTTGGGCTCTGTGCTGACAGCTCAGAGCCTGGAGTCTGCTTCAGATTCTGAGTCTCCCTCTCTCTCTCTGTCCCTACCCCGCTCAAGCTCTGTCTCTCTCTGTCTAAAAAATAAATACACATTAAAAAAAAAATTGGCCAAAGATCAAAATAGATACTTCTCCAAAGAAGATAAGCACACAAGAAGGATCTCAACATCATTAGATAAATGCAAAGAAAAACTACAGTGACATTGGCCATGGAAACATTGTTCTCGAGATGTCTCCTCAGGCAAGGGAAGCGGGAACAAAATTGGGACTATTTTTAAAAACTATTGGGAATACACCAAAATAAAAACTTTTTGCACAGTGAAGGAAATTATCAACAAAATGACAGGGCAACCTATTGAATGGGAGAAGATATTTGCAAATGACATATGCAATAAGGGGTTAATGTCTAAAATACATGAAGAACTTAAACAACTCAACACCCAAAACTGATTAAAAATGGGCAAAAGACCTGAATAGACATTTTCCCAAAGAAGACATCCAGATGACCAAGTGACATGAAAAGATGCTCAACATCACTCATCATCAGGAAATTGCAAATTAAAACCACAATGAGGGGCGCCTGGGTGGCTCAGTCAGTTGAGCATCCGACTCTTTTTTTTTTTTTTAATTTTTTTTTAACGTTTTATTTATTTTTGAGACAGACAGATACAGAGCATGAACAGGGGAGGGGCAGAGAGACAGGGAGACAGAATCGGAAGCAGGCTCCAGGCTCTGAGCCATCAGCCCAGAGCCCGACGCGGGGCTCGAACCCACGAACCGCGAGATCGTGACCTGAGCCGAAGTTGGACGCTCAACCGACTGAGCCACCCAGGCGCCCCTGCAGCATTATATTTAAAATAGCCAGGATACAGAAGCAACCCAAGTATTCATCCACAAGTGAACAGATAAAGAAGATATGGTATACATAAACTACGGAATATTACTCAGCCACAGAAAAGAGTGACATCTTGCCGTTCGCAACAACATGGGTGGATGTAGAGGGTATAACGCTAAGTGAAAGAAGTCAACCAGAGAAAGACAAATACCATATGATTTCACTCGTATGCGGGAATTTAAGAAACAGAACAAATGAACAAAGAGAAAAAGAGACCAAAAAAAAAAAAAAAGAAACCAGACTCTTTGATACAGAGAACAAACTGGCGGTTGCCAGAGGGGAGGGGAATTGGGGGCTGGGTAAAAGAAAAGAAGAAGAGGAAGAAGAAAAACCCATAGTGAGATCCTACTTCACACCCCCTAGGGTGGCTAAAATAAAAAAGACAATTAGTGTTGGGGAGGGTATACAGAAATTGGGACCCTCAGGGACACCTGGATGGCTCAGTTAAGCAACAGACTTCGGCTCAGGTCATGATCTCTCAGCTTGTGAGTTCGAGCCCCGCGTCGGGCTCCGTGCTGACAGCTCAGAGCCTGGACCCTGCTCCGGATTCTGTGTCTCCCTCTCTCTGCTGCTCCCCCACTCATGCTCAGTCTCTCTCTCTCTCTCTCTCTCAAAAATAAATGAACATTAGAAAAAAATTAAAAAAAAAAAACAAAGAAATTGGAATCGCATACATTGCTGGGGAAAATGTAAAATGATAAAGCCTTTGTAGAAACTAATTTGGCAGTTCCCCAAAGAAGTCAAACAGAGTTGTCATAGGACACAAAAATTATGCCTCTAGGCATAGACCCAAGAGAATTGAAAACACATGTCCACACAGTATTATCATAATAGGCCCAAATTGGAAACAAGCCAACTAGGGAATGGTAAACAAATGTGGTATATCCCCCAAATGGAATGTGATTCAGGCATAAAAAGGGATGAAGAGGTAAGAGGTCTCTTTTTGGGGTGGCAGAAACTTCTAGAATTAGATGGTGGGATAGTGTACAACACAGTGAACATAGTAAAAGTCATTCAGATTACATTTTAAAATGGTAAGTGCGATGTTACGTGAATTATATCTCAATGCAAAAAAAAAAAGCGTTAAAACAAGCAATATTAATTCTGTGCTTGCAAGTAATTTCTCATGGTCTATGGTTTGCTTTTTCATTCTCTTAATGGTATTTTTTGATGGAAATGTTTTAATTCTGATGATACCCAATTTATCAATTTTTTTCTCTTTTTTTTTTTTTTTCCAACGTTTATTTATTTTTTGGGACAGAGAGAGACAGAGCATGAACGGGGGAGGGGCAGAGAGAGAGGGAGACACAGAATCGGAAACAGGCTCCAGGCTCCGAGCCATCAGCCCAGAGCCCGACGCGGGGCTCGAACTCCCGGACCGCAAGATCGTGACCTGGCTGAAGTCGGACGCTTAACCGACTGCGCCACCCAGGCGCCCCCAGTTTTTTTCTCTTATGGTTTGTGCTTATGTTCTATACCCAATTTGTTGGGAGCTTTTATCATGACAAGAGGTTGTGTTTTGTCAAAGGCTTTTTCTGCACCTATCAGGATAATCCTATGACCTTCATCCTTCATTCCATTCACGTGGTGTATCATGTTTATGGATTTGCATGTGTGAAGCCATCCTGGAGTCTCCAGGCTAAGTCCACGTGATTAGGGTGTACAATTCTTTTTTTTTTTTTTTTAATTTTTTTTAACGTTTATTCATTTTTGAGAGACAGAGAGCATGAGCGGGGAAGGGGCAGAGAGAGAGGGAGACACAGAATCTGAAGCAGGCTCCAGGCTCTGAGCTGTCAGCCCAGAGCCCAACGCCAGGTTCAAACTCATGAACCGCAAGATCATAACCTGAGCCGAAGTCAGACGTTTAACCAACTGAGCCACCCAGGCATCCTGAGAAAATTTTGATTCCTGACCCATTAGTAGTGCAGGATTATGTGGTTAAATTTCTACATATTTGTGAATTTTCCAGTTTTCTTCTTCTAATTGATTTCTGGTTTTATACCCTTGTGGTCAGAAAAGACACTTGGTATGATTTTGACCTTCTTAGGTTTGCTAAGATTTGTTTTGTGATCTATTGTATGATCTATCATGGAGAATGTTCCATGTGCACTTGAGAAGAATGTGTTCTCTGCTGCTGGATGGAATGTTCTGCATATGTGTGATAAGTTTATTTGGTCTAAAGTGTGGCTCCAGTCCAACGTTTCCTTATTGATTTTCTGTCTGGATGATCTGTCTGTTGTTGAAAGCAGGGTATTGAACTCTATTATTATTGTACTGTTGCCTAATTCTCCCATTAGATCCGTTAGTATCTACTTAATTACATTTAGGTGCTCTGACATTGGATGTGTATACATTTATGACTGTTATGTCCTCTTGAAGAAATGACCTCTTTATTATTAGGTAATGATCTTCTTTATCTTTGTTACATTTTTTTTGGATTAAAGTCTATTTTGTCAGATATAAGTGTAACTACCCCTGCTCTCTTTAGGTTTTGACTTGCCTGTTAGGAACATCTTTTTCTGTCCCTTCACTTTAGGCCCTTAAAACTGAAGTGAGTCTTGGGGCGCCTGGGTGGCGCAGTCGGTTAAGCGTCCGACTTCAGCCAGGTCACGATCTCGCGGTCCGTGAGTTCAAGCCCCGCGTCGGGCTCTGGGCTGATGGCTCAGAGCCTGGAGCCTGTTTCCGATTCTGTGTCTCCCTCTCTCTCTCTGCCCCTCCCCTGTTCATGCTCTGTCTCTCTCTGTCCCAAAAATAAATAAACGTTGAAAAAAAAAAAAAAACTGAAGTGAGTCTCTTACAGGCAGCATATAGTTAGGTCTTGCCTTTTTTTTTTTTTTTTTAATTCATCCAGTCATTCTCTGTTTTCTAATTGAAGAATTTAATTCATTTACATTTAGTAGAGTTAATTATTGATACTAACGTCGTCTTATTACTTGTTTTCTGGCTGGTTTGTAGTTCCCTTGATTCTTTCTCCCTCTCTTGCTTCCTTCCTTTGTGAACTGATGCTTTTCTATAGTGGTAAGCTTTGACTCCCTTCTCCTTATCTTTCGTGACTCTACTATAGATTTTTGCTTTGTATTTACAATGACACTTACTTAAAACATCTTTTATTTTATTTTATTTTTATTTTTTTAATTTTTTTTTAACATTTATTTATTTTTGAGACAGAGAGAGACAGAGCATGAATGGGGGGAGGGCCAGAGAGAGAGGGAGACACAGAATCTGAAGCAGGCTCCAGGCTCTGAGCTGTCGGCACAGAGCCTGATGCAGGGCTCGAACTCACGGACCGCGAGATCATGACCTGAGCAAAGTCGGACGCTCAACCGACTGAGCCACCCAGGCGCCCCTTAAAACATCTTTTAGATATAACAGTCTAACTTACACTAGTAACAACTTAACTTCAATCACATACAAAAACTCTACCCTTTTGCTCTCCCCTTTTATGTTTTTTTATTATTATTATTTTATTTTGAGAGAGAGTGAGGGACAGCACACGCAGGAGCAGGGGAAGGAGCAGAGAGAGAAGGAGAGAGAATCCCAAGCAGGCTCTGCGCTCTCTGTGCAGAGCCTGACACAGGGCTTGGTCCCACAAACCATGAGATCATGACCTGAGCTGAAATCAAGAGTCAGACGCTTAACTGACTGAGCCACTCAGGCTCTCCTTCTTTTATGTGTTTGATGTCACAATTCACCCATTTTTATTTATTAAATGTGTATTTATTAAAATTATTATAGCTATAGTTATTTTTAATACTCCTGACCTTTAACCTTTATACTAGAATTAAATGGTTAACACAGCACCATAATACAGTATTAGGGTATTCTGAATTCAACTATATACACTTACCTTAACTAGTGTGTTGTACGTTTTTACATGTTTCACATTACTAATTTCAGCTTGAAGGACCCCTTTAGCATCTCTCCTGAGGCAGGTCTCCTGGTGGTGAACTCCCTCTGCTTTTGTTTGTCTGGGGAAATCTTTATTTCTCCTTCATTTCTGAAGGTTAACTTTGTTGGGTAGAGTATTGTCGGTTGGCAGTTTTTTCTTTCAGCACTTTGAATATATCGTCCTACTCTCTCCCTGCCTGTAAGTTCTCTGCTAATGAACTTATAAGGGTTCCTTTATAAGGTACCAGCTTCTTTTTTCTTGTTGTTTTTGAGATTCTCTTTATGTTTTCTTTTTCACAGTTTTATTGGGATGTGTCTCAAAGAAGATCTCTTTAATCTGAGTTTGTCGTATGACCTATGAGCTTCATAAACTTGGATATCCCAATCTCTCTCCAGATTTGGAAAATTCTTGGCCACTGTTTCTTTCAGTAATCTTTCTGTCTCCTTCTCCTTCTCTTCTTCTGGGACTCCAATAATTCACAAACTGTTTTTTTGTTTTTGTTTGTGTTTGATTTTGTTTGTTTTTGCTGGTATCCCATGGATCACGTAGACTTTCTTCACTTTTTTTCATTTTTTCTCTTTGTTCTCTGACTGGATAATTTCAAAGTTCCAGTATTCCAACACACAGATTCTTTTTTCTGCTCAATCTATTTTGCTGTTGACGGTCTTTACTGTATTTTTCACTCATTGTCTTCTTCAGCTCCAGAGTTTGTTTATTTTTTTAATTTCTCTTTGTTAAAATTCCCATTTTGTTCATGTCTCATTTTATTGACTTCCTGAATCATCTTTCTGTGTTTTCCTGTAGCTCAGTGACTTCCTTAAAACATCTATTTTGAATCCTTAGGTAAAACACAGCTCTCCACGCCTTTGGAATCAGTTACTGGAAGATTACTGTGGTCCTTTGGTGGTGTCATGTTTCACTACTTTTTCATGTTCCCCCGAGTTTTGTGTTGCTGTCTTCACATCTGAAATAGCAGTGATCTCCTCCAGTCTTTACTGATTGCCTTTGGGGGAAAATATCTTCCATCAGCCGTGCTAGGGATTCTGGGACTTTCCCAAACCTTCTGTAGATATGTCTGCTCCACACTCTTTGCTCCCTCCTGTGGCAGAATTCATAAACTTGTACGCCCTTTCTCGGTCTTGTGACATGCCAGGCCACCTGCTGAGAGCCTCCTTTTCGCTTTCCCAAGGGTGGTGCTAAAGCTAAGTTTGTGGTCACTCCCTGGTCCACGGATTCAGGTTGGCCTTCTGTGCACACTCCTGGTAATCTGCCAACACTTGCCCGCACTGGCACCATCAGGAACACACCCGGGGAGCCAGGTGTGTAGCGAGGCACCCAGAGCATGGGGTGTCTGTGAGCCAGCTGGGGGGGGACCGACAGGCAAGGCATCCCCAGCAGCTCGTGGGCTGGCTTCTTGATGGGATCCACAAGGCAGTTAGTAAGATTCACATCCCTTTAACATGCTCCAAGTGTCCTATCTGCCCAGTCTCTTCCTGCCCAGTCAACATGCCCAGTCTCTTCCCAAGTCATGTAGCTGGTGATTCAGTAGCCTGGATGGAACAAGAGAGAAGCGAGACTCCGTAACAGCATCCCTCACAACTGGGAAAGCCAAGCACTCACTCCTATGCTCTCACTTTCCCCCGCAGGAGAAATCACGGGGGCCAAGAGATCTTAGCCCCCGAGCTGTGCCACCTCAGGGGCGGGGTGACGCATACAAATTCAAGCTGTTCCTCTTAACCACCTTGATGTACCCAAACTCGTATTTTTTTCTTGTTTTTCCAACAGTGTTGCAACTTCTTCTCTGGTCTCTGGACTTCCACAAAGATTCTCTTTGTGGGTGACTGAGGCAGTGTTTTCCAGGAGCTCCCAGATGGTGGCTGAGAGGAGCTAGTTCATGGGTCCCTGTAGGGTCCACAGCAGGGACTGAGACCTGTCTGCCTGTTACCTGATGCACAGGTGGGCAAGACTCCTCTCAGATCCCTTGGCATATGGTGCTGGATCCCAGGGCTCCCACAAGGGCACTTTTGTCCATGGACCGATGCCAAATTGTTACTAAGGGTGGGACATGAACAAGGGATGTCTTATTCAGACATGTTGCTGATGTCACTCCAATTTTGCTCTGAAGCATCAACGATTCTCCCTCGGTTACCGTCTTGGTGAGGCTGCTAAATCAAGGAAAGCAAATCAGCCGCATTCTCCCTGGAATTCATACCCCGAAAGAGTGAAACAGGACCCGGAAACACCCCCTGTTCACTTCCCCTGTTTGGACCCATCCCAGGAGCGGCTCGTGGTCTGTGGCTCCACGAACACTGTTCCAGTAAATTTCCTTTTCGCCGAGATTATTCGGAGCAAGTTCCTGTTGCTTGCCACCAAATGATCCTAACTTACACACTGAGATTTTTGGAAGCTGCATTAGCTTTCTATCGCTGCATAACAGATTATCACAAACTTCGTGGCTTAAACCAACACAAACCTCTTATTTCACAGTAACGTAGATCAGAAGTGCAGGCACAGCATGACTGGATTCTCTGCTCAGCTTCCTGTGAGGCTCAAATAAAGGCAGGTTGACTGGGCTGGCAGTTCCCATCCGAGGCTCAGGAACCTGTTCTAAGGTCTGTGGTTGTTGGCAAAATCTATTCCCTTACAAATATGGAACCGAGGTCCCAACTTTCTTGCAAACTATTAGGCAGGGCTGCTTTCAGAAGCCAGAGAAAACCTGCAGTTCCTTGAATGTGGCCCCACAGGCAGTCCATGGCATGATGTTTGCCTTCCCCCCGGGCCAACCAGAGCCCATCTCTCACTTCTGCAACCAGCTTGAGAAAACTGCTTTTAAAGGCTTTACCTGATTAGGTCAGGCCCACCCAGGATAACATCACATAATCGCAGGAGTGATATCTCACCATATTCACAGGCCCTTCCCATAAACGAGGAGATTGTACAGGGTGTATATACACCAACGTATGGAAATTCTGGAGGCCATCTCACAGTCCTGTCTCCCAAAGAGAAGCTGTAAGAAGCTCCTTCCTTCTTCCTCTGTGAAGATTAGATGCGCCTGGTATCTATCTTTTTAAAAAAAATGTTTTAATGTTTATTTATTTTTGAGAGAGAGACAGAGTGCAAGCAGGGAGGGGCAGAGAGAGAGGGAGTCACAGAATCCAAAGCAGGCTCCGGGCTCTAAGCTGTCAGCACAGAGCCCGACGCGGGGCTCGAACCCACAAACTGTGAGATCATGACCCAAGCCGAAGTCGGACGCTGAATCGACTGAGCCACCCAGGTGCCCCTAAAAGATTTTCAAAGGTGGCAAGAGGTGGCAGAAACAAGCTGGGAAGTGGGTAAAATTAAAGAGATGCTGTCAGGGGAGGAGAAGAATTCTAACCGACTGCGAATTGCCATCGGTAGTCAAGGCGCTTCCACGGGAAAGGGAGCTGCTTCTGCTTCAATGGGGACCTTGCGTCCCCGGTCACTCTAGTGTATGCGTCATATTTACTCTTCGTTCTGACTCAGCAAGGTAGTCAATAGTGCTTGTACAGTTCCCGTTTGATAGTTACAGAAGCCGAGACTCAGAAAGATGAAGTAATTTGCTCAAGGTCACAAGGCTGCTAAGTGGCCGGAGCAGGACTGGAACTCAGGTTTTCCCGGTGCTGGTCCGCAGTGGTGGAAAGACACGAGCCCGGGTTCGAATCCCAGCCCCACCACGTGCTGGCTGACGGTGTGCTCCTCGGTGGACGATTGAAGGAATGAGTAAAATACGTTATGCGCCCAGAATAGGTGTTGGGAAGAATTGGTTCCATGTACACCATTCAGGGGAGGTGACATTCCTCATCGTGGCCTGGGGAAAGGACTCCAGGGGTGAGATGCTGTGCGCAAAGTCCTTCTGGGAATGACAGGTGCCCCAAGGGAGTGAGGAGGGTTGCTGATGGGGCGGGTGGCATGGACAAGTCTTCTGGAGGGAGGGAGGTCTCCGCCCCTGGGCAGGGCCCCCGTGTGCTTCCTCGTCTTGAACCTCACAGCTCTTGGGCACCACGTTGGAACGCACTGCCTCTGCCCCGTGTGGATCCGGCCCCTGGGCTGGTGGAGGCGGTAAGTGTAGCCACAGAAGCCTATCAAGTCCATTCCTGGGCATCTGAGCAAACCCAAAATCATCATCTGCAATGAGCGAGCTTCAAACCGGGAGATGCCAGGGCATCTGAGAGCCCGGATATTCTCCACCGTTCCTATGGCTTATCCCCTCCTCCGACTCTCCCAGACGGCCTTCCCCTCAGTGCGGTGTGGCAGAGAGCTGCTGCTGGGGGAATGCACAAACCCAGGAGAGGGTCCCAGCTTCGCCCTTACCTGGCTGGGTGGCCTTGACCAAATCACTTTACCTCTCTGAGCCTTGATGTCTGCAGCTCAAAGACGAAGGGGCCGAAGTTTGAGGTGGATTTTTTTTTTATTACTTGAAACTGGAAAACATCCTGAGAAATCAATAATGGTGTGGGCTCCTCTACCAGAAAAGCGGCTCCCGAGGGCTGCCTGGTGCCATGCCTCGTACATGCTTGAAGTTGGGTGAGTATTTGTCAGATAAAAAATGTCTTTGTGTTTGTCATCGAAGCATTAAAAAAGTAAAGTACTTTCTTCTTCTTGTCTTTAAAAAGAAAAGACAGAAGGGCCAAACTAGATGGCCCCTGCGTGTTGCCTTGTAGCTGGAAATTATATTTACGTATAACAACTCCTGCCTGTCCAGCGCCCTCCCCTTTCAGCCCTGCCAGCTTACCTAGCCCTGCGGCACTTAGACTGAGGGTGCAGGCCAGACGATGGCCTTGGGTCCAGGCTTCCAGATAAGGGACACACACACATACACACACACACACACAAACACACACAACAGACCCAAAATGGAGTCCCTTGTGCTAAGCCCACATCACCAAACTGAGGCTTCATGCCTAACCTAATTGCAGTTTCAGCCTTCTCCACGAACATAGTCTTAACTGGTCAGTCTGGAATTTTCTGGTCAGCACCAGTGAGGGTATCTACCCCAAAGGCCCTTTTGTTCCCCCAAAGAAAGATGAGGCAATCCACTCTTTCCCTGTCCCTGCCCCTTCCTGCCTATAAGAAGCCCCCCTTTTTGTGTAGCTCCTGGGAGCTCCCCTCCACTTGCTGGATGAGACGCTGCCTGATTCAGGAATCATTCAATAAAGCCAATTAGACCTTCACAGGTTGCCGCTGGTTTGCAGGGCTCCACCCCGTCCGATTGCACCGGAGAGGCTCTGACTTCATGCAGCCTGTATTTTGGTCATTTGCAAAGGGGAAGGACCAACTGAGTTTGCATGGGATGGGGGCAGCTGGTGGCTCGGAAGTCCTCTCTCAGCCCAGCCTGGACCTTGGGGATCCCCCCCCCGTCCGCCATACAGGCCTGTGTCCCGCTCGAGGAGTAAGTCTGAAGGGAGCCCACCTCTGGGGGCTGCTGGGCAGGGACAGATGGGTCCCCAACTAGACCTTTATGGCTCCTTAGGATGGTCACCAGCTTAAAGGAAAGGTAAGGAAGTTAAAATAGGCAAACAGGGGCCCTGAACTCCAGCAGGGCAGCCGGTCTGGCCCTGGGTTGAGAGTACTGAACAGGATTTCCCTGCTCTGGGCGACCTTCCTTGGACAGTTCAGTGCAGCTCCACGGGGACCTCTAGCCACCGCTGTTCACACTGCAGTCCCCAGGCTCTTCTAGATCCTGGCCTGGGGGGCCTGACCTCTCCCCAGGTTTCACCACAGGGTCCCAGAGCTGCCCCCCTCTCCTGTCCTTGGACATAGCACACACCCAGCACGTGGAGGGGGCCGGGGGGGGTCTGCTCCCAGTGCACAGTGGAGGCCAGTGACTAACACATGACAGGCGTGACTTTCTGGCAGTGTTATTACCCAGAAAATGGCCAGGTCTTTGCACCTCTACAGGCTGACCAGCTCATCGATGCAATGGGTGGCCTCGGGCCATCCCGCACAATAATATGGTGACAGAGACTAACCAATGCCAATCGCCCACCTACAGAAGGGACCTCCAGCAGAGCACCTGCCAAAGCCACTCGGCCAAGTGGTTGAGTCGGGATTGGAACACAGCCCTTTGGCTCCTGAGCTCACACCCTTTCCTGTACTTGGCACTGTCTGCCCCCAAAATGTCAGTGCGCTACCTGTGAAACGTGCATTCTTCTGACATGTGACCCTTGCCATTTCTATGCCAACATTTCTTCAAAGGACCCATATGAACCAGCCGCTTGAGGGGTCACTGGATTCTTAGGGACAGAGCTAAGGAGACAGCCTGAGGTGCGATGGCGTGAACACCCCCAAACTAACCATCTGGGGACTCCAACTCCCTCCCTATAGAAGGGAAAGTAATGTGTGTCCCAAGCAAGGATGAGATAAAATGCTGTGGATGAACTTATTTGTAAAATCAAGTCCTATGACAATCATAACCTTTAGTTTTGAGAAAACTCAGCCTACGGGTTGCCACTTGATATTTGAAGCAAAGGAAAGCAACCAGTATTTGAGTTTTTAAATGTCCTATGTTACCAGTAACCTAAGAGTCGTCAATTAAAAGCATGTTATTTTTACCTATCAAATTCAGCGCCCTAGGTGCGCACTATCCCATGTCGATTGCAGGACTGATTGATAATCGATATAAATTCTTAGGAGCAATTTGGACCAAGTACTGACAGCTTTTGGCGTGGGAATTGCGCTGCTGGGAATCTCTCTAAGGAAATAAACAGAGATGTGGAAAACACTCTATGCAGAAAGAGCTTCCTCTTATACCAGGGAGGAGTTGGAAGTCACTTAAATGTTCAAAAACTGGAGAGTGAGGGGCGCCTGGGTGGCTCAGTTGGTTAAGCATCCGACTCTTGACTTCGGCTCCGGTCATGATCTTGTGGTTCATGAGCTCGAGCCCCACACGGGCCCTGTGTGGACAGTGCAGAGCCTGCCTGGGATTCTCTTTCCCTCTCTCTCTGCCCCTCCCCTGCTTGTGTTAAACATTTAAAAAAAAAAAACAACAAAACAAAACAAAACAAAAAACTGGAGAAAGTGACAACAGTCCTTAGCTTCTGTCCGTCCAGTGTCCCTTTCATTAGCCTAACTTTTCCTTTTCTTTCAGGAGCCCTGCTTCAAAATTCTCCCAGTCCATGTCGTTCTGAACCCCCAGCTGCAGGGAAGGACACAGGACCCAACTCAGCCAATGGGGGAAGCCCACTCCTGGACACAGGAATTATTCAGGAACGATTCTCTCACTGGGAAAGATGTATCCCCTTTGCCGTAAGATTAAATTGGCGGCAATTAAAACCAAAACAGTGGAAAGAGGAGCCAGGAGAGGAAGACTGAGTTCGAAAGGAATATTTTAAGATCAGTGAACTCTTTTTGCTTCAACTACTTTGACGAGGTTTCCTGCAACAGAGCGCTAATCCAGACCATTATTTGGTACCCGGAGGACCCCAATCTAACAAAATATCCTGCAGCCATTCTAAGCTGTCCTCATGAATGGTTTCTGGTAACATAACAAGCTTATGATTAAGTGAAAGTGTGCTATATGATCACTAAACAGCATGATCTTGATCTCATTTAAATATTTCATGGAGGGGCACCTGGGTGGCGCAGTCGGTTAAGCGTCCGATTTCAGCCAGGTCACGATCTCGCGGTCCGTGAGTTCGAGCCCCGCGTCGGGCTCTGGGCTGATGGCTCAGAGCCTGGAGCCTGTTTCCGATTCTGTGTCTCCCTCTCTCTCTGCCCCTCCCCCGTTCATGCTCTCTCTCTGTCCCCCAAAAAATAAATAAACGTTGAAAAAAAATTTTTTAAATATTTCATGGACACAAAAATTGGAAGAAAACACATCAAAATATTCGCAGCCATGCTGGCTGGTGAGATTATGAATTTTTAAACTTAAAAAAATGTTTCCACACAGATACAGATATGCATACACACATACACACACACACACACACACACACACACACACATATATATACATACACACATATATATATACGAAAAGGATAAAGTTTTATTCATTGATTTACACCTCCTTTGATTCCAAAAAGGACTTACATTATAATGGTCCTGTCAGATGAAAATTTATAAAGCAGCTGCTCTGAAGTGACAGTTTGGAATTCCCTTAAAAAACATTGACCTACCAGCTTTGCACAAAGGAGAATGGTTTTTTTTTTCATTACTAAAACTGAAAACATGCCCCACTACAGGAAAGTAGGCTCTGCTCTTCGATTACTTTGTGACCTTCAGTCTGAATATTACTAAGAAGGGAACCGTGACATTAACAACCTCAAGCCAGATTATTTGTGCATTGATTTCATTGGGCCCTGCCGCATTTCATAAAGGGTTGCCACCACCCCATTTCATGCCTCCAAGGAATCTGAGCCTGGACTAGAAGACAGAGTAAATGCCAATTATCGGCCATGGCCTGGTAAAGACAAACAGCCTTGACCTGCTAAGCACAGACCCAAAGCCAAGACAACATCCGCCAAATGCAGCCATCTGGGCTCAGTCTTCGCTCCCACTCCCTTTCTACTTTTATTCTTTTTTTTTGTTAAAGTTTATTAATTTTTGAGAGGGACAGAGCACGCGCGGGGAGGGGCAGAGAGAGCGGGAGACACAGAATCTGTAGCAGGTTCCAGGCTCTGAGCTGTCAGCACAGAGCCCAACATGGGGCTCAAACTCACAGACCGCAAGATCATGACCTGAGCCGAAGTCAGACGTTTAACCGACTGAGCTGCCCAGGCCCCCGTATTCTCTTTTCTTTGTTTTTAATTTTTTTTAATGTTTATTATTTTTGAGAGAGAGACAGTGTATGAGCAGGGAGGGGCAGAGAGAGAGGGAGACACCGAATCCAAAGCAGGCTCTAGGATCTGAGCTGTCAGCACAGAGCCCCATGTGGGCCTCGAAATCACTGACCGTGAGATCACGTCCTGAGCGGAAGTCGGACACTTAACCGACTGAGCCAGCCAGGTGCCCAGTTATTCTCTCTTTTCTTGATCACGGCCTGCCTTGCTCTCTGCCAAAAAGCCAGTCACCATTTGATACACTCACCCCTTATCTGGTTAAGGGGGCGATGCTGTCCCTCTTTTGCTGTAGGTGGAATAAAAAGGGACCCTAAGCAAATGACACGGAGGGAGTGATAAATTCCTAGCAGCAACAGCATGAGACCAAGCCTCTGCTTTTCCCCTTGCCCCTACGAGGCTGCCTTTGCCCCAGTGTCCTCTCATCAAGGCCGTCCACCCACACCCCGGCCCAGGGTGTCATTCTTAAGGATCTGATCCCCATCTCCAAGAAACCAGAAACAAGAAACCAGCGTTTCCAGAAAAGTGGTCTACGGCGCCCTCTGGTGGTCAGTCAGAACATAACAGGGACTTCGGCTTCACATCGAATTGTAAAGGGATCTCCGGCACCTGCTATGAAAAAGCGGTTGACTTTCCTATGTGATAACTGGATCTTACCTGAATACGGGTATGTTTTTATATAAGATGATGGAGACAAAACTCACAACAGTGCGGGTAAAGGTAGAAAAGCAGATACCCATCATCAACTTCATTCTATCACAAGGAAAGCCCCCTGACAAAGGTTGCATTCTGGCCACCCCCCAAGTTTTAGGACGCGGTGAGCTGTTTACCAGCGGGAAAAAGTCAGATTATTCACCGTAAGCTCTGAAACAGCCAAGGGCTGATTTAACAGCATGCTAAAATAAAAACGCAAAAGGGTTTCACCAGCAATGAAACAAAGCGTCACAAATATTAACATCTACGGTTAAGAAAATAAATCCAACACATTTCAGGAAAATAACGCTTTTAATCATTTTGAGGAATAAACCTATTTTACCAAGTTTAAGATAAGTCATTTTTCTTAATCAGAAGCCGTTTGCTGAATTTTAGGTAGGTTCGTTCTGTAGTTTTCAAACACAATGACTCCCATTCAACTTCCTTCCTCTTAGCTAGCGATTCAGTGGCTTGATCCCTGACACACTTCTTTACGAGGCACCTTCCCTCATCTTCAGAAATCACGTATCTAGGCAACAAAAGCAAACAGTTTCTTCTTTTCTGGAGAAATGTGGTTGGTTTTTAAAGTCGTGTTATCTTCTCCCCGACGACCCGTTACGTGGTAACAACATGGGAGCCATTTGAAGGTTCAGAACAGCTGAGGAAGCCTTAGGCCACTGTTGAGAGCGTCGTTAGTTAACAAGCTACAGAGTGCACTGGGCAGCCGCGGGCTTTGGACCTGGCTCAAGCTGGTCTATGTCCAGGAAACTTAACTTACAAAACAGGGAAATGATTTCCACGAGATCCCCTTCACCCCTCTTTTTTCTTTTGCAAGCCATGTGGGGGCAAAAAGCAAGACAGCATGTACATGTGCGTAGGTGTGTTTTGAGTGGAGGACGAGGATTATACGGTGTCCGCACAGGGGGGCAAATGAAATTCAGAAGCTTTTATGGACTTCTCTCGTTCTAGGTAATTATCACTTCAGATTTGGAAAGTGGAAAAAGAAGTTCTTTTGTAAGAAAGAGTATCACCCTACGTTGGATCAACACCACCCAGGACTGTCAGACACAAATGGACCACGGGGAGGAAGGTCCACCAGTGGCCCACCACAGTCTGGCTCGGCCATGTACCTGCGGGCGCGCGGTGACACAGGCCAGCCCTGCCGAGCAGGCTTGGGCAGTGCTGGTGCAGCCGTGGGTGAGCGACGCCCTCTCCCCAGCCCGGGGGGGGGGGCTTCCGGAAAGCACCCACGCGTCTTCAAGTACCTTCAAATGCCAATGGGCAATCTAAATCTGGCACCCACCCCTCTTCCAGGAGCCCCGTTAGAAAACCATTTGGAATTGACAGACCAAAGCTTCTTGGGTCATAATGAAGGCATAACTCTATGAAAATGGCTTCAAAATTTGAAAAAAATAAAAGATCTAGCAACCACGTCTTCCGAGAAATCCAGGATCAGTCCGGCGCTATCTTGTAAGCGAGCGAGCGAGCGAAAGAGCAAGCAAGCAAATCAGCACGTGCATCTGGGAAACATTCCACAGAGACGCATTAAGCCCTTCCAGTCTGTGGGAGCATCCCAAGCAACCCGCCGGGTGCTGTTAACTCGCTGTATTCTGCTTCACCTAGAGAAGGCAAGAGAGAGGAAGAATGATTTCATTAAACCGAGCTGACAAATCTTACGAGTTAATAATCACTGACGAGAGAAACTCCTGATCCAGAAGCTTAAAATTTGGAGCTAATTTCAGCCGCTTCAGGTACCCAAGAGTCGCCTGGGCTTGCTCTGGAGTTCTGGTATCAGCACGTGTAGGGTCGGGCCCTGGAATCTTCATTTTAGCCAGCACCCCTCGCCTCCGAGTGCGGTGCCGCACGCTCCAGGAAGCGCCGCCGGGATGAAGCACAGATGAGCACCAAGAACACCTGACAGCTCACTTAAAAGACAACAGCGTTTGAGGACAGGAGGGAATCAGCCAAGTTTCCCACGACACTGAGTTTAGCCGGGGAGGCGACCTGGACCCGCCTTTCCTGCCGCAGTCTGGCCACAGCTACCAGGAAACCACGTCCAGGTGAGGGAGACCGGGCCAGACGGTGGCTTACAGCCTCCTACTCCCTGTGCCTGTGCTGGGGAACCTTCGGGAGCACCAGAGGGGGGGGCGGGGGCCCCTGGGGTGAGCACCCTGCAGCTCAGGCTCAACGGTGACAGGAGGTGACTGCTGAGACCCCTGAGAACCGCCCACTCAGGGACGCCCGCAGATGCGCCGTGTGGCAGCAGAACCTTCCGGTCCACTCGTGCAAATATGTTCGTGGTCTGGACCCAACAGTCCAATGAGCCACACCAGATTCAGTCAATCCCCACGTGAGCCCTACTAAGTGGCACTTGTACCGAAGCTCTCTTAAGACTCCACCAGAATGCAACGGACTTCAAATGCTGAGGCTTTATGGCATCTGGAGAAGTAACATCTTCCAAAACTGAGCTGCGCAAGCCAGCCACTCTGTAAAGTTCCAGAAAGCCACGAGGCCCCTGGGAGCGGTTCCCTCAGAGCGTGCAGGCTCTTGGCCCTCACGGACATTACCCTCTCCTGGGCTACGGGCAAACGAGGTGGGTAGGATGATGAGGGGCCCACTCCCGGACTCCGAAATGGACAACTAGCAGTCAGACGTGTCTATCTCTAGGATTTCGGGTGTCCTGCCCTAGAAGGGGTCCGACTCTGGTCTAGCCTTTGGTCCTCCTCTCCCAAGGACAGGATAGTGCTCCGTCTTTTCTCTGAGCCGCAGACAAAGCTCACTCGTCTGTGAAATAAAATGGGAGCCTCAAATTTATCTATTTCACTCACTTATTCAACAGGGGCAAGCTCATTTTTGTTATTAAAGCAAGCACTGCCCTCGGGCACGTCATTTATGCAAAAACGACTGTACATGAGAGATGGTCATGTCTTACAGAAGTAAACTTTAACCAGCTTACTGGATAATTCACTGCCTGGTCATGATGCTGGCACTGCTGTGTCTGTATTCCTATAAAGCCAGGTGGTTTTGTGGGTCCGGAAGAGAATCACTGGCCTGTGCCTCTTCTCCTGCGTATACAGAAGCAACATAAACACCACTGCCGGATTCTTTACTCAAAGGAGCTGAGGATCTTTGTCTCAAATTATCAGCCTGACAAGTAGCCAGTGTTCACTACACAACTATTCTGGGCCATGCGCTGTCCTAAGGCCCTGTCTGGGATTGATTGACTAAATAAATAAAGCCCGAGCTTTGCCGTAAAGAAATTTACAAGGGTGACGGGAAGTCAGCGCTCCAATGTGGAACTGTTCTACAACAGAGTAAGAGACAAAATAAAGAAACACTGAGAATGAAGCCCCCAAATGACCATGACCTACGGGTCTAACTTAGCATCGTCACCCTAATCTCTGCAAACAGCAGCCAGTCATTACAGCAGAAGTGCGTCACATGGCTGACACCGGGCGAGGAGCCCAGCCAGCCAGCAGTGAGGGGACCAGAGGCACAGTGGATCTCCGTGGGCAGAAGCAAGGTGGGGGCCCCGGGGCTAGAATGCCAGGGTCTCGGTCCAGGCACCAGCACATACTGGCCATCAGACTTACTCTTCGGGGCTCCAGCTCTCCACCTTCCAGACGAGGAGAAACACTACCGAACGTCTGGTGGGGAGAAAGCAGGCGGTTCACGGCAGCCCGAACGGCGCCCACCGAGCCCCAGCTGCTATCACTGCTGCCATGATCACTGGCTGTTGGGCCTCGAGGATGTCAGCTATGCCAGTGACCCGTGTCACCCGGGAAAAGTCCCAGTCCTCTGTATTCCTTCATTTGAACCCTGACCTAATGTCAGAGGATCTGATCACACCCCTTTTTCCTGTTCTTTTCCCATTTCCAGGCTATTTTCGTCTTTGTTCTTTCCCAGGGCCCCTTGGGTGGCAACCTTCTCACCCCCAAGTGTCCACTTCCTGGTGGGTGTCCCACACGGCCCCCCAGCATTCACAGCACTGAGATCGATGGGCGCAGGACCGCATGCTCAGACTCAGATGTGTACCATTCATAGTCCAGAAGTGCCGAAGTCTGGTGCTCATGGGAAAATGCCATCAGGGGCCAGAACTGGGCTCCAACCAGGGCCCCAAAACATAGCCTTAAAACAAGGTCCCAGGGGCGCCTGGGTGGCTCAGTCGACTGAGCGTCCGACTTCAGCTCAGGTCATGATCTCACAGTTTGTGGGTTCAAGCCCCACATCAGGCTCTGCACTGACACCTCAGAGCCTGGAGCCTGCTTCAGATTCTGGGTCTCCCTCTCTCTCTGCCCCTCCCCCGCTTGTGACCTCTGTCTCTCTCTCTCTCTCAAAAATAAATAAAAACATTAAAAAAACAACAACAAAACAGACAAACAAGTTCTCAACCTGGTGTCCAAGCCTATAGGCAGAGTTCAGGGCTCTGTGAACTTGGATGGAAAAGAGAGGTTTTCATTAAGCTCTACCTGAAATTTATCATTTCCTTCAATGATGAATGTGGGCAATAAACCCCGGTGGTGACAGCGTATCTGTGACTGTCATCAACAGAAATAAAGAACCCACAGATACTTTCACATCATGTTAGAGCTGTTGCAGATGTCTTAAATTAATTCAGCCCTCACTACTCAGAAAGGACAGTAACATTATAGACTTGCTACTAAGTCTTATTTAATATGTTCACTAAAAAGTCAACATGTTTTTTAAAAGTCAACATGTTACTATACCACACGTTTAAAAAATATTTTTATAAATGTATTTCAATCCATTTCAATACATTACATTATATTCATATAATGTATGAATTAACTTGTTTTATAAATGTATTTTAATACATTCAATACATTACATTCAATACAATATAGTTGGTTTCCATTGTATTTCCAATGTATATTATACTCCTAAAAAATATTCTGAGGGGGGATCAGAGGCTTTCCCAGCTTGCCAAAGGGTCCCCTGGTGGAAGAAAGAGTTAAGAGCCCCCTGGCTTTAAAAGATTGAGGACCGCAAATAAAAGTGGCAACATTAGAAAGAAGAAAGCTGTGTAAATACTTACTGAAATGTGACATTATAATATTCTTCGGGTGTCACTATTTTGGGTCCACCGAAGTAGTCCAGGACCCAGATGTTGGTTATATTCAACTTCGCAAAGAACCAATTGTGGCTGGAGGGCCACGTTTTCATCTCAGGGTGTCGGACGAACAGCGACTGCCTGGCAAAGTCCATTTCTGATTCATTCACCTAAAGGACACACGTGATGTAAACGACTCATGGCCGCAACCCCGTTAAGGATGTGTGATTCTTCTACAAATCCTAAAGCGCTCATTTAGTTATAAATCCTGATCTTCGACTTAAGGAATCAAGAGAAAACGAAGGAAGCACGCAGAAAAGCAGAAAACAACAGAGTCCAGGTGTTGGCGGTAAGAGATTTACTGAAGTGGGAACCCATCACCAGCACCAGCTTTCGCGGTCGAGTGGTCATTTGGAGCCGTCAGAGTACCCGGCACGGGGCACGTGATAAAACGTCAGCACACGTACCCCAGGACAAGCCATCTTAAACACGAAGACGCAAGTTCACAAAAGATAAAAGTCTTTCAAAGAAGCACCATGGAACTCAAAGAGTGTTTGCCGCCCCTCCTTTCTCTGGTGAAATGCAGCCACAGAGATGCGCCCACACGGAACGTCCAGACCATAAATCAAACATGTCTGAGGTCAGCGTGGCTGACAACGTCGAAAAGCAAATGTGCGGGTTCGGCAATCAGATCAGCGCTAGGACACCTTGCCCTCTGCCCTGCAGCAATCACCCCACTGTCTAAACCCGCGTCTGGCCTCCAGTAACGGGCACCCCTCTCCTCGCTCACTTGGTAGGCTCTCTGCCGTAAGCCACTGTGACAATATGGAGACAAGGAACCCACACGTGGGAAATATTGTGCAGTGAACAGCATGGCCAGGAGCAGAGACCTCTGGTTGAGCAGATGCACCTTACAGAGCTACATCCATTCAGCTTCAAACAATAGTTCACTTTCTGCGTAAATACCTTATCGAACACCTATACGAAATGAACTGATTTAAGTCTTTAGTTTTCATGAAATCGCATATTATCTCAATCACAAATCATTTTCATTTTATTCTTAAAATATCTCCTTTCATTGTTAATAGATGATGCTTTTTTTAAATTTATTTACTTATTTTGAGAGAGAGAGGGAGCACGAGCAGGGGAGGGGCAGAGAGAGAGGGAGAGAGAGAATCCCAAGCAGACTCCACCCTGTGCGTAGAGCTCGACTCGGGGCTCGATCTCATGACTGCAATCTCGCGATCATGACCCGAGCCGATATCAAGAATCGGACGCTTAACCGACTGAGCACCCCCAGGCCCCTCAGGTGATACTCTTCTAAAACCTGTCTGTGTTCTGGTGGGATAACCACTCACCTTGGTAACAGTTCCTGACAGCATTATGTGAGCACAGAGGGGACTTTGGGGATCAAATCCCTGTTTCCTGCAGAAGTTAGTCTGTGCCAAAGACATGGTCAGGGTAGCATGTGGATTCTCCTGCAGAGAGAAAATAAAGATACTCCCACATGAAATATTGTCTCTGGAGAGGTAATAAATGTCACAAGTTATATATACACTGTCCCTAGAGCTGAGCATTCCTCCATGAAACAATGAGGTGTAAAACACCACTGACCACTTG
Source organism: Herpailurus yagouaroundi (assembly GCF_014898765.1). Taxonomy (NCBI): domain Eukaryota; kingdom Metazoa; phylum Chordata; class Mammalia; order Carnivora; family Felidae; genus Herpailurus; species Herpailurus yagouaroundi. The sequence continues at coordinate 5,370,821 of NW_024412436.1, read as the reverse complement.
AGAAAATCACCTGTTGGATAGAGACTGATCTTGGCCTTTCCTCCCAAAAAGCAGGGGGTAGGGTTTCAGATTTAAAATTAACTCAGTAAGAATTATTTTAACACTCTTTTTTCTTAAGCCTTTAAGCTGTTTCATATTAACCAGAGAAATTACAATTACAGGATCACCCAAATACAAGGCTGGTCTAGAGTTTTCACTGAAAGGTCTAACGGCTTAGACTCTAATACGAAACTAGTGCATAAAAATAGCACAGTTGTCCAACTAGCTAATTGTATGGTTTAAGCAAGAAAGTAGCTGAATCATGTTTTTTGGTTATCTTATGCTAGCAGAAATTGTCATGTGATTTCAAAACTGGAGAAGTTGTTCATTCCTGTTTCAGCAGTAAAAGAAGAACACTTAGACTCAAAAAGCGAAGCAGGCAAAATTCTCAATTCTTTCTTATTCAGAAATCAGCTTCGTGAAAGACACTGCTGACAGATTACAGCAAAATTCACACGTTGCATTTAGCGCTTTCAACAGCTTGTGTGGAAAATTCTGCCATCTCATGGTGACCCATCACAACACTGGTTATAAAGGGAACTCCTTGAAATCATTTCGCCCAACATTCACTGTCTATACACTATTAGGCAAGGCGCCATAGGAGGAAAAAAAAAAAAGTCCTTTCTCTGTGACTTTATAATCTGGTTGTAAAGTCAGACATAAACAAAACTTAAATAAATGCAAAATGACACAGAAGAGATCAGAAGGCAGCGTATAGCTAATCGCCAAGTGAACAGTACAGTTTAGGGTAAGGAGATGTCAGCATAGCCTGGAATGATATGGACAGTACAGGGAGCCTCAGAAGATTTTCAAAATCGGGACAGAAGTGGGATGATGTATTAAAGGTAAAGGGCATTGCAGAAACAGAACTGGGAAAATGTGGGACATGACTGTAATGAGAAACCCAATCTACCTGAAAGAGAGGCTTTGGTGGGATGGGGGTGGGGTGGGGGGCTCAACTCCAAGCTAAAGAGTCAGAATTGTATTCTGTAAGGTCAATGCCTGTCTGTGCTTTCCAAGAATGAGCTGCCTGGAGAGCTTGTTAAAATGCTGACTTCTGGGCTCGAGTCCCAGCCCCGGTGTTCGTATTTTTAACAAACATCCCAAGTGAACCTTACGCAGCTCTAGGCAGTCGGTTGTTGTTGAAGGCTTCTGGGCAGAGGGAAATGCTGAGTGGCATTGTGTGCATGTAATCGGGTGGGTTGGGTGACAGGGAGAAGACAGGAGGCAGAGGTGGGAGGAAAAGCAGAAACTATAAACCAGTCTGACTGGTTAACTGATTGAATACGAGTCAGACTCATTCTGATGTGGCCACACCTTTTCACTGCCATCATGGATACCTGAAATCCTGGATAGGTTCCTTACACTGTGTCCCTAGATCTGTCAAAGACCTGAGCTGGAGTTCTACCTGGAAGTCATCAGTGGCTGGCCACCCACCAGTGACGTCTGTCACTGACATCTGTCCAGTCCCTGTACATCTTACTTTTCCTCCTTCCTGCAACGCAGATGACCATATCCGCACGAGTTTAAATAGGGTCGTGGGCAGTAGTTGTTCTCCATCCCCTCTCCCTCATGAGAAGCATCAGGGAGGGAATGGGGAGTTGTTTTTTTTTTAATAAAATCCCTCGGCACGATATTTTTAAAAGTCTTCCCAGGTGACTGTGTTTGCAGCCAAGGTTGAGCGTCACTGATTGAACAGAATGAGCTTCCTTTGGGCAAATGCCTAAGAGGGTGGAGGGGGCTGGGAGTAAGGGGAGGGTGAACAGAGGTGTCTGTGCCTTAAAAGGAGGCAGCTGCTTCTGGTTTTGCTCAAAGAATTCAAGCCCCCAGGGCCACGGATCTTCCAAGAAGTTAAACATTGAGATCTGTAATTGAAATCTCAATTTTTGAATGGCGGTAGCTACAATAGTCCCCCCCCCCCCCGTTACCCACGGGGGGATACAACCCAAGACCCCCAGTGGATGCCTGCCTGAAACCCTGGACAGTACCGAACCTCATATGTCTTCTTCTACACACACACACACACACACACACACACACACACACACCTGTGACAAAGTTCGATTTATAAATTAGTCATAGTAAGAGATTAGCAACAATAACAAATAGAACGGTACAATTATACCGTAATAAAGGTTATGTGGATGTGCTCTCTCCAAATATCTTCTTGTCCTGTACTCACTCGTCCTCCGAGGATGATGAGAGATGATCAAATGCCCACATGACGAGATGACATGGGGCGGCTTTTGCAACCTAGCACTAGGCTACTAGACTGTAAGACAACCCCTCAGAAGGATCTTGTGCTTCTGGAATGCAGTTGACTTCAGGTAGCTGAAACGCTGAAATGGAACCAGGGATAAGGGCCGGGGGGGAGGGGGGGGGACTACTGTAACTCAAATTTGTTAAAAACCAAACAGAACTCCGTGGACCAAAGACAACTGGCCCGAGGGACACGGGCAGCTCGTGCGCCACCATTCTGTGTCCTGTATTTTGACGGCAGACAGACCTCGCTTAAGATTCCAGTTTGGCTACTGGCTCTGGGCAGGTTATTTAACCGGTCTCATGCCTCCAGTTCTTCATCCGAAGCCCACTGCTGGACTCAGTGCGCTGCGCAGCGGTCACACCACTCTCGGGACAGCAGAGGTCCACCAGAGTTGTAAACCTGGCCCTGCCACAAAAGGTGGGCACAGGATGAGCACCCAGACCCAACTCCGTGCTGCTGCTAACCAGGGAAGGTCATGCGCACGGGGGGCCTAAAGGCTGCATTAATCACTCACGATGTTGTATGTTAGCTTCCTGCTGCTGACAGGAAAATTCCTAGGAAGGGCAAGCCCTGTAAGACTTTTAATAACACGCGCAGCCGTGCTCCAGGACGAGTCAGGGATGCGAAGTCCTCCAAGTAGACACGGGCAAAGAATTCAACCCGGAGGCGGGGGCGTGCGTGAAATTCCAGGCACTGAGTTGCCCAACAGTCAGAAGGCTGCAAAGCCCGCCCGGCCAGCGCGGGAGAGAAGAGGCAGGGCTGTGGGCCGCGAGCAAAGTCTTCCCTCTGGTTGCCCCGTCCTCCGTCCCCGAGCAGAATTTCGGCGACCGAAAGAAAGGCTGGCCCTGTCGCCGCCCGCTCACCTGCAGGTTGCCCACGGACTGCTGCAGCGGGCTCAGGTAGAAGTAGGGCACGCCGCTGCCCGCGCCGGGGGGCCCGTCGCTGAGCGAGAGGACGTCGGCGAAGGCCCAGCCGCGCACCGCCTGGTCCGTGGAGAGGGTGGCCAGTGCGCCCCAGTCGCAGACGTGCGTCACGAAGCGGGCCACGCGCGCCGCGTCCTCGCGGGGCGGCAGCGGCGGCAGCGCCGCGGCGGCGTCCCAGTCCCCGTG
>NW_024412436.1:5328022-5367010 GCF_014898765.1 Herpailurus yagouaroundi | reverse complement strand
CTCGGCCGGCCATGGCGGTGACTGCTGCGAGAGGCCGCAGCCCCGCCACCCACAGGCGCCCGGGGTTAGCCGAGCGCGCCCGGCCCCGCCCACCGCGGCGCAGGCCGGCCCCGCCCCCTCCGCGGGGGCCAATCGGAGCCGGGGGGAGAGCAGGGGGCGGGTCCCTTGCGTGCTGGGCTACCTACTGGGGCGGGGACTTGTTTAGCACCTCCCCACCGCACCTGTCCGCCGCCTCTTTCAGGGCCGGGAAACTGTCCCCAGTGCGAGGTTTGCTGAGGCTTAGAGAAATTAGGGAAGTCGCCTAAATCATCCTGCTAGGAGAAGGCGGGCGTCTTCACACACACACACACACACACACACACACACACACGCCTTTTGAGAATACCTTTGGATACGGATATCCGACAGCTACGTGAGAAGAAATGCTGCATTTTCTATCTATGCTCCTCTTTTCTGTTTACCTCACTCTCCGTACCAAACTGGGAAAGACAGAAGGCCCCAAGTTTAGCACCTTACAAGCTGCTCCTGGCCCAGGAGTCTCTCAGAGACACTAAGGGATTGTTGGTGGACTCTCGGTGTTCATGCACAAATTTGAACTTCTCGAAACCACTTATGGACCTGTTAAGTCATCTGAGGGGTCAGTGCTTTCACAAATCTCTCACCCTTACTGCCCCTCTCAGGCCATGCTCCTAAGAATCTTCTTCCAGGAAGAGCATTGTGAGCTCTGTTCACTGTGCCCCGTGTGCTGTTCGCTCAGCGGTGGGCACAGCTACTTCACTCCCATCCGGACACCTTCTCATGATGATATTCTAGGAATCGGTAAATAAGTTCATACCACCTGACCTACTTTCTTTGTACCCATAAGCTTTGGTCACAGCTCCTGGAGTGAATCCTACTCTTTGTGGCCTGGCTTTAAACCCCCATCTTAATTGTTATAAATGCTGCGTGGTGATGCTTGTGCAAGAGTTCGTCAGCTTTGTAAATCCAGCTCTGGCAGATACCTGGCCCTCTGAGGCTGAGCTGTTCAACACGGGTGAAGTAATTTCATTCAGCCGCTTTGGGCCAGTCATGTGAGCAGGTGTAGGCAACAGGTATGTGAGCCAAAGTCCGGCCTCTGCTTTCAAACTCACCCTCCCCTTATTCAGCCGAGCAGATTCTCAGGCTACTCAGTGAGAACTTCTGTATAGAAACAAGACTGTTTACTGTGAACGGGAGTTTTCAGTTCCCTCTCGTAGACAAAGAACGCCGTTGCACACACTGGTTTCACCTTGGGGTGAGGGGAGTGTGAACAACCCTTCATCAAAGTCGGTTTCCTTTTGAACAACTGAATTGGAAAGAGTTTCAAGCTAGACGGGAAACTAGGTAGGGAGAAATTTAAGAGGAGGAAGATCGGGTTTATAATTTTCAAAACAAATACAAGTAACTTGAGTAGCTGCCTTAACCTGTTAAGGGAAGAGTGTACATAATTGCACATTTGGAGTTCTCATCTCACCACTGCCGCAGTCACGTCGTGGACCACGGGATTTCCATTTTACCTTGTTGGACCTCAGTTTTCTCATCTGAAAGGAGGTTGGATTAGATGGTATCTGACGGCTGTTTTGGCTGTATAGTCTGGTAGCATGCAAAATATGGGCCTTTGGTGAGTTTCACAACGATGTTTTTACAAGAGGACAAAAAAAATGCTTTTTATGTATTGCTATGCCCCTTACTGCCAGTATTCAGAATAACACCAGGCCCTAGTATAGCTCCATAGCAAAACAGGTGCCTGGAACTTGGTCTCCGTGCACTGGAGCTTTAACATGAGGTCTACGGGGGCGCCTGGGTGGCTCAGTCGGTTAAGCGTCCGAGGTCGTGATCTCATAGTTTGTGGGTTCAAGCCTGGCATCAGCCTCTGCACGGACAGCTCGGAGCCTGGAACCTGCTTCAGATTCTGTGTCTGCTCCTCCCCTGCTTGTGCTCTCTCTCTCTCTCTCTCTCTCTCTCTCTCAATAATAAATAAATAAACATTTTTTTAAAAGAACGAGGTCTACACAACCCCCCAACTTCAAGCACCTCTCCTCAGTGTCTGTCTTTGCACTACTCCTGGTGCCCGGGTGCCCCACATTCTCCTCCTCATCTATGGGCATGGCCACCTCACTGCCTTCCAGATCTCCACTCAGATGCGCTTCTCAGAGGTGCCTTCCTGACCGCTGTTTCTAAGAGGCGCTCCTCTCTTACTCTGCAGTGGAGAGCACTGTCCATTTCTTTCATAGCGATTATCACACTCTAATAACTATATTTATTTATATAGCTACTCGTTCTTGTGTTCCCTGCTGGAACGCAAGCTCCAGGAGAGCTGGAATGTTGTCTGTCTTATCCACCCCTGCATTCCCAATGCATGAAGTAGGCACTCAATTAATGCTTATCGAATGGCTGCCTGGCTAATAATATCTGATGGAATTCTTTGCACATGAGGCCTAAAATCAACAGTAGGAAGCGAGGTTGACCAAGCGGAGATGCTCGAGAATAACACTGAGGTACTTGAGCTCTTAATTGGCAAACGCTCCTCGTTGGAATATTGGGGAAAACCCTTAGCTAGGAGTGGCTGGACCAACCATCCAGACCCTGCTGCTTCTCATCTGGACTTTCCGTCTCTATTTGAACAGGCTGAGCTGCTCTCCATCCCCCATGGACCCACCGGGAAATAGTTCTCTTCTCTTTACGTCTGGGTTTGACCCTGGTCAAGAACCCACCCTGCATGCTCGCCTTGTCACACAGTGCTGCCCTGGTCATGTGACTGGGTCGGATCCACACTAGTGCTGTGTGGATGAGTTCACAAGCGGTAGAGGAAATGTGGAGGAAGGAACCTAGAGAAGGCTCCATATCAGGGGCAATTGTTGAGTTGAACCTCGAAGGGTAAATGGAAGCTTCGTAGACAGCGAGAAAGTGGGCGGGGAGGAGGAAGGGAAGAGTTCTACACTGAGGAAGTAGAACATACACAGGCAGGGAGACACGGGGTGTTGGGAAAAAGGAGCTGTAGGACGAAGGGAGTATAAAGAGCCAACGGTGGGTGGTGGGCCTGTTGACGCCAGGGACTGTGGTCACCTCCAGGCTCCTCTGGGAGCGGGTCTGCTTCTAGGCTCATTCACAGGTAGGACGCAGTCCCTAGTGTGTTTTCGAGTGAGGGTCTCCGTTTCTTGCTGGCTGCTGGTTGGAGGCGTCCCTCCAGTCCTTGTCACATGGCCTCTGCAGAGGGCCGTTCACCTCCTGGCAGCTGGCTTCGAAGCAAGTGGCTGAGGGAGAAGGAGAGAGGGCCGGCAAGATGGAAGTCAGAGTCTCTCCATGACTTCTTTACAATGTCAGAGTGACATCCTGATGGGACGGGTGATGGGAAGGCTGAGGGATAGGGGCCAGGTCCCGCTGCCGTGAGTGGAGGTGGGGACCATAAACCCAGAGCGTTACTGTTAACGTGACCCGCTTTGTCTCCGGGCAAACAGAAGCTACTTAGGTAAGTAAAGCTGTCGTTGGGAAAAGGGGGAAACCATTAGCTAGTCAGCTGGCTAGAGACTGTGTCTGAGGCGGATGAGAAGCTGGCTCTGGTCAAGGTCTTCAGGTGACAGGCGGCAGACTGAATCCCCCTGCTGCTTCTCTACAACCTCCGAGATGCTTAGGTCCAGTGTCAAAATCTTCACTTCCCCAGAAAGCGGACGAGTGGTGTGGGGAGGGGTGGGGGAGTTAGGGAATGTGGGGCCGTTAATAGTTTTTCCTAAAAAGGAAGAAGGACAATGAACGCTAAGTAGCGACAGACAGAATTGAATCGTCAAGACGCTGCGTGGCTCGCATACGAGGCCCCTGCGTCATTTAGATCTTAACGCACCATTCCTTAAACCACTGTTTGAAAAATATTTCTAAGTTTTCATGTTTATTTATTTATTTTGAGAGAGAGGGAGAGGGAGAGAGAGAATCCCACGCAGGCTCCATGCCGTCAGCACGGAGCCCGAGGAGGGGCTTTGATCTCAAGAACCGTGAGATCATGACCTGAGCCCAAATCAAGAGTCAGACGCCTAACCGACTGAGCCACCCAGGTGCCCCAATATTTCTATTTTTCATGTAAGGAGCTTTTGCACAATAGAAAAAGCTACACGTATTAAGCATGGGCTTTATTTTGGACAATCACAGGTTTTGATACAGACAAGGATGACTTTACTTTGGAGGTTAAATTGTGACAGAAGGTACTGTTAGCCGCCGGGTGACTACTAGAATACCAGCTGTGGTAACTAGAATGAACTAGAAATCTTTTACAGGCTTCGCCGTATAGATCCCACAAAGACGTGTGAAAAATCATAGACCAGAACAACCGGTAAAAAAACACAACTCTCAGGGGCACCTGGCTGGCTCAGTCTGTAGAGCATGCGGCTCTTGATCTCGGGGTTGTAAGTTCGAGCCCCACGTTGCTGTAGACATGACTTTAAAAAAAATTCCCATGCTCCTTAAGTAATTATAAGCAGAGCATGTTCCTTCTTTCCAGACACCCTCCAGCAGCTACTCGTTCCACTGAATGTCTGTCCTCCTTTGCATGCCCACGAGGTCCTACCTGGGCTGCACCCGGCTGACCTCTCAAGCCACAGCCCCTCCGCTCACCCCCTGCCCCAGCCACATGTCTCCTTGCCGTCTGCCAACACCTCAGACCTTTCCACCTCGGGGACTTTACCCGGGTCTTCCTGACTCCGGGAACTCACTTCTCTGAGCTCTTCTCAGCCTCCTCCACTGTTTAAGGACAACTTCAGGAAGAGAGACTCTCCCCCGCCACGCCTTCCCCGCACACAACTTGCTGTCACTCCGGGCTCTGTGACCCCGCTTTATTTTCTTCCTAGCACTCACCACCACGAATATTTATGTTTGTCCGCCCTCTCCGCTAGAATGGAAACTCCATGAGCAGGAGACTAAGTTGGTCGGTTCAGGCTGCTGTAACAAGATACTACAGACTGAGTGGTTTGAAAACAACACAAGTTCTGGAATCCGGGAGTCCGAGATCAGGTGCCGGCATGGTCGGGTAAGGGCCCTGTGCTGGGTCAGCGGCTTCTCCTGGTATCCTCACGTGGTGGAAGTGACAAGGGAGCTCTGGGGATTTCTTTTCAGAAAAGCACCAGTCCCGGCCTAATCGCCTCCCAGAGGCTCGGTCTTCTAACACATCACACCGGGCGTTAGGCTTCCCAGCTGTGGATTTGGGCAGGACGTGAATGTTCAGACCAGAGCAAGGACCCTGTGTGTGTTCAGTCCGGAATCGCCCCGGGCACAGACAGTGTTCAAGCACTGACGGGTGGACGAATTAGTAAATGGGTGATTAAATCACGGGCAATAGTTAAACATTTTGGGGGCTGGGTTTTCTTCTATAGCCTGTAGAGCTTAGAGCACAACTTAAGATCCCATCTTTTTTTTTTTTTTTTTAATTTTTTTTTCAACGTTTATTTATTTTTGGGACAGAGAGAGACAGAGCATGAACGGGGGAGGGGCAGAGAGAGGGAGACACAGAATCTGAAACAGGCTCCAGGCTCCGAGCCATCAGCCCAGAGCCTGACGTGGGGCTCGAACTCACGGACCGCGAGATCGTGACCTGGCTGAAGTCGGACGCTTAACCGACTGCGCCACCCAGGCGCCCCTAAGATCCCATCTTAATGCCTGTCACCGGAGCATACTCCTTCGGTCTTTGCATCCATCTGTTCCCCCCAGTGAAAAGCCCCAAGGATTCTGGACACTCTTCAGACTGGGGAGCTGATCCTGTCACTATTGCCGTGTGCAAAAAGAAAGAATTTAACCCCTGGGAAACCACAGCCCTCTATGGACAGGCTGCATTCGGAACCTTGATCTGAGCTGTTGCGGACAGCCTGCTTTCTACAGACAGGAAAGCTTGAACCCAGAAGGCCAGGAAGCATCAAAAAGCAGCATCAGTCGCTGAGGAGGCAGAAGGGGAGTACCCTGTCGTCGCAGGCAAGATCTCTGGCAGTGGCGCCGCCTAGAGGCCACTTCACACAGATTCTTGGCAACGGTGGTGTGAGACTGGGTACTGAGATGAATTAGGACAGCAGAAGCTAGAACAGCCCTACAAGGCGCTAGAAGTCAGGAGAGTGAAGAAATCAAATCCCCACTCTCTGAATGCTTTCTGCTTTCACCCCACCCCTCCACGGAAAGGTTGACAATGAGGAGTCCATCTGTCTCTCCAGTATAATAGCAGATTTGCCTCCTCCTAATGATCGGGGTCTTTTCATGCTGATCTCTCAGCATGAGAAAGCCAAGGTGATGGGTGGATGCATGACACCCCTGGGAGCCAAGACCTCTGGACCTGCAGAGCCCAGCATTGTGGAGCAGGAAGAGCACATTTCCAAAATAGACCACTTGGAGCCATGATAAGTAGGACCTCTCTCACTTTTACCCCGTTTCCAAGCCCGAGTAGTCTACCTACTGGGGACACAACACCGTACAATGATTGGTGGCCAGGAATGCATGCTTGGTCCAGGAGGATGACACCAGTCCTCACATGGTGTCAACTCCAGCCCAGCACCTCCGCTGTGCCTTCCAGAGGGCGTTCCGTGGCTCCCTCAGGATGGCATTTTCTGAGTGTTCTGGTAGGTGAAGGACCAGTGAATCTCAGGGTCATGGGCCCACTTCTGCTTCCCCTGTGCAAGTAGATCTCTTGGTCCGATGTTAGGTTGTGAGAGATCTCATTTCTGTGGATCAAACACTTCTGGACTTCCACTTTCCAGAAGACGGAATGAATGTTCCTCTTCTCTATTCTTCCCACTAAGTACAACTGGAAACTCTGGAAATTATACACATATTAAAAAAAAACATAAGGGGGCGCCTGGGTGGCGCAGTCGGTTAGGCGTCCGACTTCGGCCAGGTCACGATCTCGCGGTCTGTGAGTTCGAGCCCCGCGTCAGGCTCTGGGCTGATGGCTCAGAGCCTGGAGCCTGTTTCCGATTCTGTGTCTCCCTCTCTCTCTGCCCCTCCCCCGTTCATGCTCTGTCTCTCTCTGTCCCAAAAATAAATAAACGTTGAAAAAAAAAAAAAACATAAGACTCTGAAAGGTGGGGAACAAGTGGGTGACCGGCTAGAGGCCACGGGACCTGAGGAACGACACGGTGGTGGTTTCTCTGGATTTTCTTCTGTCTCATATGTCCCAGACTTGCAGTAAAGAAACTGGCAACCTGGAAACACCAATGGGCATAGATGGGGGAGAGGGGAGTCCCAACGAAAGTCTGTTCTCTTTAGCCAAAGACCATGAATGGATCATTCTAGCAAGGCAGAAACTTCCACACAGTAATCTCTCTACTCCAGCCAAATACCGTAGAAAAAAGCCAAGACTCCACCTATGCCCAGCAAAAGCAGGTGGAGAGACTTTCCACCACCACCAGGCCATAACCACTCCCCACCCCCACACTGGGGTAGGGTCAGAAAGTAGGGCTCATGTGTCTCAACGGTTCTTCCAATGTGTTAGCCATTGTTTGGTCATATGGTCCGAATAACACTATGTCAGCAATAAGATGGACCAATGTGATGACCACGTCCCATGGCCCAAATGCCCAGGTCCCTCTACTATATTATTACGGAAGGAGGGAAGGTTCTAGAGGAGCAAGAATGTATACTTTGGACTCCCACATGAATAAGAACTGTTTCAGATTCTCCTTCCTGACAGGGCAAGAAAGGGACGTGGATCCAAACCGACGGCCACATACCACGGACACATTAGTGTTAATTCACTAACAAAGAGCACGTGTCACCGCAGCTGCTGTCGACGCTGTGACTCGGTAGAGTTTGCCACAGTCTCCTGTCATCCTCCACGGTCCCTGTCAGGCCAGGGTGATAAATTAAATGGAGACACACCGGAGGCCACCAACGCACGTCCTTTCTGTTCTCAAGGGTGGCACGAGTCACCACTATTCTCCCCTATGACACGGATGGCGTAAGGGGACACCCCAGAGGATGACAGCGGGCCTTCCCCGCGATGATACCTCACTGTTCAGGCCAATACAGGGTTTCTGCTGACCCTCAAGTTTGCCCCCTTCAAATTATACATTGGGGACAGGGAAAATGACCCCCGGGAGAGACTGTGGACCCCAGGAGAGCAGCTGTGAGCCAGACCAAGGCCAGCTGTTACCTGGTCCCCACCTGCTCCTGCTGGGACGAGGGGCTGAAGTGATGCTTTGGGTTTCCAGGCGTCGTATCCCCTTGAACCTGTGTCCTCAGAATACACCCTTTTCTCGGCGTCGTGACCTAACCACAGTGACCTAACTACATAGCTCTTACTTTTCGTGGGAGGGAACTACTGAGGACATCGTTGTCATTTACACCTGCCATGGTGTTACAAGGCCTTCTTCCAAGGGATGCAGCCTCTTCTCCATTCATGGGTTCTAGGTCTGAAAACTGACCCAGCTCTTAAAGAACTGAAAAAGGGATTTTTAACTCTTCATTGTGGTGGCTGCTCCCAGTCTCCGAATGACTCACTGTGTGTGTGTGTGTGTGTGTGTGTGTGTGTGTGTGGATGCCCCCAAACAAGCTCTCAAGGTCTAGTTGTAGGAGAACGTAGAGGACTCGAGCTTCCAAGAGTCCAGACACATCCAAATGAGGTGCTGCACTTTCAAAAAAAAAAAAAAAAAAAAGGGGGCGGTCTGCCTTTCAAAAAAAAAAAAAAAGAATTTTTTTAAAGAGCAATTCTAGGTTCACAGCAAGAATGAGGGGAACGGAGGTTTCCCATATGCTCCCCACCCCACACATGCACAGCCTCCTCCGTTCTCAACAGCGCCCCCCCCCCCCCACCAGAGTGCCACATACGTCACAACCCATGAACCTACTGTCGCATCAGGATCAACCAAAGGCCACAATTTACACTAGGGTTCACTCGTGGTGTTATACACTCTGTGGGTTCGGACAGACGTGTAATGACACGCACACAGCATTACGATGTTATACAGAGTACTTTCGCTGCCTCGGGATCCGCTGGGCTCCACCTGTCCGTCCCTCCCTCACCCCCACCCCCACCCCCGAACCACTCGTCTCTTTACTGTCTCTATAGCTTTGCCTTTTTCACAGTGTCATACAGTTTGGATCACAGAGTATGGAGGTTTTTCAGATGGGCTTCTTTCACTTAATAATACGCATGTAAAGTTCCTCCGCGTCTTTTCAAGGCTTGATAGCGCGTTTGTTTTTAGCACCGGACAATCTTCCGTTATCTGCATGTCCCACAGTTGATTTACTCATTTCCCTACTGAAGAACGTACTGGTTGCTTCCAAGTCTCGGCAATTGTCAGTAAGGCTGCTGTAAACATCTGTGTGCAGGTATTTGTATGGACATAAGTTTTCAGCTCCTCTGGGTGAATGCCAAGGAGTGCGATTGCTGGATTGTTCGACGAGTACACAGAGATTCCTCATTCCTCCCTCCCTAGCTTATGTCACTTATCTGTAAGTAAGCGCCAGCATGCATATGTATCGTATGCACACATGAGAGCTTGCATAATCAAATGCATTGTTAGTATTATTCATTTGTCTTTCAGATGCTTTCAGATGGTTACCTGGGAGGACAGTGTCTGGGTAAGTGTCAGCAAAGTGGCCCTCAAACTGACAAAAGCATGACCGTGAGCCTGGATGAGTTCTTGTTACTACAGAGCCCAAGAGAAGGTCTACGTGCAGACGTGGCTGTGGTTGGGGTTCAAGTGATGACCTCCAGGTCTGTCTCTTCCTACCTCCTTGCTCTGCTCTCCCCTGTGTTGGCTCCTTTCTTAGGCTCCAGGTGGGAGCAACCCATCATAACCTCACACGTCCAGTGCCAGACAAGAGCCTCTGTGCTGGTAGTTCTCCAAGAAGTCTTGAATTTCTTCCCATTAGACCAAGTCCCATTGGTGGAATGTTATACAGCAATGAAAATAAATTCTTTCTGCCCGCGTCAATGTCAACGCACCTTAGAAATACGAAGTTGAGTGGGAAAGGTCAAGTTGCCGAAGGTGGCCCATTCTATAATGCCTTTTTTTAAGCTCAAAAAGAAGCAAAATTTAGCTTATATAGCTTATAAATAGATACATGTGTGGTAAAACTATTTTTTAAAAAGTCTTAAGGAATTTAGGGCGCCTGGGTGGCTCAGTCGTTAAGCATGTGACTTCGGTTCAGGTCATGATCTCACGGTTCGTGAGTTCGAGTCCCACATTGGGTGAGCATGAGTCCCGCTTCAGGTGAACACGAGCCCCACTCCGGATGAGCCCCACTTCTCTCTCTCTCTCTCTCTCTCTCTCTCCCCCTTGCCCACTTGTGCCTTCTCTAACTAGATAGATGATTGATAGATAGATAGATAGATAGATAGATAGATAGACAGACAAAGCCAAGGAATTTAAAACACAAAATTCAGGATAACAGACCTCTACTGGGGAAGCGGAGGGCTGAGAGGAAGACACATCGGCAGTTTGGGGGGTATTGGTAATAATCTAATTTAGGTATTATATATGTATATATAATATCTCTCTATATATACATATATATGAACGTATTTACTTTCGCATGAAAAAGAAATTTCTTTTCCCAGTCCGGCAAGGCAAAACTCCTAAAATAAGCCCGAGACGAAAAAATAAAAACTCTTTCACCCGGTGACAAAAACCACACAGAAAATGTGTTGTCAGTCTTGTGTGCCTGGGAAGGTTTTTTCGGGTATTCGTTGATCTGTTTTCTGTCCTTGGCCTGACATACCATATAAATGACTATATTTTTTTTTACTTCCCATTTTTCTTTGGCTGCTGGGAAGCTCCAAAGTGGATTTCTGACTTCCTGTTCTTCATTCTTGGACCCTGGGACCGGCCCTTCCATATCGACAACCCCACTTCCTCTGTGATCTTATTTCTTTTTTTTTTTTTTTTTTTTTTTTCAACGTTTATTTATTTTTGGGACAGAGAGAGACAGAGCATGAACGGGGGAGGGGCAGAGAGAGAGGGAGACACAGAATCGGAAACAGGCTCCAGGCTCTGAGCCATCAGCCCAGAGCCTGATGCGGGGCTCGAACCCACGGGCCGCGAGATCGTGACCTGGCTGAAGTCTGACGCTTAACCGACTGCGCCACCCAGGCGCCCCTGTGGTCTTATTTCAACAGTTAAAATGGTGTCCGCCTCTCCAGTCCAGGCTAGAGATGTACTTTAGCCAGACTGCAGATGCTTCAACACGAATTTACCTTTTACCTTTTCATCTGAGGGGAAAGGCACAAATCCTAAGCGTGTGGCCCCCCTTACACGTTCACGAACTGCACACACCCATAGAACCAACCCAGGGGAAGACTCAGAATGTTCCAGGCAATCGTGCTCACGTCTCCTCCCAGCGGTCCCCGCCTCTCCGAGGAAAACTACCAGCTGGCTTCTAACCTCAGAGATTCCAATTTGAAATTTTGTTTTTGTTTTTGTTTTTTAAATGGCGTTTCTGAAAGTTATATCAGGAAATCTGCGTTTCTGCCATCTTCTGAGGAAACCCAGTCAGGTGGCCTGGGCCATTTTAAGGCAGCTGTCCCTTAGAAAGGTATGGTTTCTCCAGCCCCACCTGGCTCACCTCCTCATTTGTCACCTACGCGGCCACTGATATAAGTCTTACCACACTTGCCTGTTTCCATCACTTGACTCCAATGTCAACGTGTTTGTACTGTGACCACCCTGAGTCTTTTGTACAACAAGACAGCATTGGATAAACAAATAAGTAAATCAAAAAGGAGGGACAAGAGCTCCTCTCCAGCCATCAGATATTCCAAATAAAGAAACTTCCTGGGGCGCCTGGGTGGCGCAGTCGGTTAAGCGTCCGACTTCAGCCGGGTCACGATCTCGCGGTCCGTGAGTTCGAGCCCCGCGTCAGGCTCTGGGCTGATGGCTCAGAGCCTGCAGCCTGCTTCCGATTCTGTGTCTCTCTCTGCCCCTCCTCGGCTTGCGTACTGTCTCCCTCTCTCAAATATAAATAAACATCAAAAACTAAGTAAAAGTAAAAACCATAATAACATGAACATTATCTTAACAGAAACAAAACAGAAAGACTTTTTCTAAAAAAGGTGACATGACTTTAATGTTGTCCCCTCGGAATGGCTTCTACCATTGACTGACCTTGTCGCCTGATCTACGTCTGCACGACGACGGCAGAGACTGGTAGAGGTCCCCCAATGCCCATCTCCCCCTTCTTCCTCTTGCGACCAACCCCCAAATTTAACCCGGCACGTGGCCGTCTAAAACGAAGAGTACATTTCCCAGACCTCCAAATCCCTGCTGCCCGCCGGATATGGCCATGAAACACGAACTTGGAAAATGTCCTTAAAGGGAAGGAGTGCATCTGTCTTCACCCTTCCTCTTTCCTGCTAGCTGTAATACAGAACGATGACAGGAGCCCCAGCAAATGGTCTTCAGCCACATGCCGGAGATCAGGGCGGTGCAAGGAGCCTGGGTCCCGACATTGCAGAGAGCTGTATGAGACTCACTCCTGTGCGACAGAAGTAAGCTCCCATGTTCGTTAAGCCACTGTGATTTTTCTGTTACGTGCAGCCACACCTAATTCTGACTGATCTACTCACTTGAGTTTCTCTATTCTAAAATCAAAACAATTTTGGCAAACATCTTCCGACATAAACGTGGCTTAGAGCAGCAAATCTTTTCCTCAGGTTAGAACATTTAGTTCCTGGGGGGAAGGGGCACAAGTCTAAACTAATTCGCCCTGCAGGGCTGACCAGGAAACTATAGTTTAAAGTTCACGTCAGGGGCGCCTGGGTGGCGCAGTCGGTTAAGCGTCCGACTTCAGCCAGGTCACGATCCCGCGGTCCGGGAGTTCGAGCCCCGCGTCGGGCTCTGGGCTGATGGCTCAGAGCCTGGAGCCTGTTTCCGATTCTGTGTCTCCCTCTCTCTCTGCCCCTCCCCCGCTCATGCTCTGTCTCTCTCTGTCCCAAAAATAAATAAATGTTGAAAAAAAAATTAAAAAAAAAAAAGTTCACGTCAGTCCAGGGCGTGTTAGTCAGAGATTTTTGTCCCAGTGAGCGATCGCCGGCATCGGCTTGAAATTCTTTTTCCCCCATCTAGAATTCTCACGGCCCCATTTTAAGGCGGTGACTTGCCCCAGTTGTTTCTGAGTTTAAAATGCAGATTCATGGATCCACTCTAGAACAATGAAATCAAGATCTTTGGTAGGGGGTCCCAGGGCTCTGCATTTTAAACAAGTATCTTAGTAGGTCCTGAGTCCACGAAAATTTGAGATTTTTTTTGACGCCTCTTTCTTTCTTTCTTTCATAAGCTGGAGGAGACCCCAAAATGTTTTCTGAGAGACATTTTGGCTCTAGCTTCTAGGCACCTGTATTTCACCCTCCGCTGAGATGGGATAGGGCACCAGCCCGCCATGTGTCTGGATGGAATCCTAGTTCTCTTTTCCCTTTTAGTTCTTAAAAGCACAATAATCTTCTTTTTATCAATAACGCAGGTTCTTGAAGAGATTACAGCCTCATATTCTGCCTTGTTCAGTTTTATCAAAATCCTAGTCAGGACAAATAACGTGGGTGGCAGATTTCCCGAGAACAAGGATCCACTCACTTTTGTAGCTATTCTAAAATGTACCCTTGAAATGTACCAGAGTAGCAGCGACTTGCCTGATTGGATTACATTGTTTTCTCCCCTTGTTTGGTTTTATTTTTGCTGCACTGTACCTTGGAGTTACACTATCAGCCTTACTTTGAACACTGTTACAAGGAACGACTGTAGGAGATTTGTTACTATGACTATGGCAAGGGCCTTGGTGAGAACGTTTCCCATCGACTCAGCCCTCCCATCACGAGAACCAACCCATGGGAGAATTGCTCAGGTCCCAATAGCAGACAGCACCGTCCTTCCAAAGAATAATTGTTTGTTTTCACCTAATGGACGTGATAAATACAATTACTGATTGTTTGTTCTTCTTTGCCTTGGTTTCTCTGAGAGATTTCACAATGAAATATCTTGTGACCTACTTTGAGCAAATGAACAGATATGCATTACTTTGTGCTGGTCTTAGCCCTGAACTTTACATTATTACATGTTTTCCTACATCATACCTCCCAAACTACATATTGCGTCATTTGTATGGTATGTTTTTGTTTGTTTTTAAAATTTTTGTTTGTTTGTTTATTTAGTTTTGAGACAGAGAGAGAGAGACAGAGCATGAACGGGGGAGGGTCAGAGAGAGGGAGACACAGAATCTGAAGCAGGCTCCGGGCTCTGAGCTGTCAGCACAGAGCCCGACCTGGGGCTCGAACTCACGGACTGCGAGATCATGACCTGAGCCGAAGATGGCTTAACCGACTGAGCCACCCAGGCGCCCCAGTATGGTATGTTTTTTAATAAGCAACGGCTAATCCTTTGTAAAGGGATTAGCCTTGTAGAGGGAGGGATAGATGGAGAGAAATCCGGATCTTCTCGATCCACATCTGATTTTCTCTTTCTATCAGTTTCCCTCTTTGCATCCCCTCCCCACGGAAACACACACTCAAAAAGGAAAAGAGAGAAATAAAAATGCTATGATTTATAAGTAAATACAACTGTTTCTAAGAGTAGTTGGGGAGAGTAGCGGGAGAGGGGGAGAGGGGGTAGGCAAATGAATGGAAAACAAGACAAAGATAAAAGAAATGAAAAAGAAAGTATAAAGGAAGAAAAGGAGCGTGTAAAGAAGTAAGGATCGGGGGCGCCTGGGTGGCACAGTCCGTTAAGCGTCCGACTTCAGCCAGGTCACGATCTCGCGGTCCGGGAGTTCGAGCCCCGCGTCGGGCTCTGGGCTGATGGCTCAGAGCCTGGAGCCTGTTTCCGATTCTGTGTCTCCCTCTCTCTCTGCCCCTCCCCCATTCATGCTCTGTCTCTCTCTGTCCCAAAAATAAATAAACGTTGAAAAAAAAAATTAAAAAAAAAAAAAAAAGAAGTAAGGATCGTTGTCAGATTGGAACAACAGAAGTTCTGATTCTCCAGGCTGGCACAGAACATCAAATCTCTCAGCGAGGAAGCGTTTCAAGATTACCGCCCTTCACCCTCTCCCGCTGGTCCTACCACTTCGTAATTTGCTTCTGGGTAAATTTCGGCAGGTTTGGTGAGTTGTCACCATTTCGCCCCAGCAGGTTTCAAAGACATAAGAAGGAAAGAAGCAGAAGAAAAAAAAAAGAGTGAAAACTAAAGTGCTTCATGGTAATTTGCCAATCAATTTCACGTTAAAAAAAAAAAAAAAATCTGTCCTTCTCTTGGGTTCAAACGTGTGTTGTCATTCTCACACACGAGGGCACTGTTTCTACAGTTTACATTCCTGTGGGGCCCCGATCCTGGAACTCCCAGCTGGGGGCGTGGAGAGAAAAGGGGTTGCCTGTGTGTTCTAGGCTCACCAGGTTTTCCAGGATGGGTGGGACACGTTCCAATGCAGGAATGAACAGTGTCAAGGGCTCCAGGGCCCGCAGGCCAGCCTTCTGCTGCTGGCTGGAACCTCCTGAAGGTCAGAACCAATGAACTGCGTGTCATTTTTCTGTGCAGCAGCAGAATTAGGGTATCAAAACACCGCCTTTGGAGTCTGACCTAGAATCGAAGATGTACGGAGCAAATTAAACTCTTCGTAGCCTAAAACGGAAGTATTATCTCATAGCACCGTGGGGAGGACGAAACGCGATGGCTGATCTACCTAAAGCGTGCAAAAGAGCACGTGACACATTAGAGGGACTTCTACTTAAGTAGAAGCCAGCACCATTTGTCCCTTGGCAGTACTGACATATAGTGGTGCTCAGTATGCGTTTGAGAGAATAAGTGAATAACCTGAGTGTGTAGAATTAAAAAGATTTTACTGGATGACGAAAACTAACACTTTTAGGCTTTTCCAGCGTGGAGTCGGCTTGCCGACTCACCCGAGGACAAAGTAACCAGTCTAGTAAGTGGTGAGCACTCTATAGCTGTCATCTTTCCTACTCCTCGTTTGACTGGCAAGAAAAACGGGGATCCGAGCGGGGAGAGATGATGTGCCCAAGGTTTCAGAGCTGATTAGTGAATCCGGACAGGACCCCAGGACTCCCGAGTCCTAGCACAAAGCTTAACCCTTAGGGAGCCACCACACAAGCTGGGACCTGAAGGGTGGGAGGAATGAGGGCCAGGAGCATCTTTTTAAATATATATATATTGACGTTTATCTATTTTTGAGAGACAGAGCGTGAGCGGGGGAGGGGCAGAGAGAGAGGGGGACACAGAATCTGAAGCAGGCTCCAGGCTCTGAGGTATCAGCCCAGAGCCCGACGTGGGGCTCGAACCCACAAACCACAAGATCGTGGCCTGAGCCGAAGTCAGACACTTGGACACTCAACCGACTGAGCCACCCAGGCGCCCCAAGGTGCTGGGAGCATCTTAATGGACTGATCCTAGAAAACAAAAGACTTTTGGTTTGACAGTGCTGGGGAGAGGCACCCTTACCCAGCAGTGACCCCACCCGGGTGTGGAAAGAGCTAGAGCCACAAGAGAGCCTCTCACTTGCTCTGGGGCCACCCACGGTTGGCCTCTAATCTGAGGGATCTGCAGGGAGAGCTCTCACTTCCTCAAATGTGTTTCTTCCTGTGTCACAAGGAGCCTTGGGTCACCTCCTTCCTTTGTGCAATGAGGTCCAAAGAGCAGTTTCTGCCTCTGCTTCTCTTCTTTCCTGTTACCACTTTCTGTAGCTTTTCCAGACCCGGCTCTCAGGCTGCAGCCTTACTCCAGCGCCGGTTGACTTTCTCTATGAGAAGCTTCCCCCGCCCCCCACCCCCAACTTCCTGACCTCAACAGAATAACAGAATGACTCATGACATGAGCCCTGAGGTCCCTCCCTTTGCCTAGGTAAAGCGGGCTGTCCTGAGCAGTCCCAGCCCTGTACTTTTGATTCACCAGCAGGAAGCAATAAAAGGAACTTTCCACGTGCCTGCTGTAACCATACTTCCCAAATTCAAGAGCAGGACTCATTACCAGACCGGGCACGTGCCTTTCTAAGGACTTCCAAGCAAAAGACGTGGAATTGGGCCATGCCATAAAATCCGGGATGGATGGCTGCCGTGCCCGTACCTCATGGAAAATTCTCTCCCAGGGGGATGTCTGCCGGAAGTGCCATCTGCTTTTGCCACAGATTCAAGACTGAGTGCGGCTCAGACACCAGACACGGTGGGCCATTGGTGAACTCCTGCTCGGGTCCTGCCAGGAATCAGGAATCTGAACAACTGTGTCCCGAAAACTTCTCTCCTTGATTTCACGTGCTGGTCGTAGCTACATGAAAACCTTAGTCCCATGAAGACTTTGCAAGTCTTGCAAGACTTTGCAAGACTTTCACCTTCAACTCTTGGAATGCAGCTATGATTTCTTTTTTTTTTTTTTTTTTCTGATAGAGAGATTTTTTTTTTTTTTTCCTGAGAGAGAGAGAGAGAGAGAGAGAGCTGGGGAGAGGGGCAGTGGGAGAGAGATAGAATCCCTACACAGGCTCTATGCCCCAACTGTGATTCTTTAAAAATATCAATCCAACAACCTAAGCGTATCCAGGAAATACTCTAATGACCCGTTTCACATGTCAGGTACTGTGCTGTGCACTGTCAGAGATAAAATGGTGGAAAATGCCATTAACTCGAACTCTCTCGGGTCCCTGCAGTTGAGCATCTGACTCGTGATTTCAGCTCAGGTCATGATCTCACGGTTTGTGAGTTCGCGCTCCGCGTTGGGCTCTGTGCTGACAGCTCAGAGCCTGGAGCCTGCCTCGGATTCTGCGTCTCCCTGTCTCTCTGCCCCTCCCCTGCTTGCACTCTCTCTCTCTCTCTCTCTCTCTCTCAAAAATAAATAAACATCTTTTTTAATTAAGAAAAAAAAAGGCCACGACAACAGAAAACAACCTCTGGGTGTTCCAGGGCAATAGCTTCTGCTTTTCAGGTGACCGTCACCTGCTCTAGGCTCTCGGAGACATTAGTTTGAGTCTCCCAACATCCCAGTGAGATGGGCAGGAACTAATTGCACAGAGGGGAGGACTGAGGTTCAGAGAGGTTCCAAAACTTGCCAAGATCACGCTGAAGGGGCAGAGCTTTGGCTCCGAACGAGACAATCTGTCTCTGAATCCAGACCTTTTAAAGAAAACGTAAATGGCCTCTTCAATCCACGCCAGAGCTTCCTAGAGTCGTTGTGGTAGCAGTTGTCCGTTCTCCCCAATATCTATCCTCTTTTTCTACAGCAATAGAGGTCCTTACTGCACAGTAGCAACTCAGCTAAAGACTGGAGTTCCCAATTTTCCTTGCGGCTACAATTGCCCGTGTCATTCTGTTTGGGCCAACGTGAAAGATAAGTAGAAGCGAGACGTTCACCCTTCCCGGTCGGCCCCTTAAAACACAAGCCTGTGGTCTCCTTCCTGGCGGCGGGGACATGGAATGTGATGGAAGGTCTGAGGAAGCCATTTTGGAGTCTGAACTAGTCACCTGAAATTTTATGTGAGCGGGAAATAACTTAGTCTGAGTCCCTGCATTTCGTTATGTCTGTTACAGCAGCCTCACATTTACTCTAACTAATCCCCCTCATCCCTACTGTCTTTTGTCTCACTGGCCCACCTCGGAAAAGTATGCAGGCATCCGTCAGCCCACACCAAGGGGTTCTAGACTTTGATAAGCAGAGAGAGGGCCCAGAGTGATGCTGGCACAATCCAGAGGTCTTTTTTTACGAGCAGGGTAGATCCGGGATACCTGGAGGGAAGAGAGCCTTGTGGCATTCGGGAAACACAACCGTGAGGGCCATTATTTGGCTGACGTGCCGAAACCATGATTAGAGCCTCTGGGCTCTTGGGGCCAGAGGGGCCTGGGCAAGAACGGCTGCTTGGTTTGAGTTCAGGCGCCCCAGTTCCAATGGCTCCAATCTCCACCAAGAAACCTGTGAAAGGCCTGTCTCTGTGTTGGACTGACACCAGCCCGAACCACTACCAAGAATCAGGAGAAGCTTTCTAAACAAATCAGGAACAATTCGACATTGTGCAAGTGGGTAGATCGCCGTCTGTGTCCGAGTCCCACAGGGAGCCTTCTTGGATGTCTGCTGACAGTCCCTGGGGAGAGGAGTTGCTCCCCTGGGAGATCAATGCTTTAACCCCACCTCCAGCCAAGTTCTCGGCCCTCACCTGCCCCCATGTCGCTCTTCTTGGGCAGTGGGGCCAGAGGAACCTTGGAAGATGAGCTCCAGTCCCACTTGCCCATCCCTTATCAGGGGCTTGTCTGTCTTCTGTCTAGTACAGTCAAGTGAAGGTTCATAAGCACCCCAGGACATCTTCTTCCCCTTCCAGACAGTGACGGGGGCTCCAGGCCCATAGGGTATGAGTCAGACCAGCCCACCCCAGCCCAGCTCTCCCTACTCTCCTGGAATGTCCCAGAGTATGTATGCAAGTTTTATGTAGTATGGGGATAAAAAAATTATTTTACAGCCATGTGTTTATTTTAAATGGCACAGAAAAGGGGCGCCTGGGTGGCTCAGTCGGTTAAGCGTCCAACTTTGGCTCAGGTCACGATCTCGCGGTCCGTGAGTTCGGGCCCTGCGTCGGGCTCTGTGCTGACAGCGCGGAGCCTGGAGCCTGCTTCGGATTCTGTGTCTCCCTCTCTCTCTGCCCCACCCCTGCTCGTGTGCTCTCTCCCAAAAGTAAATAAACATTTTAAAAATGGTACAGAAAAAAAACACCTAGCATGCTAAACTTAGGCTTTCATGGGTATGATCGCTTAGGACAACGCTAATTTAGAAGTGAGCAAATTTAACATAGATGTAATAACGCACCAGATAAATGACGGTACAGGTGGCTCGTGCCCCTGAAATAAACACAATGCTGGAAAAGTGCTCTTCGCTAGGCTCGTCCTCCATCTGACAAGGAAAACTATGATGGCTCAGTGGCCCCAAACACTCTTTCTAACTAACAAGTGCAGTCTCTGTCCAGGAGGATTATCTACCTGGGAAATCGAATCAAGATTGCAGTGGTTTAAGCAAATCAGATTTGCATTTGAGGGAAATGGTTCCGAAGTAGACTCGTCAGATAAAATCCAGGACACCCGGCGCAATCTGAACGTTAGATGAATTATTGCACAGGACACGTTTACACTAAAAATCACTCATCGATGACCTGCAATTCGAATTTATCCGGACATCGGCCCTGTATTTTTGGCCAGTAAGGCCGGCAACCCTGATCTGAAAGTTGAAGTTCTTCCCAGCAGCTCCGGCGTCCCCCCTGCATGCCAGTCCTAGCTAATCAGTAAGATATCTGTCACGTCTCTCAAATCCTCCCCTCGGTTCCACTTTAGGTCTTTATCCTGTCTCAGCTGGCGTGGCCAGGGCCTCCCGATTTGTTTCCCTGTCTGCAAACACATTGCCTCGAACTCTATCTGTGGCCGGAATATCGTCCCCAAATGCAGTTCTGAGCCCTGCAGAACAGCCTCTGCTGCGCTGCCCCTTCTCCTTCCAAAGTCGACGCCCCTGAGGGTGTCCAGATCCCGCCCCCACCCTTGTCCACCGTCCCCGCCACACAGGAGGCTTTGCCCTCCCTGTAGTGCACCTGTTCGTGTATCCTCTGGTTTGCTTCTGCTCATCTCGCCCCCGTCTGGAGAGATCCGCTTCGGGTCTTCGTCGTTAATCCCAATGTCTCCTCCTCGGTGAAATCGCGGCAGCACCTCTGCTCTCTCTGCCCCCCCCCCCCCGTCAGAGGGCATCCGGAGGGCACCGGCCACACGTCTAACGCAGGTGTGCAGCGGGGCACCTGAGAGGAGGGGCCGGAGTGGGGTCTTGACGACAGCAGGCGCCGCCTGGGGACCCTCAAGGCACTAGGAGGTTAGGAGGAGGGAAAAGGGACAAGAGAAAGAGGAGAAGAAGCGTAGGCGCGTCGCTTCTCCCTCCTCCTCTTCTATCAGAGTCACAACAGGGCCTGCACACAACTGTGTGCACACGATCTTAGTGAATCCACAGGCTCCCTACAGGCCCACACCCCCAGTTCTCAGATGCGGAACAGGAGGCAAGACACGTTGCATGATCGGCCCCCCAAACACATAACTAGTCAGAGAAATAGCTAGACTTAGAGCCCAAGTCTTCTTTCCATAGGTCGGTAGTGAGTACTATTTACCCAACTCTGCCACCCAGTCCCCTGCCCCAGCTCCCCCTCCCCCAACCCCTCACTGTCCCAGAAGGAGGGCCGGGACAACAAATCATTTCTTCTTTGAAGGCCGCGTGCTCATTAGTCTGTACATGACATCTTCATTTGGCTTGGGGTATTGAATTGGCAGGGATTGGGAATTTGCCATGAATGTTTTCGGGAAAAAAAAGAAAAAGAAAAAACAGAGGATTCTTTAATTGCTACTGAGGCAAACAGCTGGGAAAGCAGGGCTGACGTATTTTGCAAGAGGGAAAAAGCAGGATGGAAGTCTGGGGTAGAACTGGAACCCTTTCCCTGACCCTGGACTCCAGAACATTCCAGGCAGCATTTTCACTCAGAAGGGACTTGATTGCAGAATCAGGAGCTCAGGTGTTTTTAGACCCTAAAATTATCTTAAATTACACCATCACGTAGGTCTCCTTGGAACTTCCAAATGCTTCAAAGGTTTTTTTTTTTTTTTTCTTTTCCTTTTCCTATTTTTAAAATTGAGTTGTATACAGCCTAGAATGCACAAAATGCACACAATCTTAAACGTCCGGGTCAATGGGTTCTTACACAGGCACACCCTGACCCTCAGATCATGATGTAAGACCTTTCCATCACCTTGAGAGGGTCCCTCTGCCCCTCCCCAGTCAATACCAGTACCTGGGAACGGCTACTATTCTGTCATCCGTCGCCCTCCATTAGCGGTGTCTGCGCTCAAACATCACGGCACAGATTCCTCTGTGTCTGGTTCTCAGCATTAGGTGTTTGAAATTCGTCT
This sequence comes from Herpailurus yagouaroundi, assembly GCF_014898765.1. NCBI lineage: Eukaryota > Metazoa > Chordata > Mammalia > Carnivora > Felidae > Herpailurus > Herpailurus yagouaroundi. The sequence continues at coordinate 5,345,127 of NW_024412436.1, read as the reverse complement.
GTGTCTGTGTGTGTGTGTCAGTGGTTTCCTTTTGGTGCCGCGTAACATTTTGTGGTATGAATGACATACACTGTTAGTTGATCGGTTTCTTCCATACTTGGGGTGTTTCTAGCTTTGTACTATCGTGAATCGATCCGACGTGAACATTCGCGTACCTGTCTTTCACAGATCTGGCCACTCCCTTCCCTCGGGAGTTTACCTAGGCGTGGGTGGCTCGGTCGCGGAGCTGACTCTCGAAGTGTTGAGAAAATGAATGAAGTGACTCTGCCCCTAACCACGTGAAGCAGACAGCCCTGAAGCAAACCCGTAAAGTAGATAAAGACACATTTATTATCTCAAAGTTTTCACTACCCCTTCCCCCTTCGACACCAAGACCCATTTCAGATACCTAGTCCGCTTGAGTTGGCTCACTGTCATTCCATTAGTGTGGAAATTTGTAAGCGTACACAAACACCCGGAGAGAATTCCCACGTGTCACACTCAGTTTCTTTCTTTTTTTTTTTTTAAATGTTTATTTATTTTTGAGACAGAGAGAAACACAGCATGAACGGGGGAGGGTCAGAGAGAGAGGGAGACACAGAATCTGAAGCAGGCTCCAGGCTCTGAGCCGTCAGCCCAGAGCCCGACGCGGGGCTCGAACTCACGGACCATGAGATCGTGACCTGAGCCAAAGTCGGACGCTCAACCGACTGAGCCATTCAGGCGCCCCTGTCACACTCAGTTTCAACAGCGGTTGGTGTATTCCCAATCCTGCCTTATCTATTCCCTTAACCATGTTTTTTTCTGGAATGCTTTAAGGCGAATCTTGGACCTCACGTAAGTTTAGCTGTGAATGCTTCGGTATATATACTTCTGCATGTAATACCTTTTGTATTTCACATCACTATCACACGTGAGAAAAGGAACATAGATTTCTGCATATCATCTGTGTTCAAACTTTCCTGACTCTCTCAAAACCATTGGTGTGTTTGAATCACGATCCAATGAGATTCTGCGCATGGCATTTTTGATACTTCTCTTCAGTCTCTCTCAATTTAGAACAGTTCCTTCTTTCCTTTTCTTTTTTAAGACATCATTTATTTGTAGAAGAAACCAGTTCATTTGATCTATAGAAATTCCTCTTCCAGGTTTTGCTGATTAAAATCCTCATGGGCCGTACATGAACCATACGCTCTATTTCCTGTAAACTGGATGTTCGAGCTGGACCATGATTGGAGCCTGGTTGAATTTTTAATTTCTTTCCTTTTGCAAATGTCTCATCGGAGGCGGCCCCGTGTGCTCCCTGTCGCATCGGACCAGGAGGCACATGACCTCTTGTTTCCTACTTTGAAAGATGCTGAGATTTATCACGTGTGTCCCTTCCCCGTCCACTCCTTCCAAGGCTTTGCTGGCCTCCTCCTCTGCCTTTGCCCCTCCTGCAATGCCTGAACACCGCACTGGCCGACCCACAGACCCTCAGTGTAACGACCACCCCACACTTTATCCCCTTGCCTGGCGCTTCAGTCTGTGGCCTCCGCACTTCATCTCACGGCCCAATCAGAGAGACTGAGATCATGTGCAAAGCCAAAGGGCCTCTCCGATCACCTCCGTCAGCCCCGTGGTGGTCTATGGTCCTAGAATCTCCACTCAGGAACTCCCTTGAAAGTCAGGCAGTTCAACTCTATCAAAACGTGGGTGCTCTATGACATCTCCATAAGTGATTGCCTGAGACTGACTTCTCAGTTCACCGGCGTTCCCTCCCTCTCACAAGAGACCACAGTTGGAAGCCGAGTTGTTATAAAGGTGCTCTCCTTGTTGGTCCCCATACATGCTGTTTTAGAAATTTTTACTCAGTTAGTCGTGGGCCTGGTCTTTGACACAAACCCACAGGTGCGGCACCAGTGAAGGTAACTTCCGACTGGGCATATTCAAGCGTTCATGCTTCTACTCCCCTCCCCCCCCCACCTTGTATAGTTTTATTTGTGGTTAAAACAAAAAATATATAGGATAAGATGTACCCTCGTAACCATTTTTAAGTGTACGTTCAGTGCTGTTAACTCTATTCACATTGTTGTGTAGCAGATCTCCAGAACCTTTCATCTTGCAAAACCAGAAACTCTGTACCCATTTGAATAACGATCTCCCTCTCCCCTCCCCCAGCCCGTGGCAGCCACCGTTCTACTTCCTGTTTCCGTGAATTGGACTACTCTACATCTCTCATATAAGTGGAGTCATATAGTATTTGTCTTTTTGCGATTGGCTTATTTCACTCGGCATAATGTCCTCAAGGTTCATACGTGTTGTAGCATGTGACAGATTTCCCTTATTTTTTAAGGCTGTAATATTCCACTGTGTGTGTGTGTGTGTGTGTGTGTGTGTGTGTGTGTGTGCATGTGTGTGTGTATCACATTTTCTTTATGCATTCATTTGCCAATGGACATTTGGGCTGCTTTCACTACTATTGTGAATAATCTTCCAATAAACATAGGGGTGCAAGTATCTTTTGAGATCCTGCTTTAAATTCTTTTGGATATATATACATATATATATATATAAACTCTATACCATTTTGCATTGTGGCCGCACCATTTTACATTCCTACCAGTGGTACACGAGGATTCCAGTTTCCCCACATCCTGGCCAATGCTTGTTGTTCTGTGTCTTGTGTTTTTTATAGTTGCTATCCTAATGAGTGTGAACGGATTATGTCATGTGATGGTAACCGAATTTCCCTAATGATTAGTCATGTTAAGCATCTCTTCGTATGCTTGCTGGCCATCTGTGGATCTGCTTCAAGAAATGTCTATTCAAGTCCTTTGCCTGTTTTTTAACTGCGTTATTAGGGTTTTTGTTGTTGAGTTGTAGGAGCTTTTTGTTGTTGAATTGTAGTTCTTTGTATGTTCTGGATACTAATCCCCTTATCAGATACATAATTTCCCCCCTTTCCGTAGATTGCCTTTTCACTCTGTTGATTGTTCCCTTCAACGAGTAGAAGTTTTAAAGTTTGATGTGGTCCCATTTTGTCTATTTTTGCTTTCGTTGCCTGTTCTTTTGGTGTCATAGCCAATAAATCATTACCAAAGCCAAGGTCATGAAGATTTTCCCCTGTTTTCAATTCTAAGACTTTTGTAGTTTGAGGTCTTATGTTTACGTCTTTAATCCATTTTGAGTTAATTTTTAAATACGGTGTAAGGCAAGGATCTAACTCCAATCTTTCACATGGTGAATATCCAGTTGTCCAAACACTGTGTCAGTTGAAGACGCTGTCCTTTCCCATCGTGTGGTCTTGGTGCTGTGCTGAACATCACTTGACCGTATGCACAAAGTTGATCTCGGGGTTCTCTGTTCTGTCCATCGGTCTGTGTGTCTGTCTTTATGCCAGTACCTGTTTTGGTTACTGCAGCATTTATGATTTCAATGCAGGAAGTGTGAGGCCTCCAACTTTGTTCTTGTTTTTCAAGATTTGGTGGGGGCAGGGGGAGGTGCAATTCAGGAGATTTGAGATTCCACATGAATTTTATGATTTTTTTTTTCTATTTCTGAAAAAAAAAAGCCATTGGGATTATAAAAGAAATTGTATTGAGTCTGTAGATAGCTTTGGGTAGTGTGGACATTTTAGCAATATTAAGTTTTCCAATGAACAAACACATAATATCTTTCCATTTATTTGTGTCTTCTTTAGTTTCTCTTAGCAATGTTTTGTAGTTTTCAGTGTACAGGCATTTCACTCTGGTTAAGTTTACTCCTAAATATCTTATTTTTTAAATGCCATTGTAAATGGGATTGTTGTCTTAATTTCCTTCTTGGATTGTTCATTGTCAGTTCATTGTCAATAATCACAAATGATTTTCATGAGTTGATGTTGTATCCTAAAACTTTGCTGAGTTTGATTATTAGTTATAACAGTTTGTGTGTGGGGGGGGGATCTTTAGGATTTTCTACATATAAGATTATATCATCTGTGAACAAAGAGAATCTTATTTCTTCCTTTGCAATTTGGAAACCTTTTATTCCTTTTTCTTGCCTAATTGCTCTGGCAAGCACTTCCAGTGGTAGGATTGGGCAAACCTGCCTTGTTCCTGATCTTCAGGATTTTCATTGTTGAGTATGACGTTCACTGTGGGCTTTCCATAGTTTCATTTCTTAAATATAGGACTCTGATTCAAAATACTGATTTTGAAATATAAAATTTGGGCGGATCCTAGCAGGCATTTGAAATGATAGCCCAGGATTGCCAACCGATGACAGATCTGTGTATGGGTTTTCTAGATGTGGGTTTACAGAGACATATGGGACCATCCCTGTCTTATGAGCTATGTTAAGTTTCAAGTGATTGACAAAGCATCTCCAACCTATGTGACTGTAAGTCATTTGTTGCCACAGATACTCCTTTAAAACCAACCCTGGCAAGGTGCCTTGCTGACTCGGTAGGTTAAGCATCTGACCTCGGCTCAGGTCACGATCCCATGGTTCATGGGTTCGAGGCCCGCATCAGTCTCTGTGCTGACAGCTCAGAGCCTGGAGCTTGCTTCAGATTCTATATCCCCCTCTCTCTGCTCCTTCCGCACTCGTGCTCTCTTTCCCAAAAATAAACATTAAAGATTTTTTTTAAATAAATAAATAAATAAATAAAAGCATCCCTGACAGCTTACATTTGTAAGGTTAATGGGCCAGCTGCTCTCATGAATAGGGGACACTCTTCTTGGGTCTGTTGAAGCAGAAGAACTTGGAGAAAGAATAATCATCACCTTCCTCATGGCCATGAGGGGGCTTTAGAGACCCCAGTCTCTGAGTTGAGAGGTCTTTTCCTTCTAGACTCGAATGAGAGGCAGTCGAAGGGAAAGAAACCAGGACAGAAAAAAAAAATAATAATAATAATAATGCCCTGATGAGTCTTGGGAGGATGCGCTGTGTACAAAAATCAGACATTCAGCAAGGCCGGACCTGTGAACTGCGGCTACCAGAGATCAAGAGATAACACCTTAGGACCAAGTAGGATCGAGTTGCATGTGTGAGCTGTGATGTGGGTTTTTGACTGATAAGCTGACCAGGGATCAAGGAAGGGAGAGAAGCTTCATTTGTTTGTTTACCATGTGCTTCCTGAGTGAGAATAAGCGTGAGTAAGGCATGTGCGGAGTAGACACTAGAGAATATTGAGGAAAGAAGGCATGCCCACACTGAGACAGGAGGTAGACAGAGGGACCATAGCGAGGGGAGGGCAGATGGCTATGGACAGCGCACATTGCTAACAATTTAGGAATTCCTCTTTAGCATTTCGTTTGCCCTCAGTAATGATCCCTAAGCAAGCGGTCACCCTCCTTAGCTCATCAAATGTTACTGCTACAGGCCCTAAAGTGCTTTCTTACCACCCCACGCCCTTCTTATCAACCCTGGTCCTCCCTCGGGTCCACCGGCCTTATGGGAACCATGACTTGTGCATGGGTGTGAAAGAAAAAGCACCAGGCAGACAGGCAGACCCAAGACACAGAGCCAGAGAGATAATTCATAAAGCCTTAAACACAGCTGCAGAATTAAAACAAAAATGTCAAGGGAACAGAGTGTTCCAGCTGATTTCACTTCCTGTTGATAAGTCTCCGAAGAGGAGGGGTGAGGTCTGGAGTCCTAGAATTGTGGCAGAGGGAGGGCTGGGGTGCGGGTGGACACTTTCTCGGGCATGGTCACTCAGGAGCTGGGTCCCCATCTGCGAGGCCCTTAACTCTCACTTCCTGAGCTGACGATGGTCAGAGGAGGCTTTCAGCTACTGATGTGCTCAACCTACAGAAAACAGGATGTTAGGTTTCAGATCTGATTAGGCCACGAGATGCAAATTCCTTCCCCACCCCACCCCCACCCCTGCTCCCTACCACCGCCACCCACACCATTCCCCTTTCCGCAGCAGAGGCCGTTCATCTCCCTGAGGATTTCCATCAGGGACTGTCTGCCTCCTTTGTTCATCACCAGCCGGGCTGGGTAGGGTCACATTTAGTGCCTAAGCCTTTTCACTCTAGATTTATGGTCGTTTTCATTATGAGCGCCTCACTTCGTCCATGGGTGACCGATGAGAATTATCCTCAAATAAGGAAAGAGAATGGCGAAGTAACTTTGTCCTTTAGGAAGCACATAGGTGGTAGGAAGGGTCCTGGGGGCCCCGGGCCTTGGCGTGGCCCCTCTGCCCTCAGTCACTACAGGTGAGTGGTCGTCCTGTCTCTCTCCCTGCTCACCCCATGTCTTTCTCTGCGTTGCTGCCTATGGTCCCCACCACGTGCGAAAACAAAACAGAAAAGACAAATCAGAAGCAACTGTGCTCGAGGTCAATGCACATGTCATCTGTTTTTCAGAAGCAGATACCGAGCGTAAAGCACTCCCAGAACAAAACTCTGGGAGCAGCCGGCCCTGCACAAGGAGGTCAGGATAGAGTAAACGTGATGCCCACTCAAAGGGCTAACGTGTGCCCGTTGTAGCAGAAACTGTAAACCTGAGAAGGATCGCCCAGGCTGGCATCAAAGACTCAGTTCCCTCTCCGCCCCTCCTCCAGGCTCCTGGTTCGCTCACATGGTTCTTCGACCCAGATCCCCACCATCCCCATCTCTGCCAAGCACACCGAGCTCAGCTTCCTCTATCCTCTTGCCTCCGGGCCTTTTGTGTTTAGTTCAAATTATGATTCAAGCGTTCAAGGGTCTACTCAGACCTTTATCGCTTTCTCAGAAAAATGACACTCCTGTAAGATTGGGACCCTGTGTGGGCCTCACAGGGCCAATGGTACTGGGCACACCAAGATGAAAACAATCTTAAAAAGTCTGAAATAGGGGCGCCTGGGTGGCTCAGTCGGTTGAGCCTCCGACTTCGGCTCAGGTCACGATCTCACGGTCTGTGGGTTCGAGCCCCACGTCGGGCTCTGGGCTGACAGCTCAGAGCCTGGAGCCCGCTTCGGATTCTGTGTCTCCCTCTCTCTCTCTCTGACCCTCCCCCGTTCACGCTCTGTCTCTCTCTGTCTCAAAAATAAATAAACATCAAAAAAAAAATTTTTTTAAGTCTGAAATACTATTACAGGTCAGGAAGCAGAAAAAGAAGAAAGTTGTGTGCAGGAAACGTAGTAATGACATACTCCGAAACTGGACGCTCATAGAAAAGCCTTTGGCACGAAAAGTTGCAAGGTTATCCAATAGTAGATGAGGGCAAGTAAACTAGTTAATAAGTGGTAACAGTCAGAAGAGAAGGTCAAATCCTTGACGATTCCAGAAAAACCCTTGTTTCTGCATGAAATTGATGCATTATTTAAATGAGGGTAACTTAAAACTCGTTTCCAAAATGAAGAAACACTGCTCAAGCGAGTGAAATGTATTTATAATTGAGATATGAAACCCCTGCCTCCCTTCCCTTTTTTTTTTTTTTTTTGGCCTGTGCAGGGAAAAAAAAATGCAGAATTGAATCTGAACATAGAATATTCAAGAAGTGCTGAATAGAGTACAAATCAGAAGAAATATGACAAAGATGATCCCACGTTTATCACATTCAATATTCACTGGCAACTATATTAAGCATTTCCCGTGTATTACCTCACTGACTCCTGACAGCTCTATGTGGTAAATTCTATTACCCCCATTTTACAGATGGAGAAAAAGAGGGGCAAAATGGTTAGGTGACATGATCAAGGTCACAGGAGGACCCAGGAAGTCTGGTTTCAATGTGGATCTTTATAAATCTCTGTGCTACCCTCTCTGTTACTATGCTTTACGGTTTTTTTTTTTTTTAATTTTTTTTTTAATGTTCATTTTCGAAGGAGACAGAGACAGAGTGTGAGTGGGGGAGGGGGATAGAGAGAGAGAGACACAGAATCCCAAGCAGACTCCAGGCTCCGAGCCGTCAGCAGGGGCCCGGGGTGTTCTTTGGGGAGAAGAGGCTGGAGAGGCAGGTGTGGCCTTGTCAGGAAGGGGTGTGAGTGACACATTTTGGCAAGACTGCTGTCCGTAGAGTGGAAGCTGTGTGGGGGGAGATGGTGAGTCGGGACAGCACGGGAGACGCACGGAGACGAACGGGGACATCTCATCCGGATGAACCACGGCGGCGATGGTGACTGGTGGGGGTGGGGCAGGATGTTTCAGGGCCTGACTCATAGCACCTGGTGGTGGACGTGAAGGAACAATCAAGAACGACTCCCAGGTTTCTGTCCCGAGCAAATGGATGAATAGCGAGACCACCACAAGAGGAAAAGAGAAACTAACAGGAGGGGCCGTGGGTTTTTAGCAGAGTTTTGCAGACATGCGCTGTGCTGGGGTTGCAAATGAGCACGTGCGTGCAGACAACTTTCCACTTCATTCTTTGCCCGGTGTCCGTGGAAAAAAGCAAAGGGGGATGAGTGGTAGGCGGGACTTGGGTACTCATGTTTCTCATAAGCTGTTCTACTTCATTCGTGTAGAATCATCGCAGATATTTATTTTAAGGCCATGTGGATCTTTATTTTAAGGCCAAAGCCTCCAGCTTTGGACAAGCTCTGCCCAATCCCAGATACTGATTCACATTAGTAAACGCCTCTACAAGCAAACCTGCCTCAGCACTTACTGATACTAACAATATCCTACAAGAAATTGCGATACGCAGTTATTCTAGGAAAACGTACTTTTAATTCTGTACCTACCACCCACTTTTCTTTCTAGAAGAAATCAGTCCTTTTTCTTTTTAAGGACAAGGAAAGGGGCTCCTGGGTGGCTCAGTTGCTTACGCATCCGCCTTCAGCTCAGGGCATGATCTTGAGGTCCATGAGTTCGAGCCCCACGCCGGGATTCTTTGCTGACCGCCCAGAGCCTGGAGCCTGCTTCTGATTCTGTGTCTCCCTCTCTCTCTGCCTCCCCCCGCGCCACTCATGCTCTGTCTCTCTCTCTCTCTCTCTCTGACTCTCAAAAATGAATAAATGTAAAAAAAAAAAAAAAAAAAAGAATAAGGAAAAATAGATGATTATCTACACCTGCTCCCCCAAACTCAGATGGGAATTAAGACACTTCAAATTCTGACAGTGATTAATCTCATTTATTCAATCTAAATTTGTTTCGTTTCCAATAGGTATTAGCCAGGTTTCCTACTTTTTTTGGGGGGGGGTGGCATCGTATTCTCCCATCTCTGTTTATCTCTGTATGTGTGTGTTTCTCTCTCTGCTCTTCTGTCTCATCTCTTTCTCCACATCTCTGCTGAACATTTTTTGAGGCACTCCTTTCCCTGAGCTGGTGTATATGTCTGATTTTGTCTTCTAAGTTTGTGTTTATCTGAATCACGTGGACGCTAAGTTTGTGTCTCTCTGACTCGCTTTCAGCTATAACAAAATATCGTGCTCCAATGGCTTGAGCCACAAACAAATATATTGCTTCACATAACAAGAAATCCAGGGGATGGTCCCTCTAGAACTGGTCAGGTCAGTGCCTTGACGGTCATTGGGGTTCCTTATTTGTTTTTTTTTTTTTTTCAACGTTTTATTTATTTTTGGGACAGAGAGAGACAGAGCATGAACGGGGGAGGGGCAGAGAGAGAGGGAGACACAGAATCGGAAACAGGCTCCGGGCTCTGAGCCATCAGCCCAGAGCCCGACGCGGGGCTCGAACTCACGGACCGCGAGATCATGACCTGAGCCGAAGTCGGACGCTTAACAGACTGCGCCACCCAGGCACCCCTAGGGTTCCTTATTTGATGAACATTCACTGCGTGCCTATTTGTGCCTGGCCTTGATTTAGGTACATGGAATATACACACGGACCAAAAAAGAAACAAAAGACATACATGGAATATACACGGACCAAAAAAGAAACAAAAGACTCCGTCTTCCTGGAGCTTCTATTCCGGCTCCTCCCAGCTTTGCCTCATGGTAGCAAAATGGTCCATGCCCTCCCAGGCATAACATTAGGTAGGAAAACACCCAATATTTATAGAGCTTCTCTTCCTATGCGTTTCTTTATCAGAAAGCATAAAGATTTCCCCCTTTTATCTCATTGGCCAACATGTCCTCACGTATTTCTCTCCAATCCAATTTCTGGCAAGAGGAATGTTATTTCCATAATTGGCTTAGACTATTCAGGATTTACCTCTTGGCTGAAGATTACGAAACACACTGATACCTGGCACCACTCGCTGTCCACTGGGGTCGGGCCCAGGAATAGCTTTTTTTTTTTTTTTTTTTTAATGTTTTATTTATTTTTAGGACAGAGAGAGACAGAGCATGAGTGGGGATGGGTCAGAGACAGGGCGGCAGACACAGAATCTGGAGCAGGCTCCAGGCTCTGAGCTGTGAGCATAGAGCCCGATGCACGGCTAGAACTCAGGAACCGTGAGATCATGACCTGAGCCGAAGTCAGACGCTCAACCGACTGAGCCACCCAGACGCCCCTAGATATTTTTTTTCAAAGCTCCTTGAGCCATTCTAGTTTACGGCTGGAGGTGAGGCTGGTTCTCAGGTGCTCTGCTTGAGATGCTTCAAGGCTGAGAAGGTTTGAGATTCCTTGTAGGGCTGTGTAATATCATTCCAGAACATGGGGTCTGCCTCAGAAGGAGAAGGTCGCAATCTTTTGGGGCCTCCAGACCACCCACGTTGGGTTTTTGTCAACACTGTTCCTTGGCCTTGGTGATGGGACCACGTTCCTAGTTGAGCTGCCCCTGCCCCACCCTAGGAAATCCCTAATTGGCCTTCTCTCAGCTTGGGACCCCCCAGCCCCTTCCTAGGTGCACCTGAGCCAAGTGCAACCCTCCCTCAGTCCAGTTTGGTTCTTTGATTTCTTCTTTTTTTAAATCCTCCAAATCACAAAGATGCATGTAGTTATCGCAACCACAGAAAGATATTTGTACAAAGACTTGAATAATCTCCCCCTTCCTGTCTCCATCCTCTGTCATGCCAGAGGACCGGGTATTCTCTGCCTATCGTCTCTCTCCAAAGCAGGGGACAGTAGACCCCCGGCCACCTTGTGGATGTCTGGGTGGGGGTGGAGCGGGGAGGAACAGACGACGGAGGGACTGGATAGGGAGTCAGCTGAAATCAAAGAAATGGGACACCTCCATTCTTCCCCCACCACCTTTTTTCTTCATTTCTTTAGTTTGAAATAATTTTAAACATCGAGAAAAGCTGTAGGATTAATACAAAGACCCCCCACAACGCCTTCACCCAGGAGTCCTTACGGTGTTGCCAATCATCCTAATTCTCTTTTTTTCAGCTTTACTGAGGTATCATTATATGGACCAGTAACACTGTAAGATACTTAAAGTGTATGTGGCCATGATTTGATACAGGTGCATACGATAACCCTTTGATAGACTTTATAGTAAAAAGAAAAAAAAAAAAAAAGACTTTCTAGTCAAAGCAGCCAACCCAGAACCACACGGGGAACCAGTGGTCACGTGACCTCCATCTCCTTCAGCCTAGGCCCCTTCCCCGCACTTCCTCTGACTGCACTTGGAGACTCTGGACCCGTCACTTTGAGGAATGTCTTCCTATGTAGCTTCTGCAACGTTTCCTCATGATTAGATTCGGGTTATGCACTTTGGGCAAGAATATCACAGAAGTGATGGTATGTTCCTATTGTATCCCATCAGGTAGCATGTGATATCAGTTTGCCCCACTGTTGGTCATGTTTACTTTGATCACTTGATTAATACGGTGTCTGTTACGGTTGTTCGCTGTAAAGGAGCTTTCTCCCCTTTGTAATTTTTTTTTTAACTTTTTTTTTTATTTATTTTTGAGACAGAGAGAGACAGCGCATGAACGGGGGAGGGGCAGAGAGAGAGAGGGAGACACAGAATCGGAAACAGGCTCCAGGCTCTGAGCCATCAGCCCAGAGCCCGACGCGGGGCTCGAACTCACGGACCACGAGATCGTGACCTGAGCGGAAGTCGGACGCTTAACCGACTGAGCCACCCAGGCGCCCCTCTCCCCTTTGTAATTAATGAGTAACTTGTAGGGGCGATCTTTTTAAATCATGTAAAATCCCATTCCTCATCTCATTTTTCCCCACCGGATTTAACACCCCATAATGTTTCTCACCTGAAATTATAGCTACGATGATTGTCACATGGCAGTTTTCTTGTAAACCTTGTTTTACATTTCTTCATTGGTATTGTGCGGTAAGAACCTTCTCTTCTCCCACTTGTTTGTTCATATCAGTTTAGACCTATGAACTTCTTTTATTTTTATTTTTTTTTAAGTTTATTTGGAGAAAGAGAAAGAGCAGGGGGACGGGGAGAGAGAGAATCCCAAGCAGGCTGTAGGCTCAGCACAGAACCCGGCGTGGGGCTCGAACTCACGACCATGAGATCGTGACCTAAGCCGATACTCCTGTAAGCGGGCTTCGGTGTCCTTTTAGTGTCTCTCTGTCATTCATTGAGAACTTCCATATTTTCTGACAAAACAACAAGTTCCAGGCTCGTCTTGTTCTTTATCTGCCCCAGCCGTGTCATCACCCATTTTCTCCAAGGAGCCTGTGTTCCTTTAGTGGAGAATGGTATTTAGAAACCAAGACCTGGGCTCTGGGTGCACGGATTGCTACTGGGGTGTCACTGCTCCTACGCTCTCTCAGTGGCTCAAACTAAGAAATAGATGCATGTGTGTATATGCATTGCTATTTACAGCTATCTACAGGCTGAAAGCAATGACTTCACACCATTACCTCCCATTCCAATCCAGCACCAGAGTTCATTCTAGTCCAGTCTAGCTCATTCTAGTCCCCCCACGCCACCCCTTGCATATTCGTACCTCCCTTCACCATCAGTGAGAAACTTCTCTCCCACTGGCTTCGATATATCAACTTATTTGCTCGATTTCCCTGTGTAGCCAATCTCCTGACCCCCAAAGGGCCAATCAAAAGCGTTCCTCATGAGGTCTCCGATCCCTGCTAACGGTTCTCCACACACTTCAACGTCTTCCCTATGGCTCCATTGCTACCCTGCTGCCTTCCTCCTCAATTGACCTTCCACACATGAAATACAGCTACCGTCTTCCTCTGGGAAACCCTCCATGGCCACGCCGTAAACACATAAAAACCGTAAGTCTTTATGCTTTCCTTTCAACATTTTCAGCTCCGTTCCTCAAGGATAGTCACCTGTGGCAGAGTGAGTTGTTTTGTTTTTGCCACATTCCCTGAACTGAGGGCTGAAAGATCTATTTTTTTAAAGTTAACCCCGGGTGCCTGGGTGGCTCAGTCGGTTGAGCGTCCGACTTCGCTCAGGTCACGATCTCACGGTCCGTGAGTTTGAGCCCCGCATCAGGCTCTGTGCTGACAGCTCAGAGCCTGGAGCCTGCTTCCGATTCTGTGTCTCCCTCTCTCTCTCTGGCCCTCCCCCCGTTCATGCTCTGTCTCTCTCTGTCTCAAAAATAAATAAATGTTAAAAAAATAATAAAGTTAATTATTTGCAGTCATGCAAGAATATTTGTTGGGTTCCTTGCTCTTAATTTTTTTTAAAGTTTTAGTTACTTAAGCAATCTCTACACCCCATGTGGGGCTCGCACTCATGACCCCGAGGTCAAGAGTCGTATGCTCTTCCAACCCAGCCAGCCAGGTGCCCCTTCCTGCTCTTCATTTTATTTATTTATTTATTTATTTTTAACGTTTATTTATTTTTGGGACAGAGAGAGACAGAGCATGAACGGGGGAGGGGCAGAGAGAGAGGGAGACGCAGAATCGGAAACAGGCTCCAGGCTCTGAGCCGTCAGCCCAGAGCCCGACGCGGGGCTCGAACTCCCGGACCGCGAGATCGTGACCTGGCTGAAGTCAGACGCTTAACAGACTGCGCCACCCAGGCGCCCCTCTGCTCTTCATTTTAAAAATAGACCATCAGCAGCACGCTATGGCCGCTTACTAAGAGCTAACTGAATGAGCTCTTGACAAGTCTGTTCAAAAATTAAGTTACTGCCTAACTTCTCATGGCCTTCAATGATCTTTTCTCCCAGTGGGTCTTTTCTCCCCTTGGAGACCTATCTATGGAAAAGGCTTTGTCTTTCATTTAAAGACAAAGATTCTACTAATTTGCTTCACTTATTCGTCTGTCCTCTCACTCACCAAGTATCTGTTGAGGGCCTGCCATGTGCGTCCGGCTGCCCGTGGTGATACGGGCTCCACTATGGGATCCCTGCCCTGGCTGTGTCTCTATTGCTCCCTGTTCTTCATCCTGCCCTGGCCTTTATTTACTGCTTGGCTGGTTCAGACTGCAAGGCTGTGTGAAGGGAGTGTGGGAGAAAGTAAAGGAAGTGGGTCCTGATGAGACAGCCAGCCCCCCAGAGAGGGAGGTTCCGAGCCACTTTCCCTTCCCCTTAGGCTGTCAGCTTCTCCCAGCCCATAGGGCAGCAAGTCACAATCCCGGGTGACCCAGCAAAAACAGAGGGTTTACCAGCGGGCTATCGCGACTCTGGCTTCTGGGGATCTTCTGGAGGGACAGGAGGGGCAGAAGGGGGGCACACCCCCCACCCCTACTCATGGCTGCTGAAACTGAGCTCAGAGCTGTCGCTCCCCACCCCCCCCCCCGACCCCTCTCTCCCCATTTTCCATTCCTGCCTCCAGTGAAGGTCTCTGCCTAGGGCCCAAAGCTGCAGCAGCTTCCTACTCTGCAGATCTTGAGACCCCGGAGCATGGCAGAGGCCGAGTTTGTTCGCACTGTGGGCTATGGGTTCTCACTGGGCAAGGGAAAGCCTGGGGCAGGGCGTGGGCTGCAGCTGCAAGTTACCTTGGGTGACTGAGATGCTATCTGGGCCTAACGGTTTCCTTTGGGTAGGCACTTCCGTCCTTCTGTTTTTTTTTTTTTTTTCAACGTTTATTTATTTTTGGGACAGAGAGAGACAGAGCATGAATGGGCGAGGGGCAGAGAGAGAGGGAGACACAGAATCGGAAACAGGCTCCAGGCTCTGAGCCATCAGCCCAGAGCCCGATGCGGGGCTCGAACTCACGGACCGCGAGATCGTGACCTGGCTGAAGTCGGACGCTTAACCGACTGCGCCACCCAGGCGCCCCCCGTCCTTCTGTTTTGAAGCCAGAAATCTGTGCTGGGGCAGTCCCCTCGGCTCCCTTTCTGAGCCGAAAGGAAGGGTGACAAGATGGAGGCAGAAACAGGCGCCATGAGTCAGGGTTAGAAGACATGGTAAGAAACTATGTTCCTATCACCAGCTCAGCCATGCTTCTTTAAAAGGAAGAAAGGAAGGGGCGCTGAGAGCGGCTCAGTCGTTAAGCGTCCGATTTCAGATCAGGTCATGATCTCATGGTTGATGAGTTCGAGCCCCGCATCAGGCTCTGGGCTGACCGCTCTAGAGCCTGGAGCCTGCTTCAGATTCTCTGTCTCCCTCTGTCTGCCCCTCTGCTGCTTGTATTCTGTCTCTCACATTGTCTGAAAAAATAAATAAACATTAAAAAAAAAATTTTTTTTTTAAAAGGAAGAAAGGAAAACAATCACAGCCACAAGTATGCATTGGAAGGTACCAGGAAATTTCCTTTCCTGCTGCCAGTCCTGCCCTAGAGTCCTCACATCTGTAGCTGTGTGGCTGAAATGAGGAGGGGACCCTTTCCTTGGGCCCCAGAATGCCCTGCTCTAAATAAAAGAAAGATCTGGTCCCTACCGATTGGAGCTTGTACACAAAGTGAAACATTGTAAAAATAGCTACTCTTCTCAGAGTGACTACTAAACTGTACAGATTGAGGAAACCGGGGATCAGAGAGGTCAAGTGACCTGTGCAAGGAAACTCAGCAAGAAAGTAGCAGAGCTAGAATACAACCCTCAATCTGTTTCTGAAATCAAGGTCTTTGCCCCCGTTGTCCCATTCAGTTTGATGAACTAGAAAATACTTTGGCATTCGGGCTGTTAGTGTTTTAGAAAGTCAGGCTTTAGAAGGTTCTATGATAGGAAGAAGGTCATGTTTCTAAGACCTTCTACCTTTGCTACCCAAAGCAGCAATCCAAGGGCCTGAAAGCCCCCGGGGTGGTGTTGGGATGAACAGCAGAGTCAGGGCAGCTCTCCCTAGTGTGAGCAAACTCTCAACTTGTTTCCTTTATGGGATTCTCTGTATATTTCCCTTCACAGGGCCCGCTGCCTCTGAAGAGGGCCCTCCCTGTCCCGGGTGCCCTGGGTGAGTGAGGCCTTGGGCATGGGGGCAGGACAGGAGGCCTCCCTCCCTGCCAGCCAATCTCCCCCCCCCCCATAATCCCTGCACCCATGTCCCCTCTTCTCTCTGTCCTGGGAGGAGGGATCCAGAAGGGGCACCTGGGGCCGGTGGCCAGTATACAAGCCGGTAGCAGATTCCAGGTCCCACATCCCTCCCGTGTGGCCTCCTCATCTTCCAGCCTCTTGGCTGCCCAGAGGGCTGGGACAGCGCTGGGGGAGGGCCGCTATGCTGGGTCTTCTGGGAATCGGATGTTCAGGATCTTGGCCTTTACTCTATTTAACAGGAACGGGAAAAGGCCCTTTAGCAAGCAGCTTGTGGGAGCTGAAATTCCCACAGAATCCAATGCATCAGTCTAATCAGGGGAAAAGAAAAAGATTTCACGCCACAGGGAACCTGAAAATCTCTGCTTGGATTTCTTGTCCTTCCTCCCCAACCCGCCCCCCCCCCCGCCCCCCATACACAGATGAGAGACGGATAGATTGATAGCGGTTTCCTGAAAATGTGACCGTGCACGTGGTAAAGAAAGGCGATGAAAGTAGGAAAGGTGGTCCTGTCGGTGCCGCACTGCGCGTTGCCACAGCTCCCGTCTGGGGCCATGAGAGAGCACAGACGCCTCCACAGTCCTCTCGCTCCCACGCCAGAACGCCTGGAAACCCAGGTATGACATGAATGCAATAATTAAAAAAAAAAAAAAAGGGACGAAAGCAACAAGGATGCACGTAAAAGAAACAGAAAAGAGGGGAGAGGAAAGGAAGAGAAGAACAACTTTAACGTGAAAGGAGGGCGAGGCTGAAAAGGGCTGGGACCCGGGCAGAGGCCGGGGTCCGGCGGAAACTTCGCGAGGAAGAGGGGCCAGGCGGTTGTCCCGTCCCCATGTTTGGGCAGATTAATGGAGTCGCGGCTCCCTCGCCCGAGTCCTGCCCTGGGAGGGGACAGTATCTGTTTAGATTTGCGTCTAAATTTAAACCCTGATCGCCGGCCTCCCTCCCCCGCTCCCCACCCCTTCCCCCCTCCC
>NW_024412436.1:5326555-5327622 GCF_014898765.1 Herpailurus yagouaroundi | reverse complement strand
AAACGGGCGAACGCGTGGGCGAACACTCGCACGGAAGCCGAAGCCCCCGACTCTGCAGAGGGGACGGGTACTGAAAAGGGAAACAGAACAGGCGACGCGAGGCACTTCTGTGCCCGCCAGTGGGCTTCCCTTGTCCACCGCAGACTGGCCTCTTACAGAGAGTCCTCTTGCTTGTCAAGCCCCAGTCTGTCGCATGTCCTTTCAGAACTTTCCGGGAAGCTCCCGTCGTGGGCAGCGAAATGGCACCGTTTCTGATACACGCGCGAGTCCCCTGCATGTCCCCGCCGTCTGAGGTGTGCCGGCCGCGTGTGGGGGGCGCACCCCGGGGGAGGCTCTCCGCGGCTCCCTTCTGTGCGTGGGTCTTTCCTGGCGCTGTTCCGGCCTCAGTGGGGTCCAGGCGCCGCTGTCCTGTGCAGGAATGCCCGCTGGATTCCCCGGTCCCTCCCTTGGCCACATTTGGAGGCGTCCGTAGATTTCCCCCTTGAAATGGAGACCTGACCTTCAGCCCTCAGCCAATCTTAGCAGGACAGGGCTTTCGAAAACGATGAAAGGAGAGGGTGCAAATGTTATGTGGCTTCTAAGGTGATTCCCACCCACATTCACCGCTGGAAGTGCGCCTGCCAGGGGTGCCACTCCCACCCATGTTCAAAACTGTTCCTCCTGAGGCTGGCAGCGACAATCAACTCACAGACAGTTTTCTCTCTTCCCAGCTCTAGGCTCTGTGCAGGAGCCCTGGGTGGCTGTCCTAAGCTAGACTCTCTGCTGGGCCTGCCTCTGTGACTTCTCTGCAGGGCTGTGGGTCTGTATGGAGCAGGCATCCCGCATTCAGGCATGCAGCTCAACCGGTTGTCTTCAAGGAACAGGGATCATCTTCAGGGAGCCTGCAGAGTGTGGGATGGACCCTCCGTAGAAACATTTGCAAGTCAGGGAAACTCAGGCAGATCTGGGCTGCGGAAGGGTGGCAGGGAACTCTCGGCAAAGCTCAGCAGGTGGTGGTCACAGTCGGCCTCGGGAGGCGATACGGCCTCAGGGCAGATCAGGGCAGATCAGGGCCGAGGAGGGAGACG
>NW_024412436.1:5251513-5326455 GCF_014898765.1 Herpailurus yagouaroundi | reverse complement strand
CCCCCCCCCCCCGGGCACCTGGGTGGTTAGGCAGGGTGAATGAAGGCTCCTAGAGAAGTTGCTTGAGAAGTGGGTTCCCTCAGGGGCACCTGGGTGGCTCAGTCAACTTCCACTCAGGTCGCGATTTCACGGTTCGTGAGTTCGAGCCCGGTGTCAAGCTCTGTGCAGACAGCTCAGAGCCTAGAGCCCGCTGTGACTGTAATTCCGTGTCTCCCTCTCTCTGCCCCTCACCCACTCGTGCTCTCTCTCTCTCTCTCTCTCTCTCAAAAATAAATAGACATTAAAAATGTTAAAAAGTGGGTTCCCTCCTCTGGGAGAGTACAGGGGGCCTCAGGCGCTAGGCTAGAGGTTCAATATGATGTAGGACCTGGCTCATTTCTCGCAGAAATGGATTGGGGATAAGAGCAAAGAACGCTTAGGCTTAAAAGCATGTTGCCGCTTGAGGGCCAAATGCATGTGTGAACTTTGTTCTGGGAAGAGATAGAGGGACTCCTTCCACAGAGGCACTCTCTTCTCCCTCAGCTGAGGAAGGAATGGTGCGTGGGGAGGGGCGGGGTGGGGGGAGGCCCTGAAATTCTCACCTGAGCAACTTCCTGTGTGGCTTGGGGCCGGTGTTGGGGGGGGAGCCCCCCTCTCTGTGCCCCCCCTCCCGGCTCCAGAGATGCGTAGTGTAGTTACTGATGGGGGAATCTCACCAAGATGGGGGGGGGGGGGGGGGGGGGGGGGGGGGGGGGGATGAGAGGAATTGCTCAGCTAGCCAGGAAGTCTGTCAATGTGCCCTGCTTTTGAAGTTTCTTTGTCGAAACGACTGAAAAAAGACCTTGGACTGCGGGCCCTGGAAAAGGAAGTAAAGAGGAAACCGAGAGGCTGGGAAGTGACAGTTCTGAACCAGGAAGTAAACTTTTTATGGGGGGGGGTCATGGTATGCAGGAGTGGGGTTTGGGAACTCCTGCCAACTCGCAGAGTAAAACCCTCTTTTGAGAGATGAGAGTCCCTTTTGAGCTTGAAGGCACCACTATACTTGGGGAGAAACTGAGTTCTATTAGCTGCATTAGGAATTCAAGGCCGACCGACAGGGCTGACTCAACGTTCATTCTCTAGAACCCACTTGCCTATTAGGAGTCTTTGGCGAACCTTTCCTTTTTTTAAGTCACTGTTCCCATTATCGACAGTCTCAGTCATTACTTCAGCCCTCGTTAAGCCCTCTGGAATAAACAAGGGAAAGATGGGTTTTAAAAGCTCACACACAGTCCGGTAGGGGAGATGGACCCTTACTGGACCCCGTCGTGGACGCAATTTTCAGATGGGTGAATGCCAAATGAATGACTACTGCAGATCATAAGTGCTACAGTGTTCCGATATTTCGAGGTGAGACTTGACAAAAGCCTTGAAAGCCGGGTGGGTGGTGAGGAGGAGAAGGCATAAGGAATGGGTACAGGGAGAACATGCCAGCTTTGTTCAGGAAAGTAGGCCAGTTGGCTGGAGAGGAAGGTAGGGAAGCAGTGAGAGAGAAAAAAAAAAAAAAAATGAAAGTAATAAGATAAAAACCACAGGGCCTCCAAGTATAGTGGATGCTGGCCAAGTGGGTGAGTGGGAGCTGGAATCCAAGCCATCTGGAGGAAGGGGTTACTTTTTCTTCACACAAAGTCTCCTTGTCTCGCTGTGCCCCAAAGGGGTGCCTTTTTCTACTTCAGACAGAGGCCAGCTGCAGGCCTCAAAGGCCAGGTAGTGGATGGCCCCGGGTTCTGCTCCATGGACAGTAGGAAACTGCCAGGCATTTAGCAAGATGGCGGCCCGGAGGTTGCAGGCATGAGTTGGCAGAAATGCCAGTTCATTGAGTGAGCAGGGGAAGTAGGCTGAGAAGCTTCTCTGAGGGTCCACGCCCAGAGTCTGCCTTCGAGAGACAAAAAGGATGGAAACGATGCAGGAGTGAAGACCCCGTGTTGAAGGAGAAATGAGAATTGACGTCTGTGTGTGAGCTCAGTTAGCACAGTGCCTAGAAGTATAATCATCTCATTTCTCAAGAGAAGTTTGCTTGGGAAATGAATTAACAGCAACAGGGAACTCCTTGACCTCTCTGTCCACGGCTCCAGTGTCTCCGCCTTGGGAAGCCTTCCCAGGTGCCCCCAGGGTCGTGGACCTCGCTCTCAGAGCACTTTGTTCAAGCTGCATTAGAGTCCTAGGCCGACTTGGAACTGCCTGCCAACCTGGCCCTCTCCCTGGAAGGCCCAACAGACCGTAAATGGTTTTTGAACGAGGGAATAAATAAATGATTGATGATGGGAGAGAGGTCGGATTTTGTAATTTAATCTTATTTGTTTTAATTTTTTTTTTTTTTACATTTATTTATTTTTGAGAGACAGAGACAGACTATGAGCAGGGGAGAGGGAGAGAGAGAGAGAGAGAGAGAGAGAGAGAGAGACACAGAATCAGAAGCAGGCTCCAGGCTCTGAGCTGTCAGCGCGGAGCCTGGTGCCGGGCTCAAACTCACAAACCGCGAGATCATGACCTGAACCGAAGTCGGACGCCTGACTGCCTGAGCCACCCAGGCGCCCCAATGGGATTTTTTTTTTTTTTTAAAGCAAGGTTCAGGTATATTGGTTTTGAGATGCCCAGCACTCCATGAGAAATACAGGCCTCCCAAGATGCAAATGCAATTCATTTTTTAGAAGAGATCATAGGTGACATCACTGTGGATAGGAGCCCAGAAGAGAGAATTATATAGTAAAGAAAGAGCTGGAGACTTAGGACATCTACGTTAAATTAATATCCTTAGTTGTTTAAATATAAGTTGCAGGCCCTATCAAATAGCCTGAGAGTGCTTGCAAAAAGTTTAATTTTTACAGACTAAATGCTTCACGTGTTCAACTAATAGTAGACACGGGAAAATTAAACTTATCTCCCACGGCCATATGTCTATTTCGTTGAACAAATGAGAGATTTAGTCTGGGACCATTAAACTTTATTGCCACTGAACAAACAATGGTTTTCTCACTTAGATGGAGACAGTTAATGAGCCCTTTTCTCTGAGGCAACTCCACGTCCTTCCCAGATATTCTTGGTTATTTGTCCATTTATTCCATATTTACTGAGCATTTATTGCATACTGGAGCTTGTGTTTGAAATGTTACCTGTGGGGCTGTCATATCTTTTATCCTTGCAGACTATCAGTAGCACAATGACGAGAGAAAGAGGGAGGTACATAGGGTGTGTGTGTGTACGTGTGTGTGTGCCTGTATACTTAACGTATTCCGTTTGTAACCTGCTTTTTCACTGATTTTTTTTTATTTCATTCAATTTTTTTTTTTTAACCACAATTTCACCAACAGCCTTTGCTGGTTTTGGACTCCCCCTCTCACTGAGCCGTATGTTGGCTGCTGGCTGGAGTTTATGGGTCATAATCAGGGACCGCATGGCCTCTGGAAGCTGGGGTTTAGCTCGGAGGACTTGTGGGCATGCCCCCATAGCCCCACATTCCTCTCTGGCTCCCAGGTGCTCTGTGGGACCCACAAAGTTACACTGGCTTCCACTTAGCTGACACCTTTCATTCAAGGAGCTGCAGTAACATCGGGAACTTGGGGCAGTGGAACTGGAAGGGCCCAGGCCCGATCACAGGAGGGGTGAGTGTGCATTCCTGGGAGGGAGTCAGGTTTCAGAGCCTGATCCGCAGGGAGCCTCCTCTGGGCAAGGCGAGCGGTTCCGTGGGAAATCTGAACGCTGGCGGCTCAGCAGCCCGGTAATCTTATCAGGGCCACAGGGGAAAGCATTTTGGTTCCAGAGAAGTCTGAAGGCAGCCCTGCCTTCCTCTAGTATTAGTTTTAGGTTTGCAGCCAGCTTGACCAGCCCTACTCCACTCACTACAATTGAAACATCTCAAGGCTGTGGGTGGAATGAAACCATCTCTCGCTGTCCCCCCCTCCGCGCCCCTTCACCCCTCTCCCCGCGCCCCCCCATCGTAAGGGAGGAAGCCGAGACACTGAGGTTGCTGTTGGACCTTTGGAAAGCCAACAGCAGTGCTTCTCTCATCTGGGGAGGAGTGCAGCCTAAGCCTTGAGAAGTACGATCGTCAGTTTCAGCACAAAAGCGATACCACTTCATGTTCGGCCTTCGGGGTGTCATACGGACATTTTTATCTCTGTGTGCAAAAGGGGACAAACGATACTGCGGACACAGTGCTAGGGCTTGGTGGCCGCCATCAGCCTTACTGCCCTGAGGCTCTCCAGGAGCTCACCTCCTGAATGGATCTACCTGAGTCAGACCGGCGAGGACACTGCCCTTGTACCCTGGTCGTTTGGGCAGTGAACGCCCCATCTTCTTCCTTTGGGGGCCTCCTGGATACCTGTCTTCCGGGGGATTGTGGACAATGATGGCTGAGCCTGTGAGGCTCCCCTGTAAAGGCTCATTTGGATGGGTCACATCCTTTTCTGGGAGAAGGGGCTCCAGCCACTCCAATCGCAGCTCCAGTGGCTCCCTGGGAAGGTGACGTGGATGTGTAGGACGTGTAGGAGACCTTTCTGAGATGCCATCAGAGCCCATCCTTAATGGATAGTGTTGGGGCCCCCAGGCTGGAAGCACTGAGGAATTTCAGACACCGGAGTCCGACATTCTCTCCAGCCAAGAAACTAAGTGTCTGCATCGCCAGACGTTCCCAGCCTTTTGTTTGGAACCTGCTTGTGCCATATCAGGACCACCCTCCTGGCCTCGGGGTAGCAATCACAGCTCTTTCCCAGACTGGATGTTCTGTAATCGATCCCTACCAATTCACAGGACACCACACCCTCGCTCTTTAATTAGGCCAGGCACTGGGGGCACAAAGATAAACGCCTCACCCCGCCCAGCCTTGCAGAACTCAGGTCTGGGGGCAGGGCGAGCACCCAACAGTACAGAACTGAGGTTTGAGCTCCTGAGCACCCGGGAGAGGCAACGCACCTGGCCTGAATTCAGGGGGACTTCCTGTGACAGACCGTTTCTAAGTTGAGTCTTGAGACATGAGTAGGAGTCTTGGTGCACAAAATTGGGACAAGTGTCCCAGTGAGAGGAAGTGACAAGAGCAAAGTGTTTGGTGCTCAAAACAGCATGGTGTGCCTGGGGAACCACCTGCTGTTCGTTCCTGGAGGATAAAGCGAGATAAAGGTATTTGCAGTTGGGGGACAGGATGGGGTTACAGAGAAATGTAAGTTACAGTTCCCGCCTTAAAGGAGCTCTCTTCTATTTAGGGAAACAAGATGTACACACATGACATAACATAAAAAAAAAAAATTCAAGATAGTGTCTTGGTAAGGTCTCAGGTGTGTAGGAGTTCAAAGGCAGCCTCTCTCATGGGAGCCAGAGAAAACTTGCTTCCTCTGCCGGGGATCCCCCCACAAAGATGCAGCCTCCTGGCGGCCCTGGAGGTGCTCAGCCATGGGGCTTTCAACCCAGTGACGAGCGTGCTGTGCCCCAGGCCTGCACCTACACACTCTTGCTGAGGAAATCCATATGAAACGGGCTGCGGGCCCCAGGGGAATGCCTTTGGTCAGGCTCACCAGAAGTCACCCTCACAGCCCTCTTTCCTTCCCCGACAGAAAGAGGCCTCTGGGACGGGGCACCTGGGTGGCTCACTCCGTGAAGCGTCTGACTTCGGCTCAGGTCATGATCTCACGGTTTGTGAGTTTGAGCCCCGGGTCGGGCTCTGTGCCCGGAGCCTGCTTCAGATGCTATGTCTCCCTCTCTCTCTCTGCCCCTCCCCTGCTCACACTCTGTCTCTCTCAAAAATGAATAAACTTTAAAGAAAAAAAAGAGAAAAAGAAAGAAAGAAAGAAAGAAAGAAAGAAAGAAAGAAAGAAAGGAAAAGAAAAAAGAAAAGGAAAAGAAAAAAGAAAAGAAAAAAGAAAAGAAAAGAAAAGAAAAGAAAAGAAAAGAAAAGAAAAGAAAAGGCTTCTGGGAATAACCAGGCTCACAAAAAAACCTCCTTGTCCATTCACACCTCTACCTGCAACCCCTCTCATTCTTCCCACTGTGGCTGTTGTAGCCGCACAGCGTGTGCATGTTCTAGAAAACCAGCATTTACCTTTGGCCCAGGGCAGCACAGGGACAGGCAAGGTGGGCCCAGCAGCAGCCGAGCATGTGCATCGCCCCGGCCGGACCCAGCCACAGACCCAGCCACACAGCACAACAGAAACAGGAAGCTGAGCTTGTGGCTGCTATTACGAAAGCCCAGCACCCACAGCAGAGGTCACTAAGAATTTACGTGTCACAATATGCCACCCAGGGCTTCAGGCGCCCTCGGGGCCTCCCCTGCAGACCCTCGCCCAGCACATGAGCTAAAGGGACAGCCCTGCCAGCATGAGGGGGTGGCCCCACGTCGCACACCCACCCTCCCCCCGCAAAATACATTCCCAGGCTTTGGGTCTCTGGCTCGTCTTGCTTTTGAGGTATGTTTTGATGGATCAGGGAGAAGTTCTGAGCAACCACATCGATGTCAGTGTGGGAGTGCCTACTAAAATAGAGGTTTTGCCTAAGTTTATCTTTTTTTAGTCCTCATAAAGACCCATCACATCTGTTTTCGTCAGTGTGATCCAGTTATGTCTAGAAGGTGACGGTAGTCTGGAAGAGCCAGCCCCCCCATTGGCCCCTGTTCTTTGTCCTGCACTGGAGAGGCTCTGACCGCCCCCACAGTGCCTGTGTGCTCACGGGGAGACCACAGGCCCCTCGACCTGGCCACTCCTTCAGCTCAGGGCCAGCATACAGTGGAGGCCAGGTGGCTAGGCCCGGGGCCTTAAAGGTCCGGCAGAGATTTACTCTGAGACCTTGCTACATATCGGAAAGATTTGCGAAAGGTTCCAGCTGTATCTCTGGGTGAAACTAGCCTAAGCGTCTATGGCAAAAAAAAAAAAAAAAGGAAGTTTAAATAAAAATTCAAGGGGCGCCTGGGTGGCGCAGTCGGTTGAGCGTCCGACTTCAGCCAGGTCACAATCTCGCGGTCCGTGGGTTCGAGCCCCGCGTCGGGCTCTGGGCTGACGGCTCAGAGCCTGGAGCCTGTTTCCAATTCTGTGTCTCCCTCTCTCTCTGCCCCTCCCCCGTTCATGCTCTGTCTCTCTCTGTCCCAAAAATAAATAAACGTTGAAAAAAAAATTAAAAAAAAAAATAAATAAAAATTCAATTTTAGGGCTTAGGGTTTTGAGAGCAAGAAGGACTGTTAGCAATCTCTCCCGTTCCGTTCATTTTATTTATTTTTTTTTTAATTTTTTAACCTTTATTTATTTTCAGAGAGAGAGAGGGGGGGGAGGGGCAGATACAGGGGGAGAGAAAGAGAATCCCAAGCAGACTTCACGCTGCCAGTGCAGAACCCAGCGTGGGGCTTGAACCCACAAAACCACAAGATCGTGACTTGATCTTGTCAGATGCTTAACCGACTGAGCCACCCAGGTGTCCCTATTCCGTCCATTTCAAACATGAGGAAACTAAACAGAAATGCTTGACCGATGGTCATGCTTAAAATCAGTTAGTGGCGGGGCACCTGGGTGGCTCAGTCGGTTAATCAACCGACTTCGGCTCAGGTCATGATCTCGCAGTCTGTGAGTTCGAGCCCCGCGTGGGGCTCTGGGCTGACAGCTCAGAGCCTGGAGCCTGCCTCATATTCTGGCTCTCCCTCTCTCTCTCTCTCTCTCTGCCCTCTCCCGCTCGTGCTGTCTCTCTCTGTCTCTCAAAAATAAAATAAACACTAAAAAAAAAAAAAAAAATCAGTGGCAAAGTCAGACCTCCGCCGAAGGACTCTGGGTGCTCGGCGCAGGAACTTCCCTTGTACGGGGCACTGCACATCTGTGTGTTGAAATCAGCTCGTAATTCCTTTCTTGCCTCCCCAGTTCTGTGTATGGTCTACATGCAGGCAGTGGTGCTCAGTTTCCTAGGTCATACCCAGCAAGCACCATTAACTCTGGGAGGGACAGGGACAGGAACAGCTTTTATTGTCATTGTTCTAATCCAGGAGCACAGAGATTGGGGGGGGGTGTGCTTGGAGGCCCAACCCCCCCAGGTGCAGTGCTATTCGTTGTTCTTCTAGTCTCCCTCGAGGGGTCTTCCTGGGAGAGCCCCTGGCCCCTGTTTCCCAGTCGTGCCCAAATCCCCTCCCCTCTCCTGAAGTGAAGTATGCGGGAGAAGAACCAGGTTCCAAGCCCCTGTGTTTTCAGGGGCGACGAATGGGAGGCCCCGAGAGCTGCCGACGCCCAGGCGACAGCAAAGCGCCCGAGTGCTGCCCACGTGGGGGTCTAGAGCCCGTGGAGATGGCAGATAGAAGAGTTTGCTGGGACTGCCACAACGTGGCTGTAAACGAGGTGGCTTAAAACAACAGGGATGTATCCTCTGGGTTCTGGAGGCCGGATGACTGCAATTGGTGTCCCAGGGCCACATTCCCTAAAGAGGCTCAGGGGAGTCTGTTCCCCGCCTCTTCCAGCTCCTGGCAGGCGCCGGCTTCCTTGGCTTGTGGCCACTGCAATCTTTGCCTCGCGTTCATGTTACCTTCTCCTCTGTGTGTCTCTCGTAAGGACATGTGTCATTAGATTTAGGACCCACACTGATAATCCAGGGGAATTTCCCCATCTCAGAATCAATACCCTTTTACTAAATGAGGTAACATTCCCAGGTTCCAGAGACCGTGGAGTGATCATATCTTCTTGGAGGGTGCCGTGTAGCTCACTACAGCGGGCGACTTGCTGTCCGTTCTAGGGGCAGGGGACTTGGGGATTGGCAGGGTGAATCCTTGGTTATTGCAAGCCACATTGGGACAATACCGCCTCTGTCACTGCCCTTGAGTGAATTACCAGTGAATATTTGTTGACATCTGTTGTGTGACCAATTTCCTGCCTCTCGGGTAGCAAGACCCACATCGGGGTGGATCGCAGCCACATTTCTTTCTGGTCAGAGCCACAGTAGGGAGACGAGGTCCACAGGGTACCATGGGACATTGCCATGGAGCTATAAAGATTATCTCCCCCTGGTCTGGTCTCTTTCCAATGAGATAAGTGTGGTATTAGCTGGCTGGGAGGAGCCACTTAAGATTATCCAGGATCAACTCCACATTCAGAAAGGATCGTGCCAACAAGATGATAAAATTGCATTTTATGTGATGTCATTTGATATTCTGTTATCAACTACCTGTTCATTATTCATCCCTTTATTCACTGAGTTGGGGACATGTTTTGAGTGGCTACCAAATGGAAATTAACAAGATGCAATACCTGCTCTCAAGATCCGTAGAGTTTGGAAGTGGAGAGGGCGCAGAGATGGAAGAAATGATACAAAACAATTTGATTGGCTCTGTAAAGGCAGTGAGTAAGCAGTTTGGTGTCACACGTGATGACAGGTAATGGTCAGGACAGGCTAGTGTGTGTCTGTAAAGTGCAATTCCACAGTCTTAGCGGCTGAAGACAGCAAAGGTTTCTTTCTCTCACGCTACGTGTCGGTTAGGCGTTGGGGTGGGGGTAGGGGCGCCTGGGTGGCTCAGTCGGTTGACCGTCCGACTTCAGCTCAGGTCACGATCTCGCGGTCCGTGAGTTCGAGCCCCGCGTCAGGCTCTGTGCCGACAGCTCAGAGCCTGGAGCCTGCTTCCGATTCTGTGTCCCCCTCTCTGTCCGCCCACCCCTGCTTGTGCTCTGTCTCTCTCTGTCTTTCGAAAATGAATAAACATTAAAAAAAAAAAAAAAAGAGTTGGGCTGGGGGTTCTGCTCCGTGTCCTTGTCCTCCCTCTGCGACCCAGGCTGACGGAGCAACTTCCATATGGAACATTGTCAGTTGTCCTGGCAGAGGGAAGGAAAGTTCTGGAGGACTGGCACCGGCCCTGGCTCTGGCCCTACAGCCACACTCAACCCCAGGAGTGGGGAAGAGCGATCCTCCCACGTGCCCCCATGTGCCGGGAATGAGAAGAGTTAGGAATGTGTCGTGAACACCGTCCGTGTGCCTTGGGGTCTTACAGGACTTCCAGAGGAGACGAGATGATCCGTGAACTGGGTCTGGAAGCAAGACCGAGTCTTTCACGCTGGCAAAGGTGTGAAGCCTGGGGAGGAACACTTACCTGTGCCGCTCACGCTCGTTCCCCGGGGACTTACACACCTCGTGGCTGGAGATGTTCTTCCCGACGAAAACGAAACCTGCTTCGCCAACACAAAGAATGTTTTCAGTGCTTTTAATTCCCGTTCACGCTTTGGAGCGTGATTCGGAGCGGCAGGTGGGTTTGGAGGGACAGTCATGGGGCCAACACACATACCCCGTTTCTGTAGGAACACGGTATCAGTGAAATAAAACATGAGCCATTAGGTGCGACTGTTTGTAGTGTTTCTCGAAGAATAAATGAGTTAGGGGCACCCGCGTGGCTCAGTCAGTTAAGCGTCAGACTCTGGCTTAGGTGGCGTTCTCACGGTTCGTGAGTTCGAGCCCCCCATCAGGCTCTGTGCTGTCAGCCTGCTTCGGATTCTGCCTCCCTTTCTCTATTCCCCTCCCCCTCTTGCACTCTGTCTTTCTCTCAAAAATAAAATAAACATTAAAAAAAGAATAAAGAGGTTACAAGGGGAAAAAAAAATGATAGAATCAAAAAGTTTCTCAAACATCTTAGCCCCGGAGCAGCCAATTCCACAGACTGTGCCACCAAGAGTCACTTGGTGACTTGCAGCCACCCTTGCTGGCTCGGAAGCACTCCCCCATAGGGAATAGGGAAGCTGTGCTTTTTTTTCCCGCATGTAGTTACAAGACACGCAGAATTACAATTTTTCCCATAAGCCCTTCCTTCTGTGTCTAAGGAAGGGGTGAGCGAAAGCCTGCAAATATCACTGGAATCAGGAGGTGGAATTTGAAGGCAATGGTAGCAACAGGCCGCCCTCTGCCCTCGGTTCCCCCTTGGGTTTCCTTTTCTGAGCACCGCATTTGGGACAGGCCAACAGGGATGCTGTGTGGACGGATAAACCACGAAACCTGAGTTCCGGGTCCACAGTCAGTAAGTAGCTTTAAGGTCCTGGTTGGTACCTCCGTCTGTAAAGCTTGTGCCCGCTTTACCTACCTTAGAGGGTTCATTTGAGAAGGCAGTAAGATCATGTGTGATGGAAAAAAAAAAAATTATGAAGCTGCCTTGGAACATTAAAACATCCCATGGATATAAAGTCATGGTGGCATGGTTATTAATATTTGTTACGTGGATATTGTGAAAAATTGTAACATCCCTGAGTGTGTCATCTGTAAGAAAGTTCTGGTGTTCTCTTTGCCTAATGGGAGGCGGCAGAGGGAGTGCAAAGAAGGGCATATTGGCGTCTATGAACAGAGCTAAGACTTCCCCTGAAGGCCGGAAGATGCATAAAGAAGATCCTGGTCTGGGGCGCCTGGGTGGCGCAGTCGGTTAAGCGTCCGACTTCAGCCAGGTCACGATCTTGCGGTCCGTGAGTTCGAGCCCCGCATCGGGCTCTGGTCTGATGGCTCGGAGCCTGGAGCCTGCTTCCGATTCTGTGTCTCCCTCTCTCTCTGCCCCTCCCTCGTTCATGCTCTGTCTCTCTCTCTGTCTCAGAAATAAATAAATGTTAAAAAAAAATTAAAAAAATAAAAAAAAAAAAGAAGATCCTGGTCTGTGTAATGGTCATAAGGAAAATGTTTTCCAATTCTACCATGCTTTCTTTCTTCTTTTTTTAACATTTACTTATTTTTGAGAAACAGAGAGAGGCAGAGCATGAGCAGGGGATGGGGAGAGAGAGAAAGAGAGAGAGATAAAGAATCTGAAGCAGGCTCCAGACTCTGAGCTGTTTGTTAGCACAGAGCCCGATGCGGGGCTCGAACTCACGGACTGAGAGATCGTGACCTGAGCTGAAGTCGGACCCTCAACCTGACTGAGCCACCCAGGCGCCCCTACCATGCTTTCTTTTTAAAGCACGCTCCCTTATCTCTTCAACTAAGCGGTAAGCTCTAAGAATCCTCATCATTGGCCCTAGTAGCCTACAATCAGCACAGTATGTATTCAACGCACCCTTTTGAATGAAGATCGGATTGCAGGCTTCACATCACCTCCCGGAGAGGCAACGACGTGGCACAAGGGTTAAGAATACCCACGCAGGAGACACACAGCTGGGTTCGAGTCCTGACTTTACCAGTTACTAGCTTGTGACCTCTCTGTGCCTTGGTTTTCCCATCTGTAAAATAGAAACAGTTAAGAGTACCTACACGATTGGGTTGTTAGAGGATTCAATGAGTTCATATTTGCGTCAAGTGCTTAGAACAGTGCCTGTCTCATAGTAGGTTGGACGTGATTGCTGAATAAATGAGTAGATTTTTAAGAGAACGGCCTCCCTCGCCTTTGGTGCAGCTTTGGCTGGGACCCAGGATAGACAAGAGGACATCTGAAGTTCTCCTCCGGCCCGAGAGTGCGTGACTCCCTGATAGCGTGTGTGTAGAGGGGCTGTTAGCGCACACGGCGTGCAGACCTCCGCTGGTGAATCTCCCTGGGCCTCTGTAAGAGGCTGGTGCTTGGGGCGGTGCCGGAACAGCAAATCCAGGCCGCAGGCTCGCAGGGCAGCCAAGGCCTGGAAGAAGAAGGGAGTATCATTGGCTCAGTAATTATATTTCAAAGAAAGGGGTGCGGGGACAGGAGACGGCACGTGTGTTTGGTAGGTTCGCCTGGTAGGACAGAGAAATGAGGCAGGACCTCGGAAGGAGAGAGGCTGACCATCCTACTGCTTTTCTGCCCCTCCCTCCCTCTCACTTACCTGGGTTACGTCTCCCCTGACCTGTCCTCGCCTTCCACACCTGCTCGGGAGGCCCCTGCTGGGGAGCAGAGACTGCTGGCACGTATTTGGAAGTTCATCACTCAAGCCAGAACCCTTCTCAGTGACGTCTTCTGAGCGGACGTCTCAGCGGACCCTTCTGAGCTTCCGGCTGGGTTGAAGGAATTGAGAGCTTCCATGTGCCAGCCAGGAAATTTTGAAATCTCAAAGAGTTGCGTTACTTGTGGTAGGAAGGATTTTTCGGCAAGATGAATTCGGAGCGGGACGGACTACCTTGCCCAGGGTGTAGGGGGCCGCACTTCACCCGTCAGGGTTTTCCGGCTGGATGTCCCCAGGGCTGGGCCACAGGGCTCTGTCCTGAGCCCTGGCTTCGCGAAACATGTTTATTAATGCCTTTGATGAAACACTGGGGAGAATCCAGATGACCCCCGGCCAGGATAGTTAATACACGCTACGTGAGGTATTCGAGTTCAAAACGACTTATATAGGATGGGGTGCTGGGCCCAAACCGACCTAACGAAATTAAACAGGGGTGAATGTAAAGTCCTGTGCTTGGCATTGGGAAAGCGTGCACCCGGCCAGGAGAGGCCGCTTGGTCCGTCATCCCACGTGTGTTTAGTGGGCCTACTAAGTAGGTGCCGCCTCGGTCCCTCCTCGGAGGGAGTCACACATAAAGGCAGGATCTCAATCACCTTCCTACCGGGGGCGGGAGGTGACAGGATGCATCGGCACATACGTGCAGGGCACAGGGTGTTATGTAAGTGACAAGACCACGGGACCGGGGGACTTTCTCAGAGACTGGTGCTGTGCACGAGGCTTCAGGGGAGGGGTGACTTCAGAGCCGGCACTGAACGCGAGGAAGGTTTTTTTAAGTAGGTGGCTGTGGTGCAGGGACGAGGAAGAAACGGTGGCGCGGAGCTAATGTGACGAGGAGGAACGAGAGACGTGCGTGGGCAGCCATGAGTCGTACCTCAAGTGACCGAAGTGGAGACCGTCAACTTCATGTAAACTAACACAGAAAAAAAAATACCCCATCTCAGGCTTTCTCTCTGTACCCCACCAATGTAGGACCTGGAGTTTTTATCTGCACAGGAGGCCTCCCTAGGTCTCTCCTTTGTGGGGTTCCGTTTTCCTTCCCTTAACTGTCTCTCAAGCTCAAGGAATGGGGGCCTCCTCACCTCTCAGCTGTGACCCGGGGGCTGGGATTGTGGTAGCCAAGAGGAAGAGAATGGAGGGAGAGGGGGACAGAATTATTTATTCAGTGGGCAGAGGGCTTTTAAGTGCTGTTTGTGGTGATCAGGCTACAGATCCCACATCAGAGAATCCATAGACCTACAGCCCCACATGTTGAGAAGGTCTGAATTAGGATGTTCTTGGTATTATTTGTAAAACAATGCTAAAACCACAACCACCAAAAAATCCTCCCAGAAAACCCTAGGACGTTGTGTTCAGGAGTTTTCACTTTAGCTTTAAACTGTTATTTTAGGGGCGCCTGGGTGGCTCAGTCCATTGAGTGGCTAACTCTTGATTTCGGCTCAGGTCGTGATCCCAAGGTCATGGGATGGATCCCCATGTTGGGCTCTGCACTGAGCGTGGACCCTGCTTAAGATTCTCTCTCTCTGGCCCTCTCTCCTGCTTGCATTCTCTATTATTATTAGATTATTAGCTTATTAATATTGCACATTTAAAGGTAAAATTGTAAAAATTCATCATCCTAACACAACTATTTTTCTTTTTCTTGCTCCTTTCTGATCCTCAATTGTAATTACCTTGTCCATTAAGAAAAAAAATTGGGGGAAAAAGATGATTCCACATAACGTAACTACTTTCAATTTTGTGTGTCTTTATTATTTTTAGCCACACACTTAGTTGTTACAAAGTTGTAATCAGCGTATATGCAAGTCTGTATCTTTTCACTTAATCTTGTTTCCAAGACAGTATCCTTGTTCTACATAGCCCTCTTTTCATTTTAAATGTTTGGGTGGTATTCTGTTATATAAATATACCATAATTTATTTAATCATTTTTTTCTATTTGGGGACATTGGCGTTTGCTTTCACGTTCTCCTTACTGTAAATAACATAGCGATACACAGTACATGTATCTTTTTTGTTGTCCTTTTGAATTATTTCTTCGGAAGCAATTCCCAGGAGTGGAATTATTAGGTCAAAGAATATGAACGTTTCTGTGGTTCTCAGTAAATGTCGCCAAATCGGCCCCGTCCTTCCTTCCTTCCTTTCTTCAAGGCTCTCTGTACCTGGCGTGCACAAATTGTAGGGAATGGGAGGTGACAGCGACCCGTGGCGCCTGGGTCGGTGCAGAGCCCTGTCCTCCCAGGTCCTCCTGTGGGTCCGCCACCAGCCGGGAGGAGCAGGGGAGGGCAGGAAAGGGCTGTGGGCACCGTGGGAAATGAAGCAACAATCTGGTACTTCCGGCTGGAACAGCTGCAGTTAAGGGGAAATTACATGCCAGCGAGGGGGAGGCGGGGCAGAGACAGCATGGGACCCCAAGAGCCTCGCTCCCAGTCAAGGGTGGGGACAGAGCACCCTAGGGTTTGGAATGGCCTCTGGGGAGCAGTGGACTTGCTCCTAGGAACCCCCTCACGGTCATGGGCAAGAGTGGTCTGGATTAGGGAGGAGAGACACTCACTCGCTTGCTTGCTTAGTAAAAATACGTAATGAGCGCCCACCGTGTCAGGTCCTGTGCCGGAAATTCTGGACACAAAAGGGAATAAAACTTGGGCCCTGCCCACAAGGGGCTTGCAGCCTAGTAAGGAAGTCGGAAGGATAACAGGTGACTGCAACAGCGTGGTCACTTATTCTCATAGATGTGTGCCCGGGGACACAGATCGGGGTGTGACCTGCAGGGAGAAGGAGAGGTGTCCCAGAGGAGGTGATACCCGGGCTCAGTCTGGGACGAAGCAGGAGAGAAGGGAGTGCGCGATTTCTGCCCAGGATTTCAGATTTGCAAGGAGTCTCTTTCAGGCTCGGTCCGCTTAGCTCACAGTCCCGATCGCGAGGGAGGGGGAGCCTGAGGGGCCCTGGAGGTGCATTTGTAGCACACACTTTTTAAAGTAGTCAGTTGGGTGTTTATTTGGCGTGGCTGATGAGATCATGGGGAAACCCTTAGAGCTCTCCAGAGCCACCTCTTGGTGCCACCGCCCGCTTTATTCTCAGGGCAATGGGGGGCACGGAGTCATGTGATCAGATTTCCATCTCAGAAAGTTTGCTGTGGCTCTGAGAGAGAGAGAGAGAGAGAGAGAGAGCTCGGCATGGGGTCCTGTAGGGGGCTGGTCAGTCGTCTGAACTAGAGATCAGGCGAGTGGGGCTTCAGAAGGGACTGTGGGGGTAGAGGGGGGAGGACCTCCCTCCCCCCTGGAGGGGGACCCTTCCTCCCAGGGCCATGAACTTTCTCCCTAAGGCCTCCCTGGAGACTAAGGGAAGGGGCAGCCCGGTTCTAGGGCTCTGTGCTCTAATGGGGATGCCCAGGTGTGGCCACAGCACAGCGTTTGAAGGGAGGGCAGACCTGGGGCTGGGCTTCGAGTGTCCATAGTGAAAGGCAGCTCACCTGTGCCCCCAGGGCCTGTGAAGGGCACTGTGGGTGTTGGGGTGTTGGGGTGTGCCCCGGGGGAGAACCAAGCGAGTGTCACAGCCCAGCTGGGAGAAGTCAGGCACAGGGGTGCAGGTAAGGGCTCTGGACTGAAGTCCGTCGCTGAATTGCTGTGATCAGCGGCACAAGATTTGGGGTGCTCATCAGGTGTATCACCATCCCTGCTTGGCTTATGGGGAGGATTAAATGGGACCATGTGTTCGTAGTCAAGGACTTGGAAAAGGTACAGAAGAGGCAGGGTGTTGTCACCTTTGTGCTTTGGAAGACACAGGGAAGTATCTGGAAAACGACTTGGTCCCTCAAAGAGAGGCAGGCGCTCTGGAGCCTGAGAGAGAGAGAGAGAGAGAGAGAGAGAGAGAGTGGGGGGGGGGGGGAGAGCCACAGGGTGTGCACCTCTGCCTGGGTCTCTGCTTCCTCCTCCTCTTGTGGTTTGCCTTTGAAACTCAGAGCAGCTGTTACAGACGAAAGAACAGGTTGGGTCCAGCCCAGGTCACTGGGCTCAGAGGCAGAAGCCATGTTGGAGCCACAGTGAGGAAGCCGGCAGCGGGTCGGCAGGACTTCTGGCCTCTCTCGTCTTGGATGTCTCTGACCCGATACCCCTGGGGCCCACCTGGAGGCCCTGGGTCATGAGGAAGGGCCTCCTGTCCATACTAGAGGGACCGCTGCCCCCTCACTCCTGCCGGGAGCTCTGCTTTAGCCACAGTTCAGGGCAAAGTTCAGGAGCTAGAGGGACCCCCTTCTTCTGTCCGGTGACGCGTTTTGAGTTTTAGAAACACAAATACCAGTTAAGACCAGAGCAGGGAGGGCCACAATTCCAGCCCAGCCAATGGCTCGGTTTTTTTTTTTTTTTTAATTTTTTTTTTTAACGTTTATTTATTTTTTGGGGACAGAGAGAGACAGAGCATGAACGGGGGAGGGGCAGAGAGAGAGGGAGACACAGAATCGGAGACAGGCTCCAGGCTCTGAGCCATCAGCCCAGAGCCCGATGCGGGGCTCGAACTCACGGACCGCGAGATCGTGACCTGGCTGAAGTCGGACGCTTAACCGACTGCGCCACCCAGGCGCCCCAAGCTCGGTTTTGATAGCGCAGGGGAAGCGAGGCACTCTGGCCCTGATGCCATGCCGTGAGCGAGCGCATTCGTGGCGGGCTGGCACGAGGGGGACCTCGGGGCCCAGCCCCAGAGGCAGCTTCCGCCGGCGAGGTCCAATGCCTGTGTTAGTTGGCTGGGGCTCCCGTAACCACATACCACAGACCGTGGGCTCACACAACAGACGTGCATTTCCTCATAGCTCTGGAGGCCAGAGGTCCAAGATGAACGTGTCCTCGGGGCTGGTTTCCTCTGAGGCCTCTGCTCTTGGCCATAGGATGGGCGTCTTCTCCGGCATCTGCACGGGGTGTCCCCTCTGTGTGTTTCCTAACGTCTTAGAAGGACACCAGTCACGTTGGATGAGGACCTGCCCTAAGGACCTCGTTCTCACTTAACTTGCTCTTTGAAGACCTGTCCCCACATGGTCTCGTGCCGAGGTCCTGAGGGTTAAGACATCAACATATGAGTCTGGGGGACACCGTTCAGCCCATAACGACACCCCCAGACCCAGAGCCTCACTTCCAGCCGTAGGTGAGAATGGAAAGGTTGCGGCAGAGGTCACGGCCCCCGGACCACGGCCACGGGGCCCAGGGCCCGCCTTTCACTCCATGCCTGGCTCCTTGTTACTTATGTCATGCCTGTCCCTGGGCCATGTCCTGGAAAGAGGGCACCCGGGCACACTGAACGCTGCACTGGCAGCTCCCGCCTGGCTCTCATGCTCTCCGTGCTCCCCTCACCCAGGCCCAGCCTCCGTCTGGTCACCTCTCCTGCCAACGCACAGTGCGGTCCTGTGGACTGCGACCATGGCACTTTCCCGCCCTTCTGGAAAACTCTCACAGCTTCCTGTCTTGTAGGCCTTGGCTAGTGCTGGTCCCCCTGTCTGGAACTTCACCACTCCTCCCCATCGCCCTGCGGGTAGTTTTTGTTGCCGGTACGGGGCTCTTACTCCCCAGTCACTATTCCATTGGGGACGCCATGTCTACCCAGCCAAGACGAAGGGTGAATCTCAGCAGGACCATGGACATCGGTCCACTGCCTATGTGCCCTCTGTCGAGAGGGCGCTGGGGGCTGGCAGAAGGAGCCCGAGCCTCCAGCAACCTCTCTCCCAGTTGCTCCTGAAGAGGCTGCTCTCCCCGCCTCACCTCCACTCCTGTCTGGGCGGGGGGCCCCAGATGTTTCCTCTCACACAGACAGCAGCACCTTTTCCCACAGGAGGGCAGCGCCCTGTTTCCAGGCCCCGGGAGGGGATCCCCCCGCCCTGGCTCCTATCTTTGTTCACTCTCCAGTGATTCCCTTCTTATCATCTGGACTGGAGAGGATTAGAGTTTAAAAGGAACTGGGCCCCTTTAAAGTTGAAACCTCACCCTGGCCAGATACGGGCGCGTATTTCCAGCCAAGAGGCCTAGGTAAAGATACGAGCAGCTGTCAGACTGGCACCAGGCCTCCCCTCCAAACAGAGAGACCTGCCACTTGCTGTCCCAGCTGGGGGCACACGTCTTCTAATGATGAAAACCGTGGACAGCTTCGAAGCTCACGGACATTACGGTTTTTTTTTTTTTTTTTTTTTTTTTTGCCCATCCTTCGAAATTGACTTCTCTTGTCTCTGTCCGTTTATATCTGTGTTTCTGTGAGTCTCATCACTGCCTACCAGGCAATGAATCTCCCAGCCCTTGTTTTCATTCTGTTCCGTAAACATCTCTGTGTCAGGAATGTGGAGCGCTTGTCATTTTTAATGGAAGCGTAGTGTTTTATTGCCTTCGTGCCGTGTGGTTTTCTCCATCGGTTCTCTCAGATTTAGTATTCAGACGGTTTCTAATTTTTCACCTTTCTGTGAATAGCAATGCTGTAGATAATTTCATATAAACTGCATTTTGCTTCATTTCCTTAGTGTCTATTCTGAAAATAGAGCAAAGCATTTTCAAGCTCCTGTGACACAGTCCCAGACCATTGTTTCAAGAGAGGGCGGCACGCATCAATAGGTAATGCTAACAGCAGTTTTTAAGGAAACCATTTCCCTATAATCCTGGCAATTCTGGCTTTTTATCATGATGACACATTTTGCCAATCTAATGGTCGTGCGATGTTACCTTAAAGTCAATTTGCGTTTTATTATTGACCACCAACGTTCCGCGTCTTCCCAAATGATAACTTGGAGTATCTTCCCCTTCAGTTTTGGAAGTTTTTCTGTGTTAGTTGCTTTCTGGTGCTTATTTCACAGAGATTTCACGTGCGTAAACACGTGGTGTGATTTCCCTTAGCAAGCTTCTGCCCTGGCAGCCTTTGCCTCCTCTAAGTCTTTTTTAGATCAAAGCAAGGGTTTTCAGCCCTGGGTGCGTGTTAGAGTCCTGTGGGAGAGTTTAAAAATACAAACCTTGGCCCCCTTGGAAATACAGGAGAAGAGCTGAGTAGACGACGGCTGGCTTTTTCTAACAGGTGGAGGCCCCGAGACTTGGTCCGGAAACCAGGGCCTCAGTCTTTACCCAGTGGCTGTTGTCTTCAAGCCAGTAAATATTTATTGCACACCCACTCTGAATTGGCCACCCTGCTAGGAATGGGGGAAGCCCAGGTAAAGTGGATGGGACATGCCTGCAAGGGGAGTCACGCCGGTGAGAGGGACGGAGTTCACTGTAGCCACGGAAGTGCTATGGGAGAGGTCCCCGAAGGCTTCTCGGAGGCAGCAAGGAGCTGGGTCTTGGAGGAAGAAGAGCTATCCAGGAGGAAATAAAGATGAGGCTTTTGAGGTAGAGAAACAGCACGGACAAAGACACAGAGGCATGAAAATACAGAGCGTGCTTGGGGCGCCGTAGGAGAGCGTGGTGGGAAGAGGAGGGCGTGGAGCTCGACTGCCAGGGCTTTGCCATCATCGTCCACAAGTCAGATAGCCTCTCTGAGCTCCGATTCTGCTGTTAACAACATGATGATCGTAATGCCTGGCTGGCTGGCTGGCTGGCTGGTGGTGACCCAATGAGATCTCTTTATTGAGCACTAGAGTATTCTTGGGACATGGTAAATGCAAAATAGGTACTGTTATTATTGAGAAAGTGCCAAGAGAGGTGATGGGGGGTGGGGGGGGTGGGCTTTAGGCGCAGCGACCCCTGTGAGAATGAAGGGGCCAGACCGGAAGTACAGGATGAACAGAAGACAGTCACTAGGCTTGGTGACCTGTCGAATGTGGGAAGGCAGGGGAGAGAGAGCAGAATCTGATGTCTCCTCATTCCACCACCTGCACGTCCGCTCCTGGGCTCAACCTGATCCAGCGACCCAGCGATTGTCGCTGATGTTCATGGCTCCCAGAGACCGAGTCCCAGGGGTTGGGAAAACCGTGGAGGAAGAGCACAGGGGCCCCTCGTTTCCAAAACTAGATGGAGGCTACATGAGCTCAGCTGCCTCAGTCCCCCGCTCCTGCAAAAGGAATCTCCAGCGTGGCGACTTAGAGCCTGCTCAGGACCTTCCGCGACCGCCATCCCGGGCATCCGGACGTCTTGGGCTGTTGAAGCGTGTGGCCCAGGCACATCTCTGCCCACAGGAGGGATGTGCTTTGCAGAGAGGAAATGGCTCAAACCAGATATTGCCTTGTTTGTGTTCCCTGTGAAGAAAAGGGACCATTTTACTCTCCTCTTTTATTTATGTTTTCGGGATCAGGCAGTTATTTTTAATTCCTCCAGTTTCCTGCTGTCCACAGGTGTTTCCTGTGGCGGTGCCGTCAGAAAGGACAGAGCCCATGACATCCTCAGCTTTGTTCCTGAGATTTCCAAAACGTCTCCCCGCTTTGTGGCCTGCGTGCGCCGCCTCGGATCCCCTCTGGTGCACACACGGCCCCTCCACAGCTCGCTTTGTGCTGCCCACCATGCGGCCGTGCGGTGAGCGGGCCTTTGCTCCTAATGCCACCTGGTGAGAGGTGGCAAAGGGGAGACTGCAGAGCACGAAGACCTCTGGTTGTCGAGTCCCTAGCTGTTGTGGCATCGATGACAGCTTCGCAGCTCCGGGGGGATCATTCTTTATTTCTTATTTGTGGGACAGTTAGTTCTCCCACCTCCCACCAATTATGATAGCCCTGTGGAACAGCTACTGAAAAGGCAGAATATCTGTTTATTTTTACCCCCAGCAAGTTACACACAAAGGAAAGCTTTGGGGAAAGCCTTTTGGTGACGGGAAGCCCTTTCGTAAAGCAAAGAAACCCTCAGTAAAGCCACACCTCTCTCTGTTCATCTATTTTACAACATACGTGAACCTACAGAGCCTCGTATCGGTCTCTTCCAAGGAACGGGACACTTATTGATCGAGTACTTTTGTTACACAGCCAGTCTCTTAAAACCTTCACAGCCGTTCTGCGAGGTGGGTATTTCTGGCCCGTGTTACTGATTAGGAGACTAACGCTCAGAATGGTTAAGGGGTCTAGTGGCCGCTGAGGGGGCAGGTGCAGGACTCAAGCCCAGGTCCCTCCCTCATCCTGTCTGGAGTTCACCCTGACCCCCCTTAGAATCCGATGAGGAGATGATAATGCCTGCGATGTTATTTAATATTAAGAGCGATGAATCAGTGATGTACACTTGATAATCAAAAATAAATGCACCTATTAAACCAAAGGATAGCTCCGGGGATCATCCAGGAAAACAGGCCAAATAGGATAAACATTCTTTCCATAAATCAGAAGTAGCAAACTTCTGGATCACATGCCGCAGGCATTGTCTCGCCCCAGTGAAGTTTTCCTTTTTTTGTCTTGTTTTGTTTTATGTTTTGTTTTTTGTTGTTAAAAAATGAAATCAAGGAGCACCTGGGTAGCTCAGTCGGTGAAGCATCCAACTGCAGCTCAGGTCACGATCCTGTGGTTCACGAGTTCGAACCCCGAGTCAGGCTCTGTGCTGACAGCGCAGGGCCTGGGAGCCTGCTTTGGATTCTGTGTCTCCCTCTCTCTCTCTGCCCCTCCGCCACTTGCCCTCTGTCCGTCTGTCTGTCTCTCTCTCTTTCAAAAATAAACATTAAGAAAAAAACCCAAATCAATAGATCATACTTACAAGTCAGGCTTTTAATCTTCTCTTGAAAAAGCCAATCACTTACTTGAATGACCTTCTGCAAAACGACTCAGTGTGAGCCATGCGGGCAGTGGGCCGGAGAAGGGTGGCAGCGACCCCTTTCACTCGGGTGGCGGGGGTTTCCCCCACCCAATCCTGTCCATCACCTGCCTGGCCTCTGAGGGCACCGGGGTTTGTAGCGCCCACCCTCAGTGAAAGCGGAGAGGTGCGTGAAAACAGGCTTTGGAGGTACACTCGGGATCAGAACGGGTCTTGCACGCTGGGAAAGTCTCCCACCCGCTCTCAAAGAGGTCGTGGCTCCCAAGTGTCAAGCTGCACACCACTGGCATCTAGAGTACAAACACACGTCATGGATGTGTCGCGGTAAGCGTCAGTCTGACCAAGTTCTGCACCCAACTCCGCTAGACCAGCGTGGGACTCTGGGAGGATTCCTTTATCCCTGTGCTTCCTTGTCAAACAAGGCTAATGGCATAGCAGTATCTACCCCACACGGCTGTTGAGGGGATTAAACACTACGTCCGTGATCCGCCTTGAACGGAGCAGACACACGATCCGTGTTGACTCCTGGCCTCTTTTTCCTTTCCCAAACCGCTGATTACACGACTCTGCTGGGGACGTAGCCTGTTTCTCGTCGAGGGTAGAAATGTACCCATGCTGAGTGGTCCAAGATCTGTAGAAAATCAGGGTGTGGGGCCTAAAGGAAATGATCTCTTTCTCCTTTCTCTTGTCTCGTAATTGGTTTTTTTCTGAGTATATGCTGACCCGGAAGGGGACGCTTTGGCTTCGGATCGATCGTTTCCTTGAGCAGAGAGCAGTCTGTAACAGCAAAGGGATGGGATTTAAAAATGTGTTTGGGGGGCGCCTGGGTGGCTCAGTCGGTTAAGCGTCCGACTTCGGCTCAGGTCATGATCTCGCAGTCCGTGAGTTCGAGCCCCGCGTCGGGCTCTGTGCTGACAGCTCAGAGCCTGGAGCCTGCTTCAGATTCTGTGTCTCCCTCTCTCTCTCTGACCCTCCCCTGCTCATGCTCTGTCTCTCTCTGTCTCAAAAGTAAATAAACATTAAAAAAAAATTTTTTTTTAAATAAATAAAAATGTGTTTGGATTCAAATACTGCATGAAACATTTTTTTAAAAAATGTGTTTGGGGCTCCTGAAAATGGGGTAAATTCGCCTAGATTTTACTAAGCCTAAAAACAGCTTCAAGGTGCATATTTTTAAAGTTAGTGACACAGGGGCACCTGGGTGGCT
Source organism: Herpailurus yagouaroundi (assembly GCF_014898765.1). NCBI lineage: Eukaryota > Metazoa > Chordata > Mammalia > Carnivora > Felidae > Herpailurus > Herpailurus yagouaroundi. Next base: position 5,302,748 of record NW_024412436.1, on the reverse strand, counting down.
CAGTCAGTTGAGCTACCAGCTTCAGCTCAGGTCGTGATCTCGCCGTTTCCGAGTTCGAGCCCCGCATCAGGCTCTCTGCTGACAGCTCAGAGCCTGGAGCCGGTTTCAGATTCTGTGCCTCCCTTTCTCTCCCTACCCCTTCCCCACTCATGCCCTATCTTTCTCTCTCAAGAATAAACATATAAAAAAAAAATTTAAACTTAGTGACACAGTACCTTTTTTTTTTTTCATTTTATTTTAGTATCAGTATAGTCACCATACGGTGTTATGTTCGTTTCAGGTGTACAGTATCGTGATTCAGCAATTCCATACATCACCCGGTGCTCATCATAACAAAGGCACTCCTTAATCCCCATCACTTATTTCCCCCATCCCCCACCCACCTCCCCACTGCTAACCACCAGTTTGTCCCCTGTAGTCAGGAGTCTGTTTCTTGGTTTGTCTCTTTCTCTTTTTCTCCCCTGTGCTCGTTTGTGTTGTTTCTTAAATCCCACGTGTGAATGAAATCATGTGGGTTTGTCTTTCTCTGACTGACTTGTTTCACTTAGCGTTATACTCCTAGCTCCATCCATGTTGTTGCAAATGGCGAGATTTGATTCTTTTTATGGCTCAATGATATTCCATTGTGTATATATACCACATCTTCTTTTCCATCTGTTGATGAATACCTGGGCTGCTACCATAATTTGCCTATGCTAAATAATGCTGCTACAAACATTGGGGTGCATGTATCCCTTTGAATTAGTATTTTTGTGTTCGTTGGGTAAATACCTAGTAGTGCGATTGCTGGATCATAGGGTAGTATTTTTAACTTTTTGAGGAACCTCCGTCCTGTTTTCCACAGTGGCTGCACCAGTTTGTAATCCCACCACCAGTACAAGAAGGTTCCTTTCTCTCCACATCCTTGCTAACACCTGTTGTTTCTTGTGTTGTTTTTAGCCATTCTGACAGGTGTGAGGTGATGTCTCATTGTGGTTTTGAGTTGCATTTCCCTGCTGATGAGTGATGTTGAGCATCTTGTCATGTGTCCTTTAGCCATCTGTATGTCTTCTTTGGAGAAATGTCTGTTCATGCCTTCTGCCCATTTTTAATTGGATTGTTGGTTTTGATTGTTGAGTTGTATCAGTTTTTTTATATATTCTGGATACTGACCTGTTATTGGACGTGTCATTTGCAAATATCTTCTCCCATTCCGTAGATTTCCTTTTAGTTTTGTTGACTGTTTCCTTCACTGTGCAGAAGCTTTTTGTTTGGATGACATATGTAGAATAATGTTGCCATGGTTGGTGTCAGAGACCTTGCTGCCTCTGCTCTCTTCTGGGACTTTTATGGGTTTAGGTCTCACACTTAGGTCTTTAAGCCATTTTGAATTTATTTTTGTGTATGCTGTGAGAAAGTGGTCCAGTTTATTTCTTTCGCGTGTCGCTGCCCAGCTTTCCTAACTCCATTTGTCGAAGAGACTGTCCTTTTCTCATTGCATAGCCTTTCCCGCTTTGTCCAAAACTAATTGGTCATATGGCTGTAGGTTTATTTCTGGGTTTTATATTCTTCTCCATTGATCCGTGTGTTTATTTTTGTGCCAGTGCCACATTATGTTGATTACTACAGCTTTGTAATACAACTTGAGGTCCGAAATTGTGATACCGACACATTTTTTTTTTTTAATTCATTTCTTGAAATCCAAGTTAGTTAACATACAGCGTAGTCTTGGTTTCAGGAGTAGAACCCAGTGATTCATCACTTACCTATAACACCCAGTGTTCATCCCAACAAGTGCCCTCCTTCATGCCCATCATCCATTTAGCCCATCCCCTTGCCCACTTCCCCTCCAGCAACCCTCCGTTTGTTCTTCGTATCTAAGAATCTTATGGTTGGCCTCCCTGTTTTCATCTTACTTTTCCTTCCCTTCCCTATGTTTATCTGTTTTGTTTCTTAAAGTCCACCTTTGAGTGAAATCATATATTTGTCTTTCTCTGATTGACTTACTTTGCTTAGCATAATACAGTCTAGTTCTTCCTTGCTGCTGCAAATGACGAGATTTCATTCTTTTTGATCACCGAGTCATATTCGGATACTGGATTCATTTTATTTTAGTATCAGTATAGTCAACAAAGGGTGCTATGTTCGTTTCAGGTGTACAGTATCGTGATTCAGCAATTCCATACATCGCCCGGTGCTCATCATAACACATGCAACACAGTATTTTTATGGAATTATTAACTTCGCTTCCTCCTTCTCCTCCCATCTGGGCATATGTGTCCTGTCCCCTGACACTCAGGTCCTGGTTTTGATATTTTGAGAGGACTGACGACCCACTCCACAGTTGTTTTCAGGTATTCGTTCCCCTGTTCCAACCGGACCTTCCCGAAAGATTTGGGGAGTAGAGTTTCAGAGTCTCATTTCAGTATGCAAACATTTTTCGTTATGTTTACCTTATTATACGTCTTGGCAATGTGCTTGCTTTCCTTTGAAAAAATGCCGGGCAACCCCAGAAATCAGTTCTAATTTACTCACTCAAATACATATACACAACGCGATGTAACTGAAATGATAGCAAGTGTATTGGGTTTTACAGGCAGTGTTTTCCTTTTGATTTGCCTCCTCCAAATCAGCTTCCCTCCTCACCACCCCAGCCTCCAGAAATCTCATATAGCCCTTTCTGTAGGATAAGAGTATTCTATCCTATGTAAGTCATTGCATATATGTTATGCAAACACACTCCTGTAGATACACACACCTAGTGAGATGGGTCGCTTAGCGTTGCTTTATAAAACTGGAGTCGCGGGGCGCCTGGGTGGCGCAGTCGGTTAAGCGTCCGACTTCAGCCAGGTCACGATCTCGCGGTCCGTGAGTTCGAGCCCCGCGTCAGGCTCTGGGCTGATGGCTCAGAGCCTGGAGCCTGTTTCCGATTCTGTGTCTCCCTCTCTCTCTGCCCCTCCCCCCGTTCATGCTCTGTCTCTCTCTGTCCCAAAAATAAATAAACGTTGAAAAAAAAAATTAAAAAAAAAAAAAACAAAAAAAACTGGAGTCGTATTTTTAAAAATTTTCTTTTACATTTATTTATTTTTGAGAGACCGACCACAAGTGGGGGAGGGGCACAGAGAGAGAAGGAGACACAGAATCCAAAGCAGGCTCCAGGCTCTGAGCTGTCAGCTCAGAGCCCCACGCGGGGCTCGAACTCACAAACTGTGAGATCGTGACCTGAGCTGAAATCGGACGCTTAACTGACTGAGCCACCCAGGCACCCCAAACTGGAGTCGTATTATACAGACTTCTGTGCATCTTACTGTTCTCACTTTACAATTTTTCATGGAAGTTTAGAGGGCTCTAATTCATCCTTTTTAATGGTTTCATAATAAACCATTACGTGGATGGGCCATAAACCATTTCCCTCTTTATGGGTATTTTGCTCTGTTCCCAGTGTTTTGCCGCCATAAACAGGGCCACAATCAGCCTCCACGTCCTTATATGCTGGGCCTTTTATGTTTATGGAGTATATTCTCAGGAGCATGGGGCTGAATTGCAAGGTTTGTGTAATCTAATTTAATAAATATTGACAGATAACTTCCCCAAAAGGCTGTAAGAACTCACATTTCCTCCAGCAACGTATGATGGTTCCTTTTTCCTGTTTCCCAAACAGCAATAACTATTTCTCTCCTCTCCTGCCTCCCCCGTGACGTGTCTGATAAACATAAAGAGAAGTCTTAGGGTTAATTTAACTTCTATTTCTCTGCCAACTCACAAGTGTGAGCATCTTTTACGTTTCCTGGACTTTTGGGGTTTGCTTTTCTGTGAATGGCTTGTTTATATCCTTTGTTACACATTGTTCTTGTCATTTTGTAAGAGCACTTTACATAACAGATACCATCTCCTTTTCATCTGTTACAAACACTTCCAGATCTATTGTTTTCTCTTTACTTCATTTACAGTATTTTTGCCATAAAAAAAATTTTGCTTTTTTTTTTTTTTTTTTTATACAGCTAGAGGAGCTTCTTTTTAAAAGCGTCTAGAATTTCTCTCTTAGTTAAAAAAAGGGAAGTACTGGGGCGCCTGGGTGGCGCAGTCGGTTAAGCGTCCGACTTCAGCCAGGTCACGATCTCACGGTCCGTGAGTTCGAGCCCCGCCTCGGGCTCTGGACTGATGGCTCGGAGCCTGGAGCCTGTTTCCGATTCTGTGTCTCCCTCTCTCTCTGCCCCTCCCCCGTTCATGCTCTGTCTCTCTCTGTCCCAAAAATAAATAAACGTGGAAAAAAAAAAATTAAAAAAAAAAAAAGGGAAGTACTTCATTTTAACACTGTTTTATCCTGTACTCTGCTGTTGTGTCCTGTGCTTCAGCTAACTAATCTCAGTGCCTTCAAAATGTCATAAACCCCAGGGCGCCTGGGTGGCTCAGACGGTTAAGAACCTGACTTCAGCTCAGGTCATGGTACCGCAGTTTGTGGGTTCGAGCCCCGGTCAGGCTCTGTGCTGACAGCTCAGAGCCTGGAGCCTGCTTCCAATTCTGTGTCTCCCTCTCGCTCTGCCCGCTTGTGCTCTGTCTCCCTCTAAACTTAAAAAGATAAAAATTAAAAAAAAAAAAAAAAGACTATCAATTAAAAAAAAAATGTCATGAACCCCAGAGCCAGGCGTGGGAATTTAGCAAAGCATGCTGGGAATTGTTATTCCAGGCTCCCCTCAGACCACGTGTGTATTCTCTGGCCAGATCCTATAGCTGATACCAGTCTGGAGTTTTCTATCTCCAGCTCTTAGCCTCTGTCTTCTCTTCCAGCCCCTGACAGCCCCCTCCTCCGTTTGCTCCTTAAATGGGATTTTTCCTTCCATTTTCCCAGCTGTCTTCTATATTTTGTCTGTCTTTCTGGCAGAATAAATGTGGAATGTCCCTGAACTCCCCATGCCCTCGCTCCAGAGCCTCCGAGGTCACAGGATCCCTTCCTGCCGCCTGAGCTGGGTGTCCCACACCTTCCCTGGACACCCAGCCTTTTCTCCAAAAGGCTGTCTGCACCACTGTGGGCTGCTCGAGTGCCTCTTTGCAGTGTGGTTTGCCTTGTACGAATTCAGGACAAATTTTTTTTTTCTTTAAACTCCCCGAGGGACTCCTGACAGATTCAGGATAAATTCTCAGTCCTTTGGCTTCATGTTTAATAATAGCCTGCACTGATCGAGCATTTATTACGTGCCAGACTCCGTGCTAAGCACTGTATGCACGCTCTCCTTTGAATCTTAGACAAGACCCTGATGTAAATATTGCTATCCTCACTTTACAGATGAGGCCCCCGAAACCGCAAGAGGCGAAGTTCCCTGCCCACAGTCACATCAGGAGCAGAGTGGGGCTAGGAGTCAAACACGCGGTCTCCAGAGCACTGTCTGTAACCACCTTCTGATCCAATCTTACCCCCGTCCTTACCCCGTGGCTTCTCCCTCCTGGGTCCTCACATGCAGCAACAGTTACAGCCTGCGCTATTCCCTGGGGCCAGTAGTCATGCCCCCATGGATACGACTGTCATCTTCGTCACTCGCTCCTGCTTTATTTTTGGTTCAGATTTCCCCAACTGGACTCCACAGAGCAGGGACCGTGACTGAATTTCTCTCAACAAATCAACTTGCTGATTGATTGCTTTTTAATATTTTTAATCTTAATTCCGGTGTAGTTCGCATATGGCAGTGTTCTGTCAGTTTCAGGCATGCAGAGTAGGGATTTAACAATTCTAGGGGCGCCTGGGTGGCTCAGTCGGTTGGGCGGCCGACTACAGCTCAGGTCATGATCTCGTGGTCTGTTGAGTTCGAGCCCCGTGTCGGGCTCTGTGCTGACAGCTCGGGGCCTGGAGCCTGCTTCCGATTCTGTGTCTCCCTCTCTCTCTGCCTCTTCCCTGCTTGTTCTCTGTCTCTCTCTCTCTCTCTCTCTCTCAAAAATAATAAACATTAAAAAAAAAATTCTATGCATCATTCAGTGCCCATCACCTGTTTTCACCTTCCCCCCACCCACCTCCTCTCTGGTAACCTCTCTGTTCTCTATAGTTAAGAGTCTGGTTTTGTGTTCATCTCTTTTTTTCTTTGTTTGTTTTGTTTTGTTTCTTAAATTCCACATGTGAGTGAAATCATGTGGTATTTGTCTTTCTCAGTCTGACTTATTTCACTTAGCATTGTACTTTCTAGATCCATCCATGTGGTTGCAAATGGCAAGATCTCGTTCCTTTTTTATGGTTGAGTAAAAAAGTAATATTCCATTGTATATATACCACATCTTCTGTATCCATTCATCTATTGATGGACACTTGGGTTGGTTCCATAATTTGGCTGTTATAAATAAGGCTGCAATCAACACGGGAATGCGTATATCTGTTTGAGTTAGTATTTTTGTTCTTTTTGGGTAAATACCCGGTAGTGAAATTACTGGATCATATGGTAATCCTATCTGTAATTTTTTGAGGACCCTCCATACTGTTTCCCAGAGGCTGCACCAGTTTGCATTCCCACCACCAGTGTGAGAGGGTTCCTTTTTCTCCACATCCCTGCCGACATTTGTGGTTTCGTGTGTTTTTGATTTTAGCCGTTCTGACAAGTATGAGGTGATAATCTCATTGGAGTTTCGATTTGTATTTCCGTGATGTTGATTGATGTTGAGCATCTTTTCATGTGTCTGTGGGCCATCTGATTGCTTTTATTTTTCAGGAACTTTCTCTGGCCTTCACTAAAATGAGGTTTAGCCATGACTTCTGGGGAAATATTGTATCTTTTTAAAATCTTGCTTGGCATGGGGTGCCTGGGTGGCTCAGTCGGTTGGGCGGCCGACTTCGGCTCAGGTCATGATCTCGCGGTTCGTGAGTTCGAGCCCCACGTCGGGCTCTGTGCTGACAGCACAGAGCCTGGAGCCTGTTTCGGATTCTGTGTCTCCTTCTCTCTCTGACCCTCCCCTGTTCATGCTCTGTCTCTCTCTGTCTCAAAAATAAATAAACGTTAAAAAAAAAATTTAAAAATCTTGCTTGGCTTTAAAATACCTGCAGTGATGAACCTATGGAGAAGTCCCTGCTTAACTTAAATGTCTCAACGACCAAGCAGGTCCTAACCCTAACAAGGACCGGTTCTTGATGAGATTAAATCGAATTGGTGGAGAGTAGGAACAATAACTTTTGGCTCGTAAGACACTTCCCACACTCATTTCATTTAATCTTCGTAATGATCCTATGTAGCAGGTATCATCCTCATTTTACAGACGAGGGAATGATTTCTAGAGGAGACGGGTCCCCGCTGAGAGGGGCAGATCTGGGACTAGACTCTCCTTTGGACTCTGAGCCCTCTCACTGCATCTTACCGGCCTGAGCTTGGACAGCAGGCTGGCGGGGCCCGTCTGACCTCGTTACCACACCATGCTGACCCTGAGGTGGAAATAAGCACCACTTCCTCTCTGTTTTCCGTGGGGGTTAAGGAGGTCGTTTTGCACTCCCAGATTCCCTGCGTGTGAAGGGGCCTGGAAGCCTCTGAGAGTGGAGCCACCTCTCCCGGAAAAGCCATAGCAAAGGCCTTCCCGGGCTCCCTGGAGGCAGTGAGCAGGTGTTGGGGGGGCGTGATGGGATTAAGTATTGCGTGGGATGACCACAGCTCCATTGTCGATAAGAAGAACCGAATCGGGGGCGCCTGGGTGGCTCTGTCGGTTAAGCGTCCAACTTTGGCTCAGGTCGTGATCTCGCGGTTCGTGAGTTCGAGCCCCGCGTCGGGCTCTGTGCTGACGGCTCCGAGCCTGGAGCCTGCTTCGGCTTCTGTGTCTCCCTCTCTCTCTGCCCCTGCCCCGCTCGCACTTGCTCTCTTTCTTTCTCCCTGTTTCTCTCTCAAAAATAAATAAACATTAAGAAAAAACCAAGCCATGTTGTGCCCAATAAGTGAGGAGCAGATTCGCTGGCGTCTAGAGAAACTTCCTATGTGCAGGCGGTGGAGGAGACCACAGAAGCGGAGGAGAGGACCGGGGGAGGAGATTGGTTTGTTTGTGTCTTCGGCCCTGTACTCATTTCTTCCTGGGCTGGGATCCGTGTGTTTGTGTGCTCACCACGGGAAGGACCCTTTCCGGGTTCCTTGTGATGAATTTCTGCCCAGAACCCGGGAGCCCCATGTGGAAAGGATCCCTCCTTCTTCCCACAGGGCCCCAGGGAGTCACCCACGCTGGGGTGCCTGTCCGCACCTACCCCCAGAGCTTCCTTGCGGGTCCGTTAATTCTTAGAGCCCTAGGCAGGCACTAGCCTGCCTCAACCCTTCCCCCTTCAGAACTGCGAGGCTGCACCTGCCCCTGGGTGCACAGATAGCAGACAAGCCGAGGGGTGTGAATGAAAGAAAACCAGACCTGTCGTGACTTCTTTGTAAGGCTTCCCCGATGAATAAACTTTAAAAGAAAACCAGAGCGAGGGTTCCTCTTTCCCCACCTGGGGCAGCAGCACAGGAAAGAACCGGCCTCTCTTGTACTCCTTTACTTTGTCCCTTCACAGGTACGCGTCTCCGGGCCTCGTACCCCCGGATCCAGTTTGGCCGTTGTTCCTCGTTGCTGGGTTTTCGTCCACTTTCTCTTGAGTGCTAAACGCTTCGTAGGCCATTTGAGCCGTGCCGTCTTGCTCTTCTGAAACCCTTCTTCCCAAAAGAATTCCTGAGCCCAGTTTGCCAATTGGAATGAAGGGATTACATCACGTTGCCCATTTGATTTCCGGTTTGAGAATGGGAGGGGGGTCCATTCTTCGACTCTTCCTTGGAAGGAGGAGGAGAGCTGTGTATAAAGATGGTCAGGCCGTACCACTCTGATCTCCTTGGGATTCCTGAGCTTGCTGGCAAAGTTTGCTCCGATTCTGCGTGAACTTCGGCTACCTCCCTCCGTTTCCATCTCCACAAGAAAGATGACCTAGGTATTCGTTTTCTTCAGAGTGACGTTAATGTGAAAAAATAAAGAGTGAGCTAGCTTTAAGGGCCTCAGTGAGCCCCTCATTTCGCAGATGAGGAAACAGAAGGGCAAAGTGTTCACGCAGCTCCCCTGACTGCTGGGTCAGTGGCCTCCCCGCCCTCAGGCTGCTCAGCTCTTGAAATGACTCATCTGGATATTCCCTTCTGCAGGACAGAGCATGTCTGCCCAGAAACTTAACCCCTTATTCCCACTCCTGCACCATTTGGACCCAAGCCATGTTCCCTGGAGAGCTGCTCAAGCCATTGGCCCACAGTAGCCCCAGAGGGCCTCTGCTCCCTCTTGAGAAACTATCCTGGTCCGACTTGTACCTGCAGGGGCAGGCATAGCCCTCACACTCTGGCCATGGGGCTCTCTCCTTTTACGGCCCCTTCGTGGTGCAGGGCCCTGGGTGAAAGGCAAGACCCTTCCCCACCTACAGAAACCCGAGGCAGGCCTCCCTCTGATGGCTGGTCCCGCCCCCATCACCCCCAAGACATCCACATGACCCAGCACACGGACGGCCCCGCTGCGAGTGAGGCTGCTTGTGGCTGGGGTCCAGAATCACACTTGATTCTTTTGTGTGATTCAGAAGATTCCCATTTGTAAATTCCTCTGACATTGAGCTGCAATGCCAACCCACCTGGTCTGCCAGCTTGTGCTGCAGGAGGAGAATGAAAGTGACTTGGCAGGTCCCTGCCCGGCCCTTGCAATTCTTCAAGACCAACTGGCAGCAGCCAGGCATCCCTGCAAGGAGTGCGAGGGAGCCCACGTCCCAACTAACACCTACTGTGTGGCAGTCAGTATCTCAAGTGACAACGACAATGGCTAACGTGTGAGGGAAAGCTTGTTACGTGCCAGGCTTTACGTGCATGATCTCATTTGGGCTTTATAGCCTGAAAAATATAATCAGATGAGACAAGTGCTATTAAAAGCCTTATTTTAGGGGCGCCTGGGTGGCTCAGTCGGTTAAGCATCCGACTTCGGCTCAGGTGATGATCTCACGGTCCGTGAGTTCGAGCCCCACGTCGGGCTCTGTGCTGACAGCTCAGAGCCTGGAGCCTGTTTCAGGTTCTGTGTCTCCCTCTCTCTCTGACCCTTCCCCGCTCATGCTCTGTCTCTCTCTGTCTCAAAAATAAATAAAAACGTTAAAAAAAAAATTTTTTTTAAAGCCTTCTTTTACAAGCGGGGAAACTGAGACTCAGCAAAGTTAAGAGTCTTGCCTAAGATCATAGATCTAGTAAGAGGCAGGATGTGGATTTGAACCCAAACCGTCTAATCAGACACTAACTCTTAGCGTCCTGTGACGCCACAGCGGCTGTTATTAGCCACATTTTACCGATGAGACTCTGAGCAAACCAGGCAGTTGCCTGAGATTCCACCACCCATGAATGGTGAAAAACCGGGTCTTTTCAGGCTTCAAATTCTGTACTTGCTTCACCATTCTTGCTTCATGAGTGCTGGCAGCTGCCCTGGGTTGGACGGCAATGGCTGGGTGTGGCCCGCTCCTAGAGGCTTCCAGGGGCTGCCAACCTCCTGCAACCGTGGTGCCATCTTGCCAACGCCATTGGGCCCACGGGGCTCGCATCCTGGGACCAGGCTGGGGTCCCTAGCCCCGGGGCAAGTGCAGACAAAGTGCAACCTCAACCTTTGAAAACGTTTTAATTTGATGAGTACTTTTTTTTTAAATGCTTTAAATGTTTATCACATTCATAAGGTAAAATCTGTCACATAAAATTCACCTATTTTAAATGTACAAATTGATGAGTGTTGACAACTATGTACATTCATGTACTCCCCACCATAAGGTATAAATCACAGCCGAGGGATAGAACATTTCCTTCACTTCGAAAGTTCCCTTGTACCTTTGCAGTCAGTCCCCCGTCCCTACCCTCGGTCCCGGGCAATCAGCGATCTGCTGTCATTATAGCTTTTGCCTTTTAAAAATATTATGTAAATGGAATCATACTGGTAGTGTTTTGTGCCTGACTTCTTTCATTTGGCATAATGCTTTCAGGATTCACCCATGTTGTTGTGCGTAGCTCTGGTTTATTCCTTTTTTGCTAAGTAGTATTCTATAATACAAGTATCACACAGTATTTTTGTTTACCCCCGCACCAGTTGATGGACATTTGGGTTGTTTCTAGATCTGGGCTATTAATAATAAAACTGCTCTAAATATTTACATACGAGTTTTTATGTGGAAATATGTTTTCACTGCTCTTAGGTTAGTGTGTGTGTAACTTGATGGGAAGCTGCTAAAATATTTTTCTGAGTGGCTATCCATTTAGCGTTCCCACCAATGGGAGGAGCGTTCCAGTTTCTGTGTAGCGTTTCCACCAATGGTAAGAGATTTCCAGTTTCCATGTAGCGTTCCCACCAATGGGAAGGGCGTTCCAGTTTCCGTGTAGCATTCCCACCAATGGGAAGAGATTTCCGGTTCCCATGTAGCGTTCCCACCAATGGGAAGAGCGTTCCGGTTGCTCTGCAGCGTCACCGACGTGTGGTCTTGTTGGTTTGGTGCATCTGAGCCATCTTGTGCGCGTGTGGTCGTGTCTCTTTGCAGTTTTAATTTGCATTTACCTAATCACTAATGTGCTTATTAGCCGCTCGTATATCTTTTCTGGTGAAGTGTCTGTTCAAAACCTTTGCCCATTTTTTTTTTTTTTAATTGGGTCGTTTGTCTTATTATTACTTAATTCAGCAGTACTTTTTAATCTCAAAATGTGAACTCACCAATGCTTTTCTGCTGGAGGCCGCGTGGTACTGTGGTTAGGACACGGGCTTCTGTAAACCGTGTGCATGTGGATGGCAGGCCCGTCATGGGTCGCTGTGCAGTACTGAGCCAGTTCTGGAGCTGTCTGTTCTCCCATCCGCACATTGGAGGTGACTACGAAACCCATGTCCCAGGGATGTTGTGAGACTTGAAGGAGACAGTCTTAACACAGCACCCGGCCTGGTAGACACGCGGCACGTTGGCTGCTTTATTATTGCTATTATTAATTCAAAACGAGTTTCTAAGGAGAGACGGTTCAGTGATGGCAGTGGGTGCAGATAAATCACTCCGAGTGTTGACAACGTTGGGTACAACGGGGACCCGGTGGCCCTGCAGTCACTGCACGCAGGTCTGCACTCACGAGGGGCTGCTGCCCTGGAATGCTGTCAAGCAGCACCTGGAGGGCCCGCTCCCACCAGGCCCCAAGGGAGCAGCTGGAAGGAAGGGTAGAGGAGAAACGGAGGTGTGGCCATCGAGCAGCCTCTGCAGGCTGAAGTTCAAACTCCCCACCCTTCCTGTCTCCCCTTTTCAGGCCAAGGAAGCTAGCAGTTTTGTTCTATAAGACCCAATAGACCTTTCAAGTGAAGCAACTAAACTCAGGCAGGTGGTTTTCTTTTCTCTTCTTTGAAGGATGTGGCAAGAGGAGATGGGAAAGATCATGAAATAAGAGCTTCGAGACCTCCGGCCCCTCCCAGCCGGGTAGGCTTCCAGGGCGGGTGGAGCCTGTCCCGTGTATGGGGCCTCTAGGACGCATCAGGGATCACAGACTCCTGCCGAGAGCGGCCTGGGCAGCAAAGGTGTGGAGGACGGTGGCAGAGGTCAGGGCAGAGCTGTGGGCCTCAGATCCGTTGGCGCAGACGCCATTCTACTTTGGCAGGGGACCCGTGCCTCCCTTTGCCTCAGTCTGCTCCGTGGTGAAACGCGTCCGAAAATATCGACAGGCGAGCACAGAGATTCAACCACTCTAGATAAAGAAATGGACAGATTTTAAGGATGTTTTAGATAGGTCATGTTTGAGGATAGATTGGGTCGTTAAAACTGGAGACGACAGATGCCAGGGATGGGAATACGAAATTATAACGGATTGCCCAGCTCCAAGCAGAGGTTGGAGGGTCAGACTGCTAAGTATTCGACTGGGCAAGGAAGATCTCATTCCTTGCCCCTTCCTTGCCCTCCAGTTATGATTGCAGTGACCTTGGATGAGTCAATGAGCCTTAATGAAAATATTCAGCTCTGGTATGCCCAGAGCCAACCCTGGCTGACACTTTGTTTCCATTTTCACTCCAAGGTCCTGATCTATATTTATCAAGCTTTCACAATGTCAGCCCAGTGCTGTCGGCTCCTACCATGGCGTCATTCGTTTCTTCATTCATTCATTTACTGGCATTTCTCGAGCACGTAACGTGGGCCAGGCAATGGGCTAGGGGATGGGGACATGAATAAGACATGGTCCCTGTGCTCGGAGGTTACAGCAGAAGGAGACAGTCTTGCAAAACTGTGGGTATTTGATAAGCTCTCCGAGTTCCAGCCTCCTTTCATTACCGCAAACACCTGTTCTCGGTTCTTGGCCTTTGCGTCAGCTCTCCTTGGAATGCTCTTGGCCACCCCCTCCCCTCCCCACCGCATCTCACTCGCACCCCTTCTGCTTAGTTTTCAGAGCTCAGTTTAAACACGATCGTCGGGTCAGGTCCCCTTGTCACTTGCTCTCCCTGTCCTTTCCCCGGGTATCGTTCTCCTCCCTGGTGAACAATCAACTGGGGTAAGAATAATGATGACCGTGGAACTCATGGCTCCCTCACTAGACTGTAGCTTCCGTTATGGAAGAACTAGTTTATTGTTCTGTCCTGGCCCGGGGCCTGGAGGGACAGGAAGAATGGATGGACGGATGAATGAATGAATGAATGAATGAACGAGGCCAAGATGTGGTAAAACCACAGGAGGGAGCAGGGAGGGAGCAGAGGGCCCGGCCGTGCGCCCTGCCTGCGGTGACCCAACCTGCAGAGCGTCCCCCCGTCCCCCAAGGGGCTCCCTGCTAAAAGTCCAGCCCCAGACGTGGAGGGAGGAGGGGAGGGCAGGGGAGCTGCTGTAACAGGAGAGGCTGCAGCTGACCGGGAGGCAGGCCCGGGTCCTTGGGTGACTCGTTCTAATCTTAGAAGGCATGTCTCGGCTTTCTGCTGCGGCCTGAAGGACAAATGTCCCGGACCCCAGGACACATGCTCGCTGCCACGCTCACCCCGGAAGCAGGAATGGCTCCTAATTAGGTTCTCATGCGGGGCCCCCAGGGGGCTGCGGCTATGACCCCCGGGCGTGGCTCCCCGGGCCCCACCCCGCACCTCAGACTTGAGGGGCTCTCAGTGAAACGGGCCTTGTTACGGCACTAAGCAGTGTGAGACAGAGCCCTTCTGAACTCACTGGAGAGCCACGGATCGTAGGTTGATTTGTCGGCCTCGGTGGGGGAAAACCCACCAGATCAGCCCTGCCGGCTATGCGGAGTCAGTTCTTTTAAACACTCCCGTTTGGCCTACAAATTATAAACAAAAACAAGAAGCCGAGCTGTTCAGAGGCCGCCCGACAGGCAAGGCTGGGGGGGCCGCCGCTCCTCTGCACCCCAGCTCACCTTGTAGCAGGAGCCAGGTTTCAAACCGAGGGTGTAGACTCCAGAAATCCCCGGCAGGCACTTGGGGTGGGGGGGGGGGCGGGGGCTGACCCCTGACCCTCCTGAGAGCCCTCCGCTCCTGGGGCTGGCCCTGCCTCTCACCACCCAGCTCTTCTCCCCGGACTTCCCTCTCTGGAAAGGGAGCCCCTGTCCGCCAGAGACGTGGGCAGGATCCTGACTCCTCCCCACACCACCTGGACAGGCACCCATCCTGGGTGGGAATCCTTTCTCCCAAAGTGCTTTTGAGTCCTGTCCCTTGCCAGTCTGGGAAGACTCCCTCGTCTGGCAGACTCCCGAGGTCGGCAGAATGCTGGCTCCAGCCCTACGGCTGTAAAGCCATCCTTAAGACAGCCACTGAATCCCGGATGGACGTGTTGCTCACGGCCACCTCTGAGCCCTGGTCTCTGCCCCTGCGGAGTCCTGGTCCTCACTCTCCTGCAAGGCCGGCAGCCCTAAGCGCCCCATCGGCCCGCTCACCCACAAACCCCTGGAGTCTGGCCGAGGGCCTGCCGTGTGGGAAGGGCTCGTTTACATCTTCTGAGCCGGTGAACCCACAAACTCTGCGGCCTGACGCTATTCCTTTACCCACGAAAGGTGGGCCGTAGACGCTTGGGATTCTCACCCCTCAAGAAAGCACAATAGGGGCTCCTGGGTGGCTCAGTGGGTTAGGTGTCCGACTTCGGCTCAGGTCACGATCTCGTGGTTCGTGAGTTCGAGCCCCACATTGGGCTGTGTGCTGACAGCTCAGAGCCCGGAGCCTGCTTCGGATTCTGTGTCTCCCTCTCTCTCTGCTCCTCCCTCTGCCCCTCCCTCCCTCACGTGCTGTCTCTCTGTGTCTCTCAAAGATGAATAAAGGTGAGAAAGGAAGAAAGGAAGGAAGGAAGCAAGCAAAAATAAAAGGCTGCCACTTGCACGAATAGCCTTTACTCAAGGTGCAGATTGCAGGAGGGGCCAGATAACGCTAGACATCTAACAGCTGTACATCTGAGATTGCAGACTCCCGACCTTCAAGACCCTTGGGCCCCCTGTCACCAGACTCGCTTTCATCCTGGCCACTGCCCCCAGCCATTGTCCCTCAACATTTGTCAGGATCTCGGCCCCCTTCCTGCCCCTTCCACTGTTCCCCGCACTCAGCCTCCCCGAACGCACCTCCTGGCCGCCCTGGCAGATCCAGACCTGGCCAGAGGCCCCGTGGGCAGCAGTGGCTTGTCAACATGCTCATTGTTCACCTTTTATGACAATGGCAACAGCTTCCAAACTGGGCTCCTGTCCCCAGCCATTTCTCAGCCACAGGGATCACAGAAGTGAATCCAGTGGTTTTGCTTAAAACCCTCCCGTGACTTTGCATGGCCCTTAGAACCAGGTCCCAGCTCAGAGGGATGGTGTCCTCAGTTCACAGCGTCCTCAACTGAGAGTCACCTCCTCCCTCCTCTTTCCTCCCCCTCCTCCTCTTCTTCCTCCCCCTGCCCCTCATCCCCCTCCTCCTCTGGGGGGGGGGTCTCCTGTGATCACGCCCCAGAAGCAGTGCCCGGCGCCCCCTTTTCAGGCTAACCCTTCAGAGCATTAGCACCACTCACATACAATACATCCACTCGTTCGTTTGTTCACTGCCGGTCCCTCCCCCGCAAACGTGGGTTCCAGGGAGAGCAGGTGTGTCGTTTTCAGCACTGTGATCCCGCAGCCCAGACACACGGCCAGCGGGTGCTCAGCGAGAACTTGCCGGCTCGCGCTCTTTTCCCACGGCCAGTGTAACAAAGTTCGTGGCTTCAACAATTCATGTCTGTTGCTTTGCGGTTCTGGCGCTCACGAGTCCGGAATGGGTCTCTTTGGGGTCACTTCCGGAGGCTCTAGGGGAGAAAACCCCTCCTTTTCCAGCTCTGAGGCTGCCTGCCCGGCTCAGCTGTCGCCCTCCTCGTCTTCAGGGCCAGGGGTGGTGGGTTACGCCCTCCTTACAGCCTCACTCCGGCTAGCAGCCCCCTTTCACCCGGCTCTGCCACGTCTAGGAACGCTCGTCACTGCACTGGGACCACCCAGCTAATTCAGGACAGTCTCCCTATGTTAAGGGCAGCTGGTGGGCAACCTTCATTCCACCTGCTCCCTTCATTCCCCTTGGCCACGGAACCTACCATAGCCACCCGTTCCAGGGATTGGGATGTGGGCGTCTTTGGGGCCCATTTCTGCCTACCATGCAGATCCATCACACGTTAGATACGTTTTAACCAGCTCTGTTCCCCAGCAGCCCATAGACTCTGGGGTGCAGACAGTACCCATCCCGGCCATCTCTGCTTCCTCTCCTCCTTGAGTCCTCCGAGCCTCACGACTCTCCCGCGAGGAAGATGAGGCGGGTGTCACTCTCCCTGCACAGACGAAGAGGCTGAGGCTTCAGGAGCTCAAGTGACACAAGAAAGGGACCGATCCGAGATCATGCTCGGGACCTACCTGGTGTCCCTAACCAGCAAGCCTCTGAGAGCTCCCCGTGTTAGGTGGTAACAAGCTATAGTCACACCAGAAGGAGGAAAAGCGAAGGAGGCGGCGAGGGGGACGGAAACACACTTCCCTTTCCACCAGCACCGCCTTCACAGAGCGGCAGCTGCCCAAGGACCAGAAGGGATGGAAATACATGTTGTACCACCTGCTTCCAGAGGGACGCTTCTAAACAGCAAATCCTATAGCTCCCCATGAGAATGTTTTATTAGCTCACCCCAGCCTCGGGAAGAAAGTCCACATCCCGTAGCGCAGCCTCAGTACCGCGGCTGGCATCGTTCACGTCCCATGTGCCAAGATACGAGCCTAGCACAGAGGAAGCTCGGAGTAAGTGTTGGTTCTGGTGGCCATATCCTCCTCCATCTCATATCCATCTCATATCCTCCTCATCCCAGCACAGCGAGACGGAGATTATCACCCTGATTGTACAGGAGATGAAACCGAGACTCAGAGAAATCAAGATTTGCTCAGGGTCAATACAGCTAACAGGGAAACGCTAGGGCCTGAATTAAATTGTGGAGATGCCTCAACCCTGGGCAAGCCACAGCTTTCTGTTTCTCTACCTCTTTTCTATCCCCCCTTCTGCTTAGCCCACGTTGAACCAATTAAAGTCTCCCTAAGACATAGTCTTCCACGCTTTGACACTTTGCACCTGCCAGTGGGTCCCCTGTGCCGGACGAGGCCTCTTCCCTCTCCCCCACCCTCCCCCCCACCGCCGTCCCCCGGTCCCTCCGTCCCTCCCGGCCTTCCAGACTGCTTAAGCATCACTTCCTCGGCGAAGCTTTCCCTGAGTCACCCACGTGGCTTAAGTCCCCTTCTCCTGAGCTTCTATCACAGTGACTCACGTTTCCCAACTGCAGCCGCGGTCTTTCTGCATTATGGTAGTTTTCTTATTCTGTTTTTCAGCTAGATGAGAAGCTCCTTGAGCGCCAGGACCACGAGCTTTCGTCTTTATATCCCCACACTGAGGCATTGTTGGGCACATGATAGATGTTCAATAAATATTCACGGAGTGGATAAATAAATGAGTGACCGTGGACTGAGTGCCCCCTAAGTGTCAGGCTCTTTGCTGGGTGTTTGGCTTCACACTCATTCCGTCGTCCTTACAAACCTATAAGGTACCTGACTGCATAATCAGCCCCTCCAGCAGCAAGTTGGGAGAGACTCCTTAGAAAGGTCTGCAGCCGTAAGGCATGCTGGGAGCCTGGGAAAGCCCGAGCCTGTGGGTAGAGGAGGCCGACCATGAAGGAAGGGAAGTCAGGAACGTGGAAACAGAGCTGCTTTCTCTCCATTGGCCTCTCCCACTCCCAAACCAACAGGCTTTATTGAGAGCAAATTTACGTGTCACACAATTCACCCATTTAAAAGGTGAAATTCCACGGTTTTTAGTGTGTTCACAGAGTCGTGCAACAATCACCACGGTCGATTTTGTAACATTTTCATCACCTCCCAAAGAAGATGCCCCTTGGCACGTACCCCCCCCCCCTTGTCTACCCCTCCCCTCCGGCCCTCAGCAACCACTGCTCTCTGTAGTAATCTACGACACAGTAACTGCCACCACTAGGAATCTACTCCCTTGTCTCCAAAGATTTGCTTCCTCTGGACTTCCTGTATAAGTGGAGTCATGCAACACGTGGTCTTCGGTGACCGGCTTCCTTCACGGAGCAAGCGGCACGTCTTCAACGTTCATGTGATAGTCTGATCCAGCTGCTTTGATTCGACAGGGCTTTGGACAGCTGGGACCTACGTCATGACCCTAAAAGCCATCCTATTAAGCTTAGTTTCGCTTACTGTTTTTAATCGCGCGTTCCTGTGCACGCCAGTTGCTCGGCGACGGTTCGAACAGCCAGTGATGGAGTGTTAGGAGGCTGCCTAGGTAATAAGACAGCCCACCCTTGAGCTGAGGATGGCACGAACGTGTGACTATAGCTTGTTACCACCTAACACGGGGAGCTCTCAGAGGCTTGCTGGTTAGGGACACCATGTTAGCCAGCTGGGGCTCCCCCTGAGGCTTCCGTGACCCAGAGGGAACGGAAGGGCAAGAGTAGATTCGACGAGACCCTGGACATCCCTTGGCATATTTAGGGGAGCCGCTAGCCCCACAGCCAGCGTTCAGTAATAGCTAACAGTTCTGGAACACGTACTTCATTCCGTGCCCCATTCGAAGCATTTTACATGCATGAACTCATCAACTCCCTCCAGTGACCATATATCATAGGTGCTCCCCTCATCATCCCCCATTTTACAGATAGAAACTGAGGCACGAAAAGAAGCTGAGGCACACAAAAGTTTAAGGTAGCTTGTCCGAGGCCACAGAACTAGTGAATGCAGAGCCAGGATTTGAACCCAGGCAGTCTGGCTCAAAGCCTGAGCTGTGTGCACTGGGTTGGAGCAAAGGCTGACGGGTGTTAGCAACTCTGTTTACAAATGAGGAAACTCAGGGTCAGAAAGGCCCGCATCCAACATACGTCAGAGCCAAGACTAGAACCCAGGTCTGACTCTGAATTACTTGCTCTTTCCACTTCTATCAAATTGTCCTTGTGCACTGCCAACCGCATCAGACTCGAAAGAAATGTTTTCCTTATGCTTGTCCAATAGTTAACGGGTCTTTATGAAGAAACTTAACATACCGTATCTCCCAAATTACATTTTTTAAGGTCCTGTCTCTATAATGGCACTAGAACGAGCATCTCTGTCCCTCTTCTCTGTTGTCCCTGCTGTTACCTGGGACGCACCTAGCCCCTAGCCCTGCCTGCACCACTGCCACTAAGCCTGCCTGGATGAGCCACCAGGCACCTGGGGCTGTGGGCTACACTGATTCTGAAACCACGGGAGCAGTCGGCACGGTGTCCTGCCCATCGAGGGCTGCCGAACTCTGTCTATGCTGCTGGGCCACAGCACCACATCCCGGGAGGAAATGGGAAGCCCTGAAGGTCCTCAGGAGGGACACACTCCTCGGGTCAGGGGCCTGCCCTTCCTGCAAGCACAGTACTTTACCTGGGTTTTCCCTGGGAGAGAGTCTCAGAGGCCAAGCACCTGCTATTTTCAGATCCTTAAAGCCTATAAGTGGGTAGGGAGGGGATGTCGGGGACTTTTTTAGACTTCTACGAAATATTTGTCGGGTTTAAAAAAATAATAACTTAATGTTTATTTTTGAGAGGGGCAGGGGGGGGGAGGGGGAGGGGCAGAGAGAGAGGGAGAGCAGGCTCCGGGCCCTGAGCTGAGAGCACAGGGCCCGACGTGGGGCTCGAACTCACGTGAGATCGTGACCCGAGCCGAAGTCGGATGTTTACCCCCGAGCCACCCAGGCGCCCCTTATGTGAAATATCTGATCAGCGTTCGCATCCGCTCCCACCTCCTCCAAAACAGGCTGTTTCCTCTGTCAGGGCCACCGTTATCCCAGCGCGTCCCGCGGTATCTACAGATGCTCAAGAAATGAGGAATAAGGGGAGCCAGCAGCATGGGTGGAGGACACGAGGTTTTTTTCCTGGCCGTGACATTCCAGGATTTCTTACCTTCTGTCACCTAAGCCACAGAAATCTTCCGGCGCCCACTCCTCCCGTCTGCAGTCTGCAGGGAGGTGTCTGCAGGGCTGGCAGTGCAGCCCCAGGAGCAGTGTCCCCACCTTGGTGAGCGAAGCCAGCTCAGCGCCGATAAGCAGGTGGCCCAGAGTTCCGTCTGTGGATCCCTTCCTTGCCCTGTTCTGTGTATCCTATGATTTCATCTAGTCCTGTGACTGCGAATACCATCTCTAATGAGTTTTGTTTCCAGCCTGGATGCCTCCTCTGAGCTCCAGATGTGGGTGTCCATTCGGCTCCCTGCACTGTTGTCTCCACTTGGGGATCTACAGACAGTCCAGACTTTCATGAGCAAGCAAGACCTGTTCATCCCCCATCTACCCTCAGTCGCATTTCTTTCCCCACCAAGCCGTCCCCAACCCAGGAAACAATACCCCTGAGTCCCGTTGTCCGAATCAGACTTCCGGGAGTCGTCCTTGGCCACTCTCGTCCCTTGCGTCCTAGACCTGGCGCATCAATAATTCTTCATTGTCCTACTCCCAGCGCACCCTTTCGCACCCCCTGCCTGCTGCAAGTCTGGCCGCGCCACCATTGCCTGGACCACTGCCAGAACCTTCCTCCTGGTCTCCACCTCTACTTCTCATCCGTCCTCCACAGACAGCCTCTTATGTGTGACCCAGGTCACACCCGTCCTTGAAACCCTCCAAATGGCGTTCCATTCCCTCCGAATGAAATACAGATTGCTTCCCACATGGCAGGCCCCAGGCTGTCTGTCGCCCTTACCTCCCCTCGTCTCACGTATCCAGCATGTCCCTGCCACGCTTTTCGCTCTGGCCCTCAGCCTCCGTTTCGGTCTGTGCTTTCTGCTCAGGAGAGTTTCCCCCCCACCCTTTCCTCAGCTGGGATTTAACTCGGATGATGTCTTCCCTCATAAACGCCTTCCCACACCCCCCAGAGATAAAGTGCCCTATTTTCTCTCTTCCTTAGCATTTAACAAGCTACCTTATTTATCTGTGTGTATGTTCGTTGTTTGCTTCCCTCACTGGAATAGCAACCCCATAAGGGCAAGAACCCTGCCTTGTTTGCTATCATATCCCAGGGCCTAGAACAGTAAACATTGATTGATGGCAGACTAAGATATTAATGACCGAATAAGATAACCCTTCCAGTAAAGGTCTAGAGCTATCTAGCATGTTGGTCCGGAAAGAGCTAGAGCTTTGGAATCTAGATAACTGTGGGGCTGGCCCTTCCTAACTTGAATAGCAACTCTGGGCAGTTTCTTCTACTAGCAGCGGTGTTGTGAGCGTGACAGGAAATGTGTCAAGTGCTCTTAAGGACAGTGCTTCCCACACAGCAGGTGTCCTAAGTATGTAGGCGGGTCAAATGGGCCCATCTGGTTCCCGGTCCAGTGCTGTTTGCATCATCCAAGGATGGTAATGGCTGGACACTGGGGTGAACTGAAGCGTCAGGGATATAAGGTAAGCGTGTAAAGGAAGACTCTGGAACCACTGCGGCATCCCAGAGAGACTTGTCTGTTGATCCCTTTGAAGTGATGGTTTAAGTACGGTCCTGTTGGAAGAGTGCAGATCCCTTCAATGACCGGGTTAAGATCCGCTGTAGATCTAGAAGTGCAAAGAAGCAAGCACACCTTATATTTTCAAGGCTCTGGGTGTCTGGCCTGTTTCTGGTGAGCAAGAGAACCTTCCGTTTAGCCAAGAGCAGGGGTTCCTCAGCCCCCGGGCAGAGCCCCCTCATTGCTTCTCCTCCCAAGCTACAGATGAAGAGGCCTCCCTTGGTGCCTTGTTTCCCTAATCCAAGGCCCAGACACTGTCAGATACTTAGACCCTGGGCCAAGGTGGAGGATGGAGAAACAGGGGCAGAGCCAGGGAGGTGGGCAGAGCCCAATTCGGACCTGTACACAAAGGTCCCACTATGTGGATCGTAGGCAGCATGCAAATCGTATTTACTCAACATGGCAACAGCTTGGGGGAAGTTCCTTGCCGTCCAGACACAGGGGCTCCTCAGTTCTCAGAAGAAAGTCCCATAGAAATGGAAAGTAAACACCAGAGGTGGTTGTTTTTTTTTCTGGCCTAGGCAAAGTCAGACAGGAACCACAGAAATGGTTTCCAAGCTGGCTGGCAGAGCCGGGCTGGAATGGTAGCAGGGAGGGCTTGGTAAGCAAGATCCGGGCCCAGGAAAATGGAATGAAGACCGCCAGTCCGAGGAAATGAGTGTCATCTAAAGCAAGACACAAAGGGACAGGAGTCCAGAAAACAGATTTAAGACCTAGAGATTGGCCCAAGAAGAAAGGATGAGCTGAGGTCTAAGCAGTGGTTAAGACTCAGTGTGGATGCAGGCCAGGGTGGTCCCGTGACCGACACGGTCCAGAGTGTGTCAGTGACCCTGGGAACAGGTACCCAGGCCCTGAGGCTGCAGGCTGGGTTGGATGTGGGGAGGAGAAAGACAGCACCCTTCAACAAGACTTTCTACGTTCCAGGCTCTGTGTTAAATACTTTATGGACATTTTAGGGACAGAGAAAGAACGCTTAATCCCGGGGAGGCTGAGGGGTCCCAGGAAAGTCTGAGACGAGGCAAGGGCTCTCAGTCCAGGCGAGAGCATGGCCTTACCAAACCAGCCCCAGCGCCAAGACAGAAAGCTAGTGAAGTTGCTCACTAACCTGGACCTGAGGTGGTGTGCCATTGGACCCCTGGAGGAGGTTAGTAGCTGTTCCTGCTAGAGTCACAAGGCAGAAATCCAGGCAGGACCTCAGAACAGCTGGGCCACTGGCTTCTGTCCACCTCCAAGGCCATGCTTCTTCCGTTGTACCTGTGCAAACCAGTGGCTAATAATAATTTCACTCTTTGTATAGCACGTTAGTTTTCAAAACACCTTCACAAATTATACTACTTAACTAATATCCTTCGCTGGGTTATCGGGTGTTGGAGTAAAATGTTGCATAGATTATTGTTTGGCTTCCTCCTGTGTGACTCTGGCTAAGTTACTCGCCCTTTCTGGGCTTCGGTGGGCTAGCTAGGAGAAGGCAGTCTTCTACAACTGAGAATAAGAGACTGTGATGGGCATTGAGGAGGGCACCTGTTGGGATGAGCACTGGGTGTTGTATGGAAACCAAATTGACAATAAATTATAGCTAATATTTAAAAAAAAAAGAGAAAGAATCTGACGAGGGGCGGGTGGTGAGTGGATGTAACAGTTTCAACCAGCTCTGGAGTCCTTAGACGTTCTAAAGAAAAGTCATTCATTGGGCTCCAGGAAAACAAACTTGGGTGTATTAAAATCTTTCCTTCAACCCAGCTTTTAAGCCCTAAATGCTTCCAGAAGCCTCATAGATCTCTCACTTCTGAGCCCCTGGCCAAGCCCAGTTTCCAGACAGGGAAGTTAGGGAGGAGTTTTTGATTCCTGTACAGCTCTATTTTTATCTGGAATGTATCTTCCTGCACACCAGTGATTGGGTGCCTTCGAAGCTGAGGTAAAGTACGTTGTCAGCAGGACCCCGAGCAATAAATAGCAACGGACAGAGAGACTGATCTGTTACGTGGGCAGGAAGTTAGACAGATGGACAAACTGATCGGCCAGGCGTCTTTGCCAAGAGCGGCCCAAGTAATCACACTGCGCCCGAAGCCTCTCCGTTGTTCCCAAAGGATGAGCCGTTCCCCTCTGACAACCCCTATCTTGGCAAGCGTGGAAGGCAGACAGGTGTGAGTCGTGTGCCTCTGCCCAGCGGGCCCCTCCCGGAGTGGGCATCAGATTCCCCCGCTTTTCCCCAGCATTACGGAGAACCTGGCATCTTGAATAGAGGTGAATCCTTTCACATCTTTATGCGAAGTCAGCATCGGGTGTTTAGGCTGGAATGGGGTTGACCTTGAATCACAGCCGGAAACAGTAAAGACGGACTGGTCTTTCCTCCCGAACAGCCTGTTCTCAGATCTGAAGGGCCATGGTCCCAGCAGTTCTTGCCCGTCTCTGAACAAAGCCTGCCTCACAGAGTTCTTCCCCATCTACTTAACTGCACCTTTCCTTGGTGGGCTCCGGGTTTGCCCTGCCCCAAGCCGGCAGCGTCTGGCACAACCAGACACATTTACTGCGACACCCCTATGGAAACACACCAAGGCAGAAAAAAGGAGGGCCTAAGAAGTGTGTGTGTGTGTGTGTGTGTGTGTGTGTGTGCGCGCGCGCGCGCGCGCATGTGCAGTGCATGCGCCCCGTGGGCACGCATGCGTATTGGCGCGCGCATGCGTGCGTGCGTATGTACGGGCTTTTGGCGCGCGCATGCGCGCATGTGTGTGTTTGTGTGTCGTGGGGCGCCGGAAGCCGGGGGAGCATGCCTTGTGTTTGGGAAGTATGCGCCCCGTGGCGACGTGGACTTTTGGGGCCAGCTGCCGCTCAGATCCTCCCAGTCTCAGGCCACCCGTGAGGAGGGGAAGAGGTAGGGCGCGTTTGCAGCCGTGTGAGAAATGCCGTCAACGTGGTCGCAAAACACAGAAGCCTCATGTCTCGAGAAGGGACGTTTAAAAAATTACTATGGGGGCCACATGCGAGGCGGCAGAAGCGAGGCGGCCCTTTACAGCACTCGCTGACTCACCGAGTGTGTCGTGTCGCGGTGACAAGTGGCACGTGGGGGTGAACGGTGTCTGGGGTGCGTGCGTCTTGGCCTCCTGGGGGAGCCTGGAGGCACTGGAAGGAGGGACGGCTGCAGGGAAGCAGTGGTCTTTGTTGGTGGCAGGACAGGGGCACAGGCACGCTCGTAGCCAACGTGGAGAAGCCCATCGCCCAGGTGGTTCCTCCAGCAAAAAGAACAGGAGGGAAAGCGATGAGTTTCTGGGGAGACAGAAACGCACCGTGTCAAGTACCTGACCTGAATCATCACAGGGGCTCTTGGAAGGACCCCGTTGCTGTAGGAATTTAAACAAATCTTCCAAAGCTCTTACGGGTGTGCCAGGCCTGGTCCCAGCCCTTCAGACACATAGTAAATCATTTAATCCGCAGACCCTGCGAGCGATGTGCTACTATTATCCCCATCAGGGCACAGAAAGGTAAAGGCGTTCATCCAGGTCACTGAGCTAGTGGGAGACAGAGCCACCCAGGAGTTGAATCCGGGGGTCTGGCCGTGCTTCCTGCTTCTCCTGTCATTTATTTATTAATTCAACGAATACGTACTGGACGCTTCTTTGTCCAAGGCATTCAGTTAAGGAGGGAAGACAAGACATATACACATGCTAAAAGTTGAATAAAGGGCATTTGCTTACCCCGTTTCATACACTTGAAGCCTTGCTTGCCAATGCATCTTGCCAGCCCCCATTTCTGAAAGCCTCTTCTGACCAAAGGAAGGCGACTCCTGTCATCTCCTCTCCACATGCCCCTTTTCAGTCTAGGTCTTTGCAGCATGAGGAGCACAGGGCTTACGCTGCTTCCCAGACCCCTGGGTTCCCCTTCGGGAGGGGACCCAGAGCCACAGCCAGGGCCGAGCACACCCTAAATATTCACGACACGTGGTTGACTGGATGATTTAAAAAAGGTTTTTTTAATGTTTATTTATTTTTGAGAGAGACAGAGACAGGATGCGAGTGGGTTAGGAGCAGAGAGAGAGGGAGACACAGAATCCGAAGCAGGCTCCAGGCTCCAGGCTCTGAGCTGTCAGCACAGAGTCCGATGAGGGGCTCGAACTCACGAGCTGTGAGATCATGACCTGAGCCGAAGTTGGACACTCAACCGACTGAGCCACCCAGGCACCCCGACTGGATGATTTTTAAAATCCTTGGATGCAGGGGTCAGTTGCAAGATGCTGTTAAAATACCTCATTGTCACAGCTTCTCTGCTTACGGTCACGAAACCAGGGCCGTGTGTGGCACCCAGTAACAACACTGAGAAGAGCCGAGGGTAGATTTGCTGGTTAACTTTTGCTTTCCCTTGGTTTGCCAGGAAAGACCGGCAGAGACCAGTGCCAACGTGGATGACTCGGCACCCCCCTCGGTGGCCCAGCTGGCTGGGCGGTTTAGGGAGCAGGCAGCCGCTGCAAAGGAGGTGAGTCAGGCGTCTTCCGAGCCCCTCTTCTGGAAGGGGGCTGGAGGAAGGGGAAGTCTGGGTCAGGCCCAGAGGAGAGGGAGGGAGGAGGCTTGGTAATTACCAAATTAGGAAGAGAAGCCAGAGAGGGGTCCCTCTGAATGTGAGGAATGTGGCCATGCTGCTGGCCTGTGCAGGATCTTTCCTCACCAGAGTGAGGCTTACACTGTGGCCTGGAGCGAGGAGACAAAGGGCAGAGAGCTGGAAAGATGGATGCCTGGATTCATTTCCATCTCGATCATCCACTATGGGAGACTTAGATCTCGCCCAGCTGTGCCAGGCCTAGACTGGTTCAGAATAAAGAAATGCCCATCCTCAGCCCTGCCCCGGGGTCCAGGAGTCAGGAGCAAGGCAAGAGGGGGACAGATTCTGAATTGGGAGTTGAAGAGGGAGAGAAGAGTTACAGGAACGTGCATTCAGATAGGAAGCCAGGGCTCCAGAAGGACAGGGATCCAATGATCAGTGGGCCCCAGAGGTATCCTGCTGGAGAGGACAGAGTAAAAGGGGGAGATTTGGGCTACATTTTCTGGAGTCACGCAGTCTGAAGAGCTCCTTAGGAGAACATGAAGGAAGGGCGCCCCAAAGTTGGGGGGTGGCCCCTTGGGACAAAGGCGTTGCTATCATGCTTTTTTAGGTACAGTGTTTTGTGCTTTTGTTTTGCCATCTGAAAAATCACTCCTTGATTTCTAGACATTGTAGGAATGTCATAAAGGGTGAAGAAGCTAGTGTTGGTCTAGGGTACTGGCAGCGCCTGGAGGCTAGAAGCAGATACCGGTTTGAGACGTTGTTTCAGGCCAGCGAATGTCAAGTAAGGCTCCAGCAGCAGCAGCAGGACTGGGACGGGAGCCTGGGAGTCAGAGGGGTGGACGGGTGGAGAGAGTTCCTGTGTATGGCTAGTGGCAGGCAAGCCTTCCTACATCTTTTCTCCTCCAGACATCCCTGGACATTCCTCAGCCAGCTTCCACTTCCTCCTCTTCCTCCCTGTTGCCTGATTGCCTCTCTCTCTTTTTCTTTCTGTGTGTCTGTCTGTCCCCCTCCCTCCAGACACCAGCCTGTAAGCCAACAAGAAGGAAACCACCCTGCTCCCTCCCCCTGTTCCCCCCCAAGGTAGAGCTGGGCCAGAACAGTGAGGAGGTAAGTGCCGTTCCAGGACTCAGGGGACACCGGTTATGAGTCTGCCTTCTCCTTCTGACGGGAGGGGGCACAGGAGGCACACATTCAGACCTTGAAACCTGTGCAGGGAGTTTCTCCCTCTCAGATTGGGGGATGCATCTCCTCTTACTGCTTCCAGAATTCTTTACTTTGGAGACCGGCTTCCTTCCCACTCTCTCTAACGGAGCCTCCTTCAGGGTCTGTCAAGGACAGGAACGCTGTTTCTCAAGACTGAGAATTTCAACAAAGAGAATGCGCTGTAGAGTATTATGTTCTACTCCAGGTCCGGTTTATATGGCATTCCTCGTGGAAAAGACACCCTGAAAGAGACGCAGCACTTACATAAGGCAGAATTGCCACATGAGCGAATGCCGTGGTTCCGTGCTATCCTTGCAAAGACTGGCTGTTGTTCTGGATCATTGGAAGAAAATCAGAGCGCACGGAAGCCTCGTTGCCCTCACATATAAATAGCCGATGTTACCAACACAAGGAAGGTGCTGGCATCACAGATCATAGCCGGCAGTAGATTCCCAAACTGCATATGTACCGACCCTTATTTATCTAATTGTAGCTGTAGGAGTGACTTCTCCGTCCCCCATCCCAGCAGCCCGTGAACTTTCACTGTGCTCCCGTCCCACTCCCGCAGAAGTGAACTCACGTGTTCTCTCGTCCAGCCTGGGAAGCCAGCCTCTAGAGAAAGCAAGCAAGCCAAAGACGGTTCAATTCACAAATCCCGCTTCAACTACCTCCCTCCCCCTTCCTTTCTGAGGACCAGCAGCCTGACAATAGACATTAGATACCCGTGTGACCTTGAGCACGTATGTAACGAACACGAGGAGGAGAGCAGCCTTTCCCACCCAAGGCTTACAGGCCAGAGCCCAGCAGAGAAAGCGGAAACGCGCAGCTGCCCCTGATCCAGTGGGGTGGGGGCGTCTAGAGCCCCACTGCTCAGAGATCGCTGCCCCACACACCGAATGGCAGCCTTCTTCTGGAATGGGAACCCCGAGAACCACGGTTTTTAAAAACTGAGTCTTTTCTGTTGGCATTTCTTCAAGCGCTGACTTGATGGTTGTGTGGCATCATGGGGTCATTAGCTCGTGCTATGGCCGGATGCATACCGACAACTTCTCTTTACCAAGGGTCAGCTTCTCCTTGTGACTTTCAGCCCCTGGCCAACAGGCTGAGGCCTTGGCCATCAGGAGCCTCCTGTGAGGCTACCCCCTGATGACCCAGAGTTGGCCCTGGAGAAGCCACCATACTGCACTGAGCCTTCTTCCTTATTTGTGAAGTAAGACAGGAACACTAACCAGACAGATGATGGGGGCCAGATGGGGGTGTTTTATTCTCTGGAATAAAAGCAGAATGAGTCAGGTTAGTTTCCCGGCTCTGGGAGAAATAAACCTACAGGCTCATCCCATGAGGTACCGCCCAGCGGTTAAATAGCTTAGAAGGGCCAAGGGCTGGATGAGTAGGAGAGTGGATGTCAGAGGAAACAGTCCTGCCTGGAGTGACCGGCTGCTTGCACATAAGAAGGACATCGCTTCCAGGATCGATGACTTTTTGTCACCTTGAAAATCACACAGAAATAAAAAGAACAACCAGCTTTGTGTGGCTGGGCTGGACGGAGTCTGCGGCCTGCAGTTCTCCACTTTACGTTCCCACGGCGTGGCCTTGGGGAACCTCGGGGGCCTGAAGGGAGGGCCCCAGTCGGGCTGCCGCTCAGTCCCCGAGGCACAGTGCAGGGGAGGGTCTCTCCATCCCTTCATTCCCGCCCCCTCCCTATGCCTGCTCAGGCCTGAGACCGTGGGGTGACCAGGAGTTACTCCTCTCTGGAGAACCCAGCCAAAAGGGTATTTAATATGGCCGTAAACCTTGCCTTGTCTGCCGGAGAAGGGCCGAAAAACACTCCCATCTGAAAAGTCAGGTTCATGATTTCTAGACATTATAGGAACGTCGTGGGCAGATATGAATATACACACATAGAGCTTGAGGCTGGTTTTTCTCCTTCGGTGGTCTTAGGCCCAGCCACCTGCTTGGAGTCCCGTGTTAAATGGCAAGGGAAATGCTGCCACCTGCTGCCGTTCCTAGGCACTGCACTAGCAGCTATTTTGGAGTCCTCCTGCTTTGCTGTTCAATTCCAAGCAATAAGGATCTTGGGGAGCATGAGCTAGGTTCCCCACACTATCTTATAGCGAAGGCGCTGCGTTTATTGAATTTTCACTCTCTTCAGAAGATAGTGGTCAGGGGGCGCCTGGATGGCTCAGTTGGTTAAGCATCCAACTCTTGATCTCAGCTCAGGTCTTGATCTTGGGATGGTGGATTACAGGCTCCACGTTGGGCTCCGTGCTGGGCGTGAAGCCTACTTAAAAGTATATATATGAGGGCACCTGGGTGGCTCAGTCGGTTGACCATCCGACTTCAGCTCAGGTCATGATCTTGCGGTTTGTGGGTTCGAGCCCCGCGTCGGGTTCTGTGCTGACAGCTCGGAGCCTGGAGCCTGCTTTGGATTCTGTGTCTCCTTCTCTCTCTGCCCCTCCCCCACTGGTGCTCTATCTCTCTCTGTCTTTCAACGATAAATAAATTATATATATATATATATATATATATACATGGATGTATATATACGCACATACACATACACATGTGTATATATATATATATATATATGTATATACATATAGTGGTCAGTTGAGGAAGAGAAGGGTTTCTGGTATTACAAAAAGCAAAGTTTGTCAGCAAAATTGTTGCTGCACTTCCTTAAACAGTATCTTTAGAAATAGTGGCTCTTGTGAAATTTCACCATAGAGCACAGAAGTCAACTGATTTGGGGCTGGCAGCTCTTTGTACTTGTCACCAACACAAGGCGCCTTGAAAACTGCTCTAGGAGTATGTCTGACAGTGTAAACTCATGGAGCCAGAGGCACCTTCGAGCTGGAGGCGTTCTGAGAGTCCTTTATTCTAACCCACCTGCCTGGGTGTTGGTGGAGGAGGCTGAGGCCGGGGCACCCGTCCGGCTCCTGTCAGAGCCAGAGTCCCAGCTGGTAACTGTCCCACTCCAGTGCCTCTTCCTCAATGTTGGGCCTTAAAAGGGTCACAAGGAGTTGAACTGAGTAAATCTTCCTCCTTCCGTCACTAAAATACAGTCATCTCACTTTCAATAAGTATCTCAGAATGTTTCCAGGAGATTGGTGTTCTTCTTTCTGTGATTCAGCTAAATGAGTCCACGGGGGCTGGGGCAGGTAATGTATGTGGGGTCTCTAAACTGTAGAAAAATCCCTTTTGTGCCTTGGCCTCTGCTCAACAACATGGAAGTCACCACCATCTTCTTCTTCACCATCATCATCATCAGTGTCCTCATATACCTGTAGAACCAGACTCAAGTTGCAGGGATTTTAGACAAAACAAGAAGGGGTCCATCTTTTTAGATACAATAAAATACAGACAAGGTTCCTGACCTACATTCATCACAAACATATCTCCAACTAGCAGAACATAACGTATGGTTTTGTTTTTTATTTTTAAATTTCTTTCAACGTTTATTTTTGAGAGACCAAGAGAGTCAGAGCACGAGTGGGGGAGGGACAGAGAGGGAGGAAGACACAGAATCTGAAGCAGGCTCCAGGCTCTGAGCTGTCAGCACAGAGCCCGATGTGGGGCTCGAACCCACAAGCTATGAGATCATGACCTGAGCTGAAGTCGGACACTTAACCAGCTGAGTCACCAAGGTGCCTCCATATGTATGGTTTTATATGTATGTATCAGCCATTGATCGCTTCTAGAGGCCAGAGACCATATCGTGTTCATCGTCGTATAACCAGGCAAGACAATGCTGGGAACGTAGTAGATACTCGGTAAATGTCTGCTTAATCGAAATGAACGATGTTTTGGAAAGTGATAATCTATAAATAACACTATTGGTGGTTTGGATTTTCCAAAATCTCATTAGTTCAAGGGAGAAATTTCAGTTAAACCTCTGTAAGCTTTCACCTTTGGTCTGTGGTGTCTTCTGTTGTTTGTACAAACAGAACAAATAGTCATTTTGCCCTTTCTCTCTGGAATTCCCTCCCGTCATTGGCTCATGTTGTTGAAGGTCAGGAGGTGAAGATCTCATCCCCTCAGACATAGTCTGTTGTCTCCTAATGACCATGAAGTCATCCTTTCTGGAACAGGAGGCCGCCTGTGTTTCAGATGTCTGTCCAGCCTGCTCTGATTTCATAGATTCAAGTGGTCTTATACCTGTGAGACGAGGGAGGGGTGGTGGGGAGCCCGCCCAGGCCCAGGCCCTGACCAGGTGGGTGGGCTGCTGAAAGCTAAGCGGGAAAGCGGTGAAATCAACTTCTCCTCTTCTTTCACCCGGGCCTTTGGGGCTCCAGCCAGAACCCCACCTCCCTTCACCTCACTGATTCCGTTGTTTTGGTCCATTTGCTCTGTAGAAATCACCGCCCAATGCAAGCCACCCTCCTAAAATCAAGGTGAAGAGTTCGCCTCTGATTGAGAAGCTTCAGGTAAGTGCACAGTGGTTACCCATTGCTACTTCTGACGCCACCCCACCTCTTGTGCAACATGTGCACGTCTTTGGGGCTCCTGGGGATAGCACCATCTGTCACCTGAAGAGTTGATCTCTGATAACCAGCTGTGAAGGATGAGGAGCCCTATCTAGGGGCAAAGAGCTAAAATAAACATCATGTCAAGCATGAGCTCATGAAGTTAACAGATCATGGTGGTTGGCGGATAATGGGATGTCTCAAGAATCTTACGGGAAAAAGACATTAGAGCCCAAGAGACACTCCAGGACTAGCCAAGTCTTCCCAAGCAAGGCCTGAATGCCCCCACAAACCGTTTCAGCTTTATACAGGGCTGAAATTCAACAGCTAGGCATTGCACTAACAGGGCAGAATCCGTTGTTTGGAATGCCCGCCTCTCCGTCTATCAGCTTGTGAACCCAGAGCCCTCACCACTGCACCACAGCTGGCTGCCTTTCCTGGGGATGGAACTGACCGTGCGGCACTGTACTTGAGCTCGCAGCCTTTTGGGGGAGACGGGATTTTCACACGTAGTACAATAAGAGACTTAAAGGAGAGGAAACCCCAGAGGTCTAAATGGTGTGCTTGCCGTGTGTCAGTTCTTACTCCTCTAAATCAGAGTTCCTCAACCTGGGCCGTGTTCGCGCAGGCGGGGCACTGCCCTGTGCATTGCAAGATGTTTAGCAGCATCCCTGGTCCCTACTCACTCAATGCCGGTAGCACTCTCCAAAAGTTGTGACAATGAAAGATGTCTTTGGGCATCTCCCGGGAACACAGTTGCCCCCCACCGTCGCCCCAGGTGAGAGCCGTGCTCTAGAATTTTAGAGCAAGAAGAGAGAAGAGTGGGCAGGAGTAGTTAACGAATGCTTTATGAAACACCTACACCCTGAGTCGGTCCTCAGGGATGGGTGGCTAGAAAGGAAGGAGGAAGGTGCCCCTGGTGTGGGACAGCGTGAGCCAAAGCGCAGAGGGGAGGGGCATGTCTGGATAGGGCGTGTGGAGGACGCGAGAGCTTTCACCATGGTCTCTGTGCTCCACCCAGGAGAACCGTAAGGCTCCTGTGCACCGTATCTTCCCATCTGGGCCCGACTAGGAAAACCTAGTCAGAAATCACTGTTAGAGGCGTGCCGAGACAAGTAGCTGCCGCTTCTACAGTTCCACCTCTGGGAGAGCCTGGGCCTGATTTCTAGTCAAGAAAAGCCTCTCTGGTTTCTGGCCTGAGCCCGCCCTGTGGCCGGTGGGAGGGGACTCCCTGAAGCGTAACTCCTGCTGAAAAGGCCCGATGGCACCGCAGCAGCAGCAAGGAAGGAGCTTCTGCCTGTGCAAGGCTCCTGAGTACGTACGTAAGGAGGGTCTCTCAGAAAGGATCCCGATGCACAGCCAGCTGAGGGGTGTAGCCCGGGACCTGCACCTTCGCCTTCCTGCGGCCCACCTCAGCCCTCATCCGAGTGCCGGAAGTTAGTTCCCACATGCTCTGTGCCCCGCAGTCTCGGTCTCCTTCCCCTTTCCCGTCAGTGAGGAGCGTCTCTGGGAAGCTCAGCCACTGAGAAGAAGGTTGTGATCACTGATCCTTCAATCTCATTAAGAACATCAGCAACAAGGAGCGCCTGGGTGGCTCAGTCGGTTAAGCGTCAGACTCCATCTCACCTCAGGTCTTGATCTCAGGGTCGTGAGTTCTGGAGCCTGCTTTTAAAAAAAAAGAAGAAGAACAGAATGACAATTTGGCCAGATGCCATAGGAGCCCTTACTTTGTTGGGGGGGGGGGGTGGCCAAGAACTAAGAAATGCATCATCAGCTAGACTTTCCTTCTCAATACTCTATTAGATGAGTTATGAGGTATGGTTTTTCTTCACTGGACTAGCCCATAATTCCAAGTTCAAGTTTCCTGCTGGCTAGCAAAATATATTTTATTTGCAGGCAGTCTTACAGAGGGAGCTTTCCAGCTTGAAGTTGGGTGGGGAGGGAGACCTCTTAACTCCCAACCCAAGTGTCCACTGCCCTGAAGCCGTCACAGGCACTCACCATGTGCTGCTTTTTGCCATGGTTTGGGCTCACAGCGTTGCTATGCAACCTTCACGTTCTTAATTCTTACCGTGACTGAGTTTTGTCCATATTATAAGGCCTTTTTTTTTTTTTTTAAAGTATATTTATTTACTTGAGAGAACAAGTCAGGAAGGGGCAGAGGGAGAGAGAATCCCCAGCAGGCTCAGTGCTACCAGCTCAGAGCCCAGTGCGGGGCTCAAACTCATGAACTAAGAGATCATGACCTGAGTGGAAATCAAGAGTCCAATGCTTAACCGACAGCCATCCAGGCGCCCCTGCTGTAAGGTCTTTCTTAATATCACAGAGATACTGGTACTTTCCTAAACAAGAATAACAGTGTAGAGTCTGCAGGTCCAAAAGCACACAGTTCTCCTGGACAGCAGAGCCTTGGCTGGAAGAAGGGGGCACTGAGAGGGCTCTGGAGGGAGAGGGGGGAGTGTGGAGTATGAGTGGGTGATGGCAGGAGTGAGTGCCAGGGACCAGATCATGAAGGACTCAGGCGGTCATGCTAACCGGTTTGGACAAATACAGTTCAAGACTCAGGCTATTTATTGGACTCACTGGAGGTCACACAGCTATTAAGTGAAACCTCTGAGCTTTGCAGTCAGGTCTGTCTGTGGGGAGAGCCCCTGTACTTCCCACTGCGTCATCTGCCCATCACACCATCCCTTCCGGGCGAGTCCTCCCTGCTGGGCCAGGATCTGGAGACCCAGAGGGCACCGGAGCAAGAGGACTGCCCCTCGATGGCGCTAAAGAGGACCCAGTGCTCACTGCAATCCATCCCACAGGCCCTCCTGCACCACCACCTTCTCCACTGCCACAGGCTGGAGCTGGGACCACCTGCCTCGCCGGCCCCCCCCCCCCCCCCAGCTCTTGGCTCCCTCAGGCCTCTGTTACCTTTGGGTAACCTCTCCCCTCTGTTGCCCTCCGGATGCCCTTGAATTTGGTTTCACCTGCCCCGCCATGGCCCAGGTGGGGCACACACTGACGTCTGCTCCGCGGGCTCCCTCTTGGAAGGGCTGGGCAGCCTGCTGTGTCCACCACTCTTCTGGCCATCTACCAACAATGCATAAGAGACCAGCAGAGCTGGCTTGAATCCCAGGGCTCCTTCGCCACCTTCCTGATGTTCGCGATCAGAACAAAATGGAACACACAGGTCTGTTGTAGAGGGGAAGGTTTTGTATGCCAGCAAATAGGAGGCATCCGGTAGGCAGTGGCTACTATTGGCTCTGCTGAGAAAGTTGATAAAGGGCGTTGACTTGCTGTGAGATCATGTGCCTGCAGGTGCTACTTTGGCCTCTTTGTGTATAAGTTGGAGCTGTTCCAGGGCATTTTTGTTGGATCCAAATTGGTACTTTCTGGGCCTTCTGGAATGCAGCCTGTGGTGAGCCAGGTAGCCAGAGATGGTTGAGGAGGCAGTGCTTCCAGGGGTCGGACGTGACGTGACTGGATAATTGGTTGGGAAGTAACCCAAAAAGCCTCATGTTACGTAGTCGCAACCAGTTCCAGGCCAGGCACCCAACAAGCTCACGCAGACATACCCATCTCCCACCCGTTTGAAACGTCTCACCTTTTCTCGGCAGGCCAACTTAGCTTTCGATCCAGCAGCCCTGCTGCCTGGCGCCTCACCCAAGAGTCCTGGACTCAAGGCCGCGGTGTCGCCATTCCAGAGCCCGCCGTCCACCCCCAGCAGCCCTGGTGTGCGGTGTCAGGCTGGCGAGCTGGAGGAGGTGCCGGTCAGCTTTGACCAGCCTCCGGAGGGCAGCCATCTGCCCTGCTACAATAAGGTAACCTCTGGGTCCGAAGCGCTGTGGCCCTGTCCGGTGCCAGTCCTGGATTTTCTCTGCCCTGATGTTGTCTCGGGGAAAGGAGGATGCTTTTGAGCTGCAGTCGGAGTTGGTTTCCAGCAGAGGGAAATTTCTTCTGTTGCCGGTGATCTGTGACTGAGATCACCCCTCTGCCTAGCCTGCCTCTCATCCCCTCTCCCAGTAGCTGTGCCGCTCGCCCAGAAAGCACAGTTGGGGGGTGGAATGCTCTATCCTTTGTGGAGAGAGGGGTGAGAATTCAGGACCGACCCCAGCTGCACAGAGAGTCGTGTCAAAAGCTGAAAATAAACGCTAAAGGCCCGATCGGTGATTGATGCAGAGGGTGGGCAGGGTCACTGGGACTCCAGAACACTCTGTTCTGGCTTGATGTTAATACTTCTAAGCGACCCAGTATGGGTTTAAATCATTCTTACTGCAGCCTGCCCGTTAAAGAACATCCAAACGGTTCCCTTTGCAAAAAGATGTACCTAGGGCCCATTTCTGTAGATGCTGCCCTGATGTGTGTGCTTCCTTTCATCAGATCCTCTGCCTGATGCCATACACAGTACGAATCAGAGATATTCTCCAATACAACCCGTGCAGGTGTCCAGCAAATCTGGGCCAGAGCCAGGCAAGGGCCGACATAAGGGGGGTGTGACTCCAGGGAATGGCAGATGGATATAACTTTAAAGTTATAGATGGAAAGAGTGGGGTCTTTTGGGCCATTCCAGAAAACCCATCTAGGGGAAGAAAGTCACATGTGTAGAAACAGGTAGGACCCAGGGAAACAAACTGGCGCTAAGGCTTGAGTCTGCTGGCTGGGGATAGGTTGGAGATCCTCCAGCCCAGAGTGAGACCAGGGAGAGACCCCTGACAGCAGAGAGGAATCCAGGGAAGAGCCTCGTCTCTTCATAAGGTGCTCTCTGGGGAGGCTAGGGAGTCAGGGCAGGGAGGGAGGCACTGCCCCCAGGTTGTAATACTGGAGGCCTTAGCCTTCTGACAGCAGCAGAGTGAGGCAAGGTTATTCCTGAACCCTCTGATCATGAGGGCCGGGCGGAGCCTTGATAGCTTGTAGGGCTGGCAGCACCAGGGTCTCAGGAAAGGGCCTAGGAAGCCCTTTTAAACCAAGTATTGACTCCAAATTTCTGAGAAGGAACTAGAATTGACAAATAACCAAAATGTAAGCCAGTGGGAAAATCAGATCTGACGTTTATAAAAATAAGATTTCATCTACATATAAAGACTTAAATAAGGACACATCACATGAATAAAGTAGGGCATCCAAATAAACATTTCCATTGAAGTTATGGCCAAGTCCAGTGGGCCTGCGTGAGGCTTGAGTGATTCCCAGAGAGGAGAGGATCTTCAGGCAGCTCCGTTGGACGCTTCTAAGGCATGGCTTCTGCTCACGGTGGACCTGGTTCCTGGAAAGCAAAGGCATCTAGCTGCTCAGCTTTCCTGGCATTAGCCAGTGCTGCAGAGGGCCAGGAGGGCCACGCTGGGGAAAGGGGTGAAGCTAGTCACCAGCTGTCCAGCAGTGTGCCCATGAGGTCCCAGAGCAAGGCCAGGCCATCAGCAGGCCCTTAACCCTCTCCTCTGTTGGGTTCACCTTTGCCAAAGTATAATTTCCTGAATGCTGAAACGTGACTCTTATTCACAAGAGAGATAGATTTTATTCAGCTTGTCAATTTAGATGGTAAAGCTCATTCAGAGAACAAACAACTGGTTATTTATAGGCAATTGAAGAAACAGATGTTAGAATCCAATTGCTAAGTGAGACATGAAACTGATGACCGTTTCACAGGATAATAAAATTGGAGGTTATCCTTTTTAGTGGAGGGAAAGCATTTGCGTTTTCATGAGACAAAAACCTATGGGTTACCATGTGCTTTCACGACCCCCCTGGGGCCCTAGCCAGTGATAGATAGCACACAGGGTACATTCTCCTGGAAAATCAAATGATCCTTTGACAGCTGGCTGACAGAGCTGTGCTTTGGACGTTGAAGGAACATGCCGTCCTCCTCTTGGCCTTTTTTTACAGGCTTCAGATAATTCTTCTTCACCTGTTCTTCCAGGTACGGACGAGGGGCTCGATAAAAAGGCGCCCTCCCTCCAGGCGATTCCGAAGGTCTCAGTCAGACTGTGGGGACCTGGGAGGTTTCAGGGCCCCCGAGTCATCCCAGGAGAATGGTGCCAAGGAAGAGAATGGGGATGAGGTGTTCCCATCCAAGAGCAAGGCCCCGGGGTCCCCGCCACCCAGCGAGAAGCCGGTGGGGGAGCTGGGGTCCCTGGAGAAGCCTCCTCTGAGGAGGACGTCCAGCAGGACGGAGAAGCAGGAGGAGAAGGGCAGGGCCCCGGGGGAAGCCCAGCATCACCAGGAGGCTGTGGGGGGCTCTGAAGAGGAGGCCGGCACCCGTCCAGCCAAGGAGGAGGCCGTTCAACCAGCCCCGGCCTCCAACCCGGAGGCAGCGAACGGGTGCAGGAGCCCCACGGAAGAAAAACCAGCCGGGGAACAGACAGAAAAGTCTGCAGAGGTGAAGGAGGAGAGGGCAGAAAATGAAGAGGGTGAGCCCGGGCAGAGGAGCCAAGACACGAAGGGGCTGGCGGAGGGAGCAGCGGGGGAGGCCCCACCGAGCCCCCCTGGAGGAGCGGAGGGCGGCCACAGCTTTGAGCAGGGGAGAGGCGAGGAAAAGGACGAAGAGGGGGCCGTTCTGGAGCCAGGCTGCAACCCCAGCGATGAGGCCCCCAAGGCAGAGGTGAGTGGCCGGCGTGTTCCCCTGAGGAGGCAGGGCCGGGGCCAGTGCGTGCCTGCTCACACTTCCTCGCAGATGAGCTCAAGTGTGCAGAAACACAGGCACTGGGTTGAGACAAGTTGTGGCAAATCTGAGGGGACAGAGGGACAAGAAAGGAGGCCCGTGCTGTCTCCACCTTCCTGCCCATTCGGAGGTCTGTTGTGCTGTGGGTGTGTGTGGAGACCGAGGTGACTGAGTCAGGGCCCTGGGCCCAGCTCCCTGCCGGAGGGGCTCAGAGATGAAGGGGGCGCACCTTCCCCATCAACTCGGCTAGTGTGGGGGACCAGCAGCTCCTTAGGGCACTCTGAAGAAGGCGGAATGTGGCAGTGGGCAGGGAGTTGTCTCGGGGAAGCTCGAAGCACAGGCAAAGGAGAAAGTGTGTGTGTGTGTAGATCATCTACTCATGGCTAAAATTACTCGCCTCCTGTGTTCAATACCTAGGGCTGCCATAACAAATCCCACAGACTTGGGAACTTAAAACCGTAGAAATTTTATTTTCTCACAATTCTGGAGGCGTGGGCAGTGTCGGTTCCCTCTGGAGGCTCGGAGGGAAAGTCTGTCCTGAGCCGGTTCCCTAACCTCTGATGGCCGCTGGCACCCTCGGCCCCTCCTTGCCTCTCCCAGCATCTGGCAGCCGTCAGCAATCCTCGGCATTCCCTGGCTTAGGGACCCGTCGCTCTAATCTCTGCGTCTGTCTTCATGGGGTCTTTCCCTGGCTCTATGCATCCCCAACCCCCCTCCTTTCTCTCAGAAGGACACCAGGCATTGGATGTAGGACCCACCCTAAATCCAGAATCATTTTGGGGTCTTTAGTTACATCTGCAAAGATCCCAGGTTCAAGTAAGTCCACATTCACAGGTACCGGGGGCTAGGATTGGACGTATCTCTGGGTGTGCATCCCACTACGCCTCCCCATCCCCTGTCCCACGATATCCCAGTGCGCTCAAAGTAAATCCAAACCCTTTGTGAGGCCCTGCTGCTCTCAGGTGCCCCTGATCCTTCCCCTCACTGTGCTTTAGCCACATCAGTGGTCATTTGGTTCTTCAACTATGCCAAGCTCACTCCCTGCTCAGAGCTCTGTCCCGGTTGTCCCCCACTTGGGACGCTTCGGATGTCCCTCGGGCCTGTCTTGACCACTCGGCTACTCTCATCCACTGTTCCACTTTGCCATCACGGTGTGTATCACTATTTGACACGCTCTTACTTATTTTCTTATCATCTCTCTCTACTTTTTCCCCGTCACCGATCCCCAGCATTTGCCACTAAACCCAGGACATTGTAGTTCTTAAAAAGTATATTTGTTGAGCGAATGAACGAATTTTTAAAAAGGAGAAAACTGCTTGACCCAAAAGAAATAATCTCTAATGATAGAACTAGACATATCAGAGGGGTTGATGTGTTTGGGGGCAGGGGAACTCACCGGGGACCCTCACGTTATTCCCACCCAAGAGAGAAGGTGTGAGTCCCAAAGACTCTTGAGGTATGACCAAGACCCCTCTGGCTGGGCTGTTAGATAAAGATGCTTCACGTTTCTTTAACACCGTCCATTATAAACGCATGATCTGATCCTGTCACCTGGAGACCTCCAGCAGGTGTCCAGAACGCAAACACGTGCCTCGGATACG
Organism: Herpailurus yagouaroundi; assembly: GCF_014898765.1. Classification (NCBI taxonomy): domain Eukaryota; kingdom Metazoa; phylum Chordata; class Mammalia; order Carnivora; family Felidae; genus Herpailurus; species Herpailurus yagouaroundi. Next base: position 5,262,385 of record NW_024412436.1, on the reverse strand, counting down.
GACTTTTTTTTTTAATGTTTGTTTATTTTTGAGAGAGAGTGTGTGTAAGCAGGTTGAAGGGCAGAGAGAAAGGGACAGAGGATCCAAAGCAGGCTCCGCACTGACAGCAGAGAGCCCGATGCGGGGCTCGAACTCACGAACCGTGTGATCACGAACTAAGCCAAAGTCGGACACCCAACCGACTGAGCCACCTCGGTGCCCCTCAGATCCTCACTTCTTTTTGACACTGAAGCCACTGAGTCCACGTGGCCACCTGCCAGTGGCTGCTGCCTCTTATTTTCAGGCTAGGAGGCGCCTGTCTTCCCAGGAGAGCTTCCCGTCTCACTGGCAGCATCTTCTAGTCTCGAAGGGTTAGGAAGTCACCCTGGTGGAAGAGCTTCAGGGAGGTCTCAGGTAGAGAAGGCTTCCTGCAGAAGCTCTGGGAGCTTCTCGGGTCACTTGTATCTGACAGCCCTGGGCAGGGAGCCGGGTGCCCGCACCCTCACGAGCGCTCTGCTTCCAAACCCAAGCCTGGGTCCCAAAGAGTAGCTCCCCACCCCCCACCTCTCTGTCCTTCTCCCCCTCCTGACCTGTCACGGAGGCACAACACTTTGGCACCCTTCCTCCAACCCCCTGGTTTCCGAGAGGAAGGAGCTAAAGCTCCAGGAGGGGACATGACCTTGTCCAAGGTCACAGAGCTCAGTGTTGACATGACGGACACGGGCTCTAGTCATCAGCGTGAGCTACATCACACCGCATCTCTGCACATCCGCGGATTCCTTTATCCCGGGAGGCGTGTCGACTCCCATCCTCTTTGTCCCTCTCAATAATGATGACAGATAAAACAAAGAGATGAACAAAGACAAGACGGGAATAAATGTCATTCTTCCCAGGGACAGCAGCCCTATGTAAGGCACAGAGGACGGAGCAACTCCTTCAAGAGAGAGCAGGGGAAGGCCGCCTCAGTAGGCCCGAGGCATCGGCGCTGTGGAGGGTTAACCGCCTGTGACCCAGCCCCTCACAAGTATTTTAACATTTGGTGCTTAAAGAATGAGCCATTCTGGGAACTCCAGTCCTGGAACAGGCTGGCTATATCAAATCACAACACGGGCTTCTGTTTACAGGCAAAGCGCCCCCGGAAAGAGGGCACCGAGTAAGATCCGGCTCCCACATTGTAAATAAACTGAACATGTGGTTCTCAGATGCTTGTTACGTACCCAGTACCGTGCAGGGCGCTCAGGTGATGCCAGAGATAAACTTACCCCAAGGACGACACTCAGGATGTTTGACGTCACATTCAAGACTTCGTAGGACCGACAAGCGCTGGCTTCCTCGCTGCCTGGTTCCACTGCTTTTCCCGGGCATTCTCCTTGATCTCTCAGGATTTGATTCGAAATTCCTTTCTTCCTCAGCTGATGAGATACCACCTTCTCCTGGGCCTCCCCTGCCTTTAGAACTCTGTTTACTTTTCCCTCCTGGTTAAGTGGGCAGGTCTCCGAGCCTCAGTTCTTGACCCGTCTCTCCTCACTTGGGAACACACTCCTGTGCTTTCCCTCTTCAGCCCCTCCCTTAGCACCTGTCCTACACTGAGAACTTGGGGGGGGTCACAGGGACCAGGTCCATGGCTGTGCTATCCTGCACCTTCATTGCCCTCATTTATTTTGTTTTATTTTATGTTATTATTTTTTATTTTATTTTATTAAAAAAAAATTTTTTTTTAACGTTTATTTATTTTTGAGACAGAGCATGAACAGGGGAGGGGCAGAGAGAGAGGGAGACACAGAATCGGAAACCGGCTCCAGGCTCCTGAGCGGTCAGCACAGAGCCCGACGCGGGGCTCGAACTCATGGACTGTGAGATCATGACCTGAGCTGAAGTCAGACACTTAACTGACAGAGCCACCCAGGCGCCCCAATTATTTTTTATTTTAGAGAGAGACAGTGCATGTGGGTGGGGGAGAGGGGTAGAAGGAAAGAATCATAAGCAAGCTCCTTACCAGGGCTCGATCCCACAACCCTGGGGTCATGACCTGAGCCGAAATCAGGAGTCGGACGCTCAATGGACTGAGCCACGTGGGTGCCCCCTTCATTGCCCTCTTCCCATTGACCTCCTCTCTCTCTATTAATCTGCAAAGCTAAGCCACCATCGCGCCACCTTCTTTGCCGAGACTCGTGCGTGTCACTGTGCAATTCACACGGCCATGCTGCCTGGATCTATTAGGAACTCTTACCAACTGGGCTGAGCCAGTCTTCACCCACATTCCTCAGTTACTCCTCCCCCAGCCCCTCCCGCTCTGCAAACGACCTCACCTCCTAGGTGACTGAAAGGAAGAGCAGCCGGGGCGCTGCCTGCCTCAGACCCTCAGCGTGTGAATCCGAGAACAGGTCCCTACTTGCTCAGACGAACCCCCATCTGCTGTGATCTGGCTTCCCCCAAATGCCAGTTGGTGGACATTTTTACAGGACGCTTGTAGAGTGTGTCTGTGCATTTTAAGTGAGGGGTGACACTGGGGATTTCATCCATCCATGTATTCTTCCGCGTTTCTAGCCCCTCACTAGCTCACTGCCTTCTGCCTACAGACATGCTCTGATCTGCCCAGTCCTAAAGAAATAGCCCCCAAGTCTGCCCCTTCCCTATCGCTCTGTCTCCCTCTCATTTGCTTCCCCTTGTGATCTCGCTCCGAACTAAGAATTGAAGCTCTAAGTGCCACCAAAGACTGGTCATCCTCACCTCTGCCAAGGGACTGATGCTGCCAACCTGCCCCGGAAGCCACCTCCCTCCCACCAGTGTCCGTCAGCGCTGGGCCACCCAGCCAGCCTCCCTCCCTCCCCCTCCTAAAGAAGAGCTGCCACATTCTGTCCTCAGCCCCGGCTCCCACACTCTAGCTGTTGTGTTTTGTGACTGACCCCTAAGGTTGGACCTCACCACCAGCCACTGGGCCGCTCCTGACTGCTTAGCACCAGCCTGGACTGTGTCCCAACCCCACACGGACAGGGCACTGTGCTCGGATGCCTGCCAGCCCCTCACACCCAGAACCAAACTCCTCCTGCTTGCTGTGTCTTCACTTGTATTCTACTGGAACCCAAAGGGTTCTACTGGTTTCCTTTGTTCTCTTTAAGCATTTCTGCTGATGAGGTACTTAATTTCTCCCACCTCCCTACCTAATCATCTGGGTCTCAGGGAGTTTCCCATTTGGTGCCTTCTGCTGTCCCTTCATCTCCGCCATGGCTCCAGCTCTGCCCTTTCTTGTCTCTGCAGTCACAACCCACTCCGAACGGAATCCCTGGTCTCCAGACCCGCCCTGTACACGAGCACCAAGCTCATCATCCCGAAAATGCCACCTCCGTGGCTACTCTCCTACCGCAAAACCTTTGATCCCACTTGAGTTCACCCTCCTCAGCATGCTGAACTCCCCGCATCCATTCCCTTTCCCCTGTGATGGCGCAGGACTCCAGCCGGCCCGCAGCACCCTGCATTCCACAAGATGCGACGCATCCTCCGCCCCCCACCAGAAATGCCTGCATCCCCAACCGAGGTGACCTTCACTGCTACCCGGAAATCCTCCCACTGAATCTCGGCCTTCCACAGGCCTTCCCCGACCGCCCCAAGGACAAACACCCCCAGAGACTCAGGCACCTCCACTCAGTATAGTGCACTGGGGGGGGGCCAACGGCACATGCTACCTGATGCCTCGGGTGCGTTCATAAATGTCTCTTTCCCAGCCAGAGAACTCACGGTGGTAAGGCCAGCTCATCCCAGAAGGAGCTAAAACTAATACTTTTGGATGAGTATTGGATAAATAGCTATTTTCCTATCCTTTTACTAAGTATCCACCTTCTCTTTTCGATTCCTCCTGTTCTTGTTGCACTTTTATGCCACCAAAAATCTTGGAGCAGTGTAACAGGAAGATGAAATTTAGTGGGTAAGAAGCTAGGGCAGGAAGGACATGGGAAGTCAGGCGTCAAGGAACAGGCAATGTCACCTAGTAGTTGAAGGCTCAAGCTCTGGTCCTTGGTTTTGAATCCTGACTCCATTACTTCCTAGCTGTGTGACCTAGAAGTCACTTGACCTTTCTGTGCCTTAATTGCCCCACCTGTAGAACAGGGCTAATAGAAGTGCCTAACTCCTGTCGCTTTTGTGAGGAATAAATGGGTTGATGCATGTAAAAAAAAAAAAAAAGAAAAGAAAACTACATCAAGCACATAGCATTATTATTACCGTCCCTTCTACTGGTGGTACAGTTATTGCTCGATCTGGCATCCCCAAGATGTGCTGAGGATTTTCCCCACCCTCTCTTCCTAACTCCTTCTTTCCTCCTCTGTTCACAGGATGACACTCCTGTCCAGGACACTAAAATGTGAAGAGCTCCTTGTGCCTAGTGATGCAGCTGCTGGAGACCTCTCTTTAGAAGTAGCAGCAAATGAAGCCAAAGCAGAATTTCGTGGAGGGTCGGAGGCAGCCTGAAGACAGAGCGTGTTATTTCCAGGTCTCCACGCTGAACGTCCCCTTGCAGACAGATCTGGCAGAGGGCAGCAGCCTTTTATCAGCCTGAGTTTGTGTCACTTACTGGACTTGGTTAAAAGCAGACAAACAAGAATTATTTAAAACAATTTACTGTGGTGACAACTCCCAGGAATACTGGTCAGCTGCGGGGCCTGAATCCTATCCACACCCACCTGTCCCTGCAGCTGACGTCGGAACTGGATCCTGATTTAGCTAATCAGACTTTGTTTGTGTAAAGTGATACCCTTTTTACTGTTCTGACAAGTTGTTATGATTCTCAGATGTAAGTAAGAACAAATTTCAGACCGGCTAGGAACAAAAGAAAATAGTGTTGCTGGAAATATAAATCCGATAAGTTACAGGAGACCTTACGTTGTATCAAGACCCAGAGACAACCTCTCAGCTTCATCCAAATTTGAACTGGCCAGCCAGTTTTTAATCCTTGGACTGGAAAGAGATACTTACTGCAACATTAAAAAAATAGGTATCTGTTCCATCCAGAGGGAGCTTTTACTTTTGGGTAGTTTTCTAGTTGTTGGTACACTGGGAGGTGACAGGCTTAGTGGTCCCTCTTCTGCCGGGGGGGGGGGGGGGGGGGGAGGTGGAGGCAGGGAGCAAACCTCATGGAGAAGCAGATGTCCAGAGGTTTCACGGCTCCGTGTGCTGCATTTGCTGTGTGCAGAGCAAGGAGACCTTAACGATGCCTGCCCTCTGGGCCTGGAGGGATGAGATTTGCACTTCCAGGAGGAGATCTTGAGCATGGAGTAGATCTTTCCTGGGAGGTGCTTTGAGCATCATATTTTGAAAGGTACAAAACTAGAACATCCTTCCTAGATTCCCTGGGAAGCTGCTCTGGAATCAAAGCCCAGGCTTCTCTTTCCAGACTCAGGAGGAGGGTTGGGTCTTCAGTCTGTTCTCACTCGGTAGCTTTCGCTTTAATGTTCTTTGTGGAAAGTGCAGGGGCTTTGCAAGGAACAGGGGCCTGACTACCCGTTCCTTGACTAATACCCTCCTCCCCTCTTGATGCACTCGTGCCCAAAGAGGTCAATCCACATAAATGTTTAATCTTTAGGGTTGGTTCTTACTCAGATTCGAGTATTTCAGTGTCTCGTTGTGTTGAGGTAGGTGGGCAGTTGTTTTTCTGGAGGCCTGTTAGACCACCTCCTACCCTGACTCAGAAAATAGTCCTCCAGACAAAGGGCCTTATGTCACTGCTGGTACCTCTATGTTTTCATCCTGTTACAGTTTTCCTAATGCCAGAATAGTGTTAATACTTGGGATATATATTTTTTCAAAACTATTTTTAAATACATGCATCTTCTAAAACTTGTAACGTAGTCAAGCCCAATATTAGAAGTTTTATGTTTCCGCAGAATTTTGGAGAGATGTGTGTTTCAGTTAATTTGAGGTCTATATAATGTGTATCTGTCCATCCAATCATCTATCTATCTATCATCAACAGGGATGTATACCCCCCCCCCCCCCGCAAACGATTATATATGTCTTTGGGTTATTTCTACACGCACGCATATTCAGACCAGAGTTTAGTGAATGTGTGCATGATTATGAGCATGTGTGACATAAAGGGGACATCTGCCACTTTCCTTGACTTGAAAAAGGACTGGAACAGAAAGCATGGGATGTAGATGTGAAGATGAAACTATTTTTTGTCCGGAGCGGCTACACCTTACAGCAGCAGGTGAGTAAGGAGCAATACAAAATGACAGGAATGTGACACTGAAGGAGCAGGTGTGATGGGGTCAGAATACCTTTCTGTCTGCCTGGGTCCCTATTAGTCACATTCCTGAATCTCTTTTGTGAGAAAACAGAGACCCTATTCCCAGAGGTTGTCCTTAGTGATGGGGGCTCTCAGCAGGGAGTTCACAAAGTGCAGGAACCTCAGAACCTCGGGTCCTGCCACAGGCTAGGCCAGCTGGTTATCACTCTGCTTTCCCGAAACAACTCTGATTATGTGTTGCATTTGCAGATCTGGGATCTCAAAGTTGAGGATCAAAGGAATCTATGGCTGTCTTAGGTAGCTCCAGGTCCTTACCGGGCCAGGAAGATTGTGTTTCCTTCGGGCTTCCCTAATAGGCTTGAAAGAAAACACTGGTTCCTCACAGCTACAAGGCTAAAGAAAGGGGGCAGAGTCCCTCCTCCTGTACCTTTGTCATCCAGCTTGAATTTTAAACTGTATCCTTCCTTTCTCCAGAAACGGAGCAAGGAAAAAACCCCGGATGCTTTGAAAGGATATGCCAGTGTTTAATAGGGGGCTGTGACACTGTTTCAGTTGCATGTGGAACCAGATAACCAGGTGACCACAAGAAGCCCCGGGGTCTGAGCCCTCCACTCTCCTCACTGAGGTCACCCTGAACCACGTTGGTTTGGGCCTGTGATCAGTAGACTAGACAATAAATATATGTCCAATAAAAGGAAGAAACTAGTGGACAGGCAATCGGCTCATCATCTTCTTTTGATTAAATACTTTAGGGAGTGTAATAGTTTAGTTGAATGAATGAGGACCTTCAGTTGCTAATGAAAGAAGCCCAGCCAAAATTGGCTGATGAAAAACAAAACTATATGAATCAACCTCTCTCTCCCTCTCTCCCCCTGCCTTTCTCTCTCTCTCTACCTATATACTGAGTAACATACAATTCCATGGATAGGCCTAAATACAACACTCAGTATCAGAAACCTCTCATTCTTGGCCTCTGCTTTCCTCTGTGTTGGCCATATTCCCACCAGGCTCTTCACAGCCTGCAAACCAATTGGAAAAAGCAGATTATTTTCCGATAACACGGGGGGGGGGGGGGGGGGGGAGGAAATCCTGCAAAGGTTTTTCTATAGGCCCCTGTGGATCACATGTTCCTAGCTGAACCAGTCTCTGTGACCAAGGAGATGCAGAGTTCAGATTGGCCAGGCCTGGGTCACATGACACCACCACCCTGACCCCCTGCCAGGAGCTAAGGGTCAATCCTGTGCAATCTGCAAGGACTGTGAATGGGAACAACAGAGCTCAAATGGGATGCTGTTACCAAAGGGAATTATGCTGGGTAGGCAAACACACACACACACACACACACACACACACACACGCCAGATGCGTCCAACAGGGAAAATCCCAGATACACCAAACTACTATTCCATTGTTTACTAAAGAATTAAATTTGTTTTAATCAACTTGATGCTCTATGGACCAGGTAAAAATAGTATGAATAGAATGCTTCTATATGATGTGTGACCAGATGACTTCTGAAGATACCAAGACCACTGAGCAAAATGCAAGCGCTACTCAAATAAAATGGAATTTCTTTTCATAAGCCACCAGTGAAAATGAGTCTCATAATTTCATGGAATAATGTATTGCTTGTCCAGAGCTAACCCGGAGCTTCATGAGGGTAAAGACGATGTCTGTATTGTTCTTCATTGTGTATAGTGCCTCATGCATTATAGGTGCTCAATAAATATTTGTTAAGTAATGAATGATTGAACTGATTTCAGAGCTGGAGTAGGATTATTTTCAACATCCATCGCTACCCAACACCTCCCTTATCTGATACCAGATGCCTGAAATGTCATAATTAGCCCCTGATTCCACTGGCTTCGGTCTTCTTCCCCAATCAAAATGCATGTCCTGAGAGAAGGAATAGTTTAAGTCTCCTTTGTCATCCCGGCTTGGGTTGAGTTGGTTTTTGAGATCCTCCCCAGATGGGGTTGAAAAAAAGAGCAAGGTATAGTAAAGTCTAGGGGCAGGAGACACACTTCTCTCACCTCCCAATATTGCTTGGGGTAACCCAGGTTCCCCCTCAGTCCAGTGAGGTCCCAACCCCAGTGATTATGGTTGCTGAGAAGACGTTTATTCCAGCTCTGCCCTCAAATCCCACAAATCTGTGGGAATTCCAGAGAGGCTCCGCTGTGGTCAAATGGGGCAGGAAACCGTGGTTCTTTGAGACCCCACGGAGGAGGAGGAGGAGACGGGTATGTTTCATGCTTCTCAGTGAAAAGGGAGCCACCAGGGCAAAACCATCCCCCTCAACAACAGAAGCAAAAAGACTTCTTATTCCTTCTAATCCTGGCAAGTTGTGGGCTTCTCTGTGGGAGCTGCAACACCCTGGTCCTGGCATTGCCAGGGAGATGCCAGGAGGGGCACATGATGCAGAAGGAAGGGGTCGAAATGAGCAAGGGTCCCCCCTGGGTACTCCCGTAAGTAACGACTCTGGCCCTTCATGGTGTGGTTTTACATACAGATTTCAGGAAAGTACTTGAATTTAGGCAAACCTGTCACGTCAGTTATCACCCTTCTCAACCGCCTCTTTTTTAAAAGAATGAGTGGACTGGACTGGACTGGAATGTACTGGAATTGTCTGGAATGTACCAGCATTCAGAAGAAGACTCTAGGATGATTATATATGGCTGGTACTCAAAATAATAGGACTTCCAACACTGGTCACTCCTGTCGGACTATCTAAGGAAGCCGCAGGTGCGGCATGGTGCCGGGCACGTCCCCATCACAGCTGCCCCTGGCCCCTCAGGGGTGACAGTCACTCACTGACCACCTCTGGAAGCAGCTGGCATGAAAAAGCAAAGGGCCTGCTTTGCATTGCCTCTGATTCTGTATCTCCTGTCTTCCACCAAGCACAAAGAAAGTTTTAAGCCCTCTGTGTCCTTTGTGATTTCAAGATACTCATTATCCTTATTTTTTTTCCTCATTGTAAAAGCAGTACATCTCTATTTTAAACAACTTGTGGAGGAAAAGAAAAATAAGCAAAAAACTGTAATTCCTCTACTTAGAAATCACGGGTGTTAAGATTTTATGGATTTTTCTAGTTTTTAAATCTGTGTATATATATGTAGTGGTGAAGCAGATCTGGCAGTTGGTGCCTAACCTCACAGGCAGCAAACAAGGCTCGGCACCCAGTCGAGAGCCCAGTCCCGGGGGGCCGAGTGAGCAGGAAGGTCCCTCTGAATGGCGGAGCCGTATGATTAAATTGCATTCTCATTTCCAAAGAGTAACCGCATCATGGCAGGACCAACGCTGCACCGCTGAGGTCTAGACTGGGTCCGAATTCAGTGGCACACAACCGTTAATCATAAAACAGGAACCGAGGTGATGTTTAAAGCCGTTCACAGTTTCAAGGCTGGCATCCTCCCAGCGTTATTCTAATCATCTTTTAATGGACCTTCTCTAATCTCCCCATCTTCCTCTCGTGCATCTGACCCCAAGTCAAAGGTATCTTTCCTCCGTCGGACTTCTAGCGTTACCGTCATTCTCAAAAAGCCTCGATGCCCCCAAATCCCTTAAGTAAAATTAAAACATGAAAGCACAGGTTTCAAAGTTCTCCAAGAACCACCAGTCCCCTTCTTCCACGCCAGTTTCCACCTTACTTGCTAACCAGCCAAGCTAAGCTCATTGGCATGGAAATGCCTCAAGAGCCGGAGAAGTCGTCAAAGGACAAAAACGGTCACCTCCTTTGACCATGTCACCTCAGGAAATCACCTAGAAATCTGGACAAGGTCAGACGCGTCAGTCAAGTCACAGTGACATGGATGAAATGTTGGACACCACTTAGGGTCCCTTACAGAAGAAGGAGATCATGCTGCATTGTCTCGCTGGAACCCTCTGAAGTCACGGCAGACAGCTTAAGGGATGAGAAAGCAAGCGTGGGAAATTCAACAATAACCTTGAGAGCGGACACCGGCAGAGGCAGGAGAGGCCTCCAGCCTTACCTCCCATGGCACCTGGCGAGGGGAAGGAATGAGCCCCAGGAGGGGGCTCCAGCTCAGGCAGGGCAGAGTGAGCCCAGCGAAGGCACCGTCTCAAGGAGAGGGCAAAGCGGATCACTCAGGACTCTGCTGAGAGCTCCTCCCGCCCCGCGGTCACCCCTGAACCCACCGCACCCCGAACCTGTCCTCAAACTACGAAGGAGTTCGAAGCTCTGAAACCTCGGCTCAGGAGGAGGAGGATAACCTCAGACAAGGAGAGGGTGTCGTTAAAAGTCTGACCGGCCATCAGAGCAAATAGAGGGCTTGGCCGGGCTGCCCTCCTCCGCCACGTCCTCGGGCAGGGCTCTGGGATCACTACGGGGCCAGATTCGGTTAGGAAAAAGGTTTTTTAGTTTTGCTTTCTGATTTGAGGGCTTTTCACTTGTGTCGCTCCGCCCCCGCCAAGGGCGTGAGCTCAGGCCCTGACCTTCAGTCACTGAGAGACACCCCAAGAGCCCGCTGGCCTCAGGAGGAAGGGAGAGGGGAAGAGCAGAGAAGCTGGGGGAAGCGGGGAGCTTCCAAAGGGTGAAGGGGCAAGAACACTGACCCCTCGGGAGAGCTGACAGCTACGGAGCAACGGCTGCCATGAACCCCGACTCAAAGGAAGCTTGGGGTCCTGAACCCCTT
>NW_024412436.1:5154618-5241513 GCF_014898765.1 Herpailurus yagouaroundi | reverse complement strand
GGCGCCGAGGTGGGGAGGGGGCGCGGCCTGCGCGCTCCGGGGCCGGGGGAGCGCGGAGCCTTCCTTCCTCCCGATCCCTGCGCGTGCGGGAGGAGGGGCGAGCTCCCCACCTTGCTCCTTCCTGGGGGGGTTGTCGGGACCGCGGGCCGGCGGGGTCTCCTGCCCTCCCCGCCTGGGGACCCGGGGTCGTCCGGGCCCGCCTGGGATTCCCGTTCGGGAGCCCGGGGTTCGGGCGCTCTCCACCTATGCGAGGTGGCGGAAGGTGGTAGGGCTTTCATTTGCAAGGCCTTTGTTGGGTTGTTTCCCCGCTTTAAGCGAATGTTTGGTTTTACCTTGTAAGTTCCATTTCGGGTGCTCTCCGATCCATTTTTTAAGGCTCGTGATGGAAGAGCCCTGGGGTCTCGTGCGTCCTGTGTGGCTTGCAGAGCACCCACCGAAGGGACATTTAGATTACCTCTGCTTCGGAAGCAGAGACTGGGAACATCACTGGAATACTGGAATGAGCTGGCTTAAAAGAATTTGGTCAAATACGTAATAACTCCAGGCATAGTCACCGCGGTTTGTCAAGACACATTAAAAAGCCCGTTTTTCCTTTTCCCTTTTTTTTTTTAAATGACCCTTTTTTCTTGCTTAATTTCATGGGTCAACTTAAGGTAAACCCCAGGCTCGATTTATGGCATTGGGTGAGTTGTTTTATGGACATCTGAAGTGTTGGCCATAGGACTTTTTTGTGCTGTTGTTCAAAGCGGCGTACTTGCTGCCTCAGAATGTGGTTAAAGTAATGGTTATAGAGAGGGCCAACTCCTGGGAAACCACGTAGACTTTTTCGTTTCTTTTGTTTCTTAAAATACCAGTTGCATCACAGTGTCTGAATACAAGTTTACTCAGTAATTTCTTCCCTGGAAAAGTCTTCAGTGTAATCTTCCGAACCAGGAAAACTTACATTTAGCCACTGATCCCAACGTGGTGAAGTATGAACGTAGAAGTGTCACCCTCCTTGAAAATGTACTTCGTATGCATAAGACAGTCCGTTCCGTGTAAATATCTCTAGTGAGGGGGGAAAAAAAAAAGGTTAAAAGTGTGTGGGTGGGGGGGGGGGTGTTGGTGATGATGACAATGTTTGTCTTTTAAGTAAAGGCAGGAAATAGCCTAAAACTAAGGTTTGTCAGAAAGCTCGGGTGCTTCAGACAGAATAATTAGGCACGAGAGGTCAGACATTGTACTGAGGACGTCAGGATGATCTTAATTAGACTGAAGGTACTAAAAGAAGCAGAACTGAAAACCTGACTATTCATGGATATTAATATGAACAGATCATCAGAATGAGAGCTACATTTGTCTCGGATGTACCCAGCTCTTCAGTAATGAAAGGTGCATACTGATGTATGAGTGTCAGCAGCTAAGGTTAGCTTAATTTTAGAAAACGATTGAATGCTGCTTCTTGCCAAATCGTCTTTTTCTGGTCATGGACGGTGTACATAACAGTTTGTTTTTATAGAAAACCTTCCTGAATTTGATGCAGATACATAGTTACTCAGCAAACCTTTTAAGTACCAAGCACCAAAAGTATTCTAGAAGGACGGTCCCTGACTTCACATCATTTCCAGTTCAGTGGGAGAAACAGAGTGTGATAGTTAATACAAGAAGTCCTTGGATAACGGTGTGCTGTGAGAGTCCTAGGTAGAGCCATCATCTCAGACTGGAGGGCAGGCCACCAGAGGAAGGGGTGCTTAAGCTGAGTAGGCACTGGGCGAGGAAACCGCATATACAGAGTCCTGAATGGACCTGTTGGCCGGTCCGTGTGGTGGGAGGTAGGAGTGTGGCTGGGAAAGAGATGGGGGCAGTCAAGGCAGGAGAGCCAGCCAGAGGCATTAACTCACAGAGGACCTTGTTTGCCATTTGTAAGGCTGGATCTTTATCCTGAGGACTGTGGAGGCTGGTGAAGCCTTTCTTTCTCTGTGGAGACGTGAAGGATGGGTCGGAGTGGTCTGAGACTGAGGAGATCAGACGACTATTCTGATAATCCAGAGAGGGGGGCGTGAATGAAAGCAGTGGGATATGAAGAGAGGACACACTCTTGAGCGCTAGCTAGAGAGTAAATTTGATAGGGCTTGCAAATTGATGTGCTGTCGGCTTGAAAGAGGAGGGTAAGGTGATCCTAAGGTTTGGGGCTTGGGAAGCTGAGCCTATTTTTGGCAGGTGGGGCTTCTCACAGGTCAAGAATGTGGATGAGGGAATAGCGTAGGAGGAAGATGGTGATGAAGTTACTTTGGGGTATGTTGAGCTTTACACGCTGCTGAGGCATCCTAATAGAAGTGGGCAGAAGACAGTTGGGATAGGTGGTGCTGGAGAGACGAGGAGAAAGCTCTGGTCGGAAGCACAGATTTGGGAGGCATCACAGAAGAGAGTAAAAGCTTGCATGGTTTGGATGAGGTCACCGTGGAAGAGTGTGTTGAAGGAAATAGCAGGGGGCCGAGGACGGAGCCCTGGGCTATAGGGAACCTGGGAGGGAGGTCTGATGAGGAAATGAAGAACGGGGAGAATGTGGTGTCTTGGAAACCAAGACCGAATGAAGGTTGAAGGAAGAGATAGTGGTTAACGGTGTCAGATGAGGATTGAGTGCACTTGGCAACTGTCGTGTCTCTGATCACCTTTACATAGGAAGGACACACACAGGGTCTGAAGAAGGAAGCTCCGTGATTGGCACCACCCATTTCAGTAAATGGCTTTCATCTAACTGCCCCACCCAGAAGGCTGGGACCCACCCTCGATTCCGCCCTGCCCCTCATCAAGCCCCACATCCGGTTCTGCCATCGCCCAAATGCGTTTGGAATTCACCCCCTCTTTTTTCTTGTCAACGAACAGTCCGCTTTTAGCATTTTAGGCAGAGTCACCCAGCTGGTCTCCCCCATTTCCCCATCTTGCCTCTTTTTAATCCATTCTTCGCCCAACTGCAGGAATGATTTTTAGGAAAATGTAATCAGATCGTCTTACTTTCTTGCTTACAGTCCTTAATGGCTTCCCCTGACATTCTCAATGACTCACCAGCTTCTCCCCATGGCCTGCGGTGCTTTGTGTGAGATCTGGTTACTGCCTCTCTGACTTCAGCTTGTGTCACTCACCCCCTTGCTCGCTCTATTCAAGCCACACTGCCATCTTGTTCTCTTTGACACTCATCCCCCTCTCAGGTCCTGTGCATTTGCTGTTCTGGTTCCCTGGCATACCGTTTCCCCAGGACCGCCCAGAGCGGTCTCCTTTTCATCAGTGAGGGCATAAATGTCACTTTTTCAGGGGCACCTGGGTGCCTCAGTTGGTTAAGTGACCGACTTTTGATTTCAGCTCAGGTGGTGATCTGATGGTTCGTGAGTTCAAGCCCTGCATTGGGCTCTGTGCTGACAGCACAGAGCCTGCTGGGATTCTCTGGTCCCGTGTCTCCGCAGCTCTCTTGCTCGCATGCACACACATGTGCTTTCTCTCTCAAAAATAAATGTCTTTTTATGTAAATGTCTGTAAATGTCTTTTTTTCAGAGAGGCCTTTCTCTAACCACCCTACCCAGGGGAGTTCCCTGTTATCATTTCCTGGTCCTTTGTTTATTTCTTTTTTGTAATTTCTGACTATTTGGTTTTTCTTCTTTCCTCTCTGAGAATCCAGGACAGATAGCGTTTGTCTTGTTTATATAAATATCCCCAGTGCTTAGCACAGTGGATAGGATAGATGCTAATGGTTGTTAAAGTTGCAGTGAGGCATATGTATGGCTCAATAACAGTTTGTTAGTAGTTTGTAATCTGTAGTTAGGCTTTAACCTGGCGCATAGCGGGTATCCAGTGTTTCTTGAAACAAGGAATATTGGGGCGCCTGGGTGGCTCAGTCGGTTAAGCGTCCGACTTCGGCTCAGGTCACGATCTCGCGGTCCACGAGTTCGAGCCTCGCGTCGGGCTCTGGGCTGATGGCTCAGAGCCTGGAGCCTGCTTCCGATTCTGTGTTTCCCTCTCTCTCTGCCCCTCCCCCGTTCATGCTGTGTCTCTCTCTGTCTCAAAAATAAATAAATAAACATTAAAAAAATTTTTAAAAAAAAAAGAAACAAGGAATATTTTTTCCCCAAGTGTGATTTCATGTATCATCTGGTTATTTTCACTCTTTAAGTATGTGTGCAATAAATTAACATTCTCCAACTACCTTATTTTTTTAGTTTCCTTATTTATTTATAAGCTTATTTATTTATTTTGAGCGAGACAGAGAGAGTGTACAAGGGAGGGGCAGAGAGAGAGGGAGAATCTCAAGCAGGCTCCGTGCTATCAGCTTAGAGCCTGACGCGGGGCTCAAACCTACAAACTGTGAGATCACTACGTCAGCCAAAATTAAGAATAAGAATCGGACACTCAACTGACTGCCCCTTAAAGTTTATTTATTTAACTAATCTCCACACCTAATGTGGGGCCTGAACTCATGATCCTGAGATAGAGAGTCACATGCTCTTCTGACTGAGTCAGCCAGGCGCCCTCTTCAAAGACTTTAAACATCATAGTTCTGGAATTACTAGTTATTACATATTTAAATTATTTGATCATGTTTGTTGTAGCCCTTAAGTGTTTTGTCAATAGGACTTTTCTATTACTTGACGCTTGTTGCCAAGATTTAGACTTGAGACACTACCTCTGCAGTTGAAACGCCACGGATCTCAGTACTAATTCCGTCAGCCTTTTGCTGATTTACCCGTCAGGATACTAAAACTTAGTCTTAAAAAAAAAATTCTACCACTTGTTTTTACTCTAACTCTAGCATAGCCGCTAGGCTCAGATACTGCCGAAAGAAGAAATAAAAACAAGTCCTCTGTGAAAGATCTAAGTGAAAAGTACATGAAGCGAAGTTTGTGTTTTCACCAAGTCTTTATGCACTAAATAAACACCTACCGAGTGCCGGGCGCCCTTTGAATTACTGTGGATACAGCAGGGAGACTGGATCCTTCACAGGATGGGTATGCTTCAATCATGAATAATAAAGGACAGATTATGAGGCGCCTGGGTGGCTCAGTCGGTTGAGCGTCCGACTTCGGCTCAGGTCACGATCCGTGGTCCGTGAGTTCGAGCCCCGCGTTGCGCTCTGGGCTGACGGCTCAGAGCCTGGAGCCTGCTCTGGATTCTGTGCCTCCCTCTCTCTCTGCCCCACCCCCGCTCATGCTCTGTCTCTCTCTCAAAAATAAATAAACATTAAAAAAAAATAATAAAGGACAGATTAAAAATTCACGACAGTCACCACTTTTAAGAAAATATGATTCACCTATTATGCAAATTCACAGAATTAAAAAAAACCCATAGAGCACTATTTGTATTACAAAATAGGTATTTGTTTCAACTCACAAAGGACACATGAGATTTCGTTGATGGTTGATCTTTCCTACTGAGTTTTTAGAATGCGATTTGATTGGGAAAGACCCGATCTACATGGTTTTTCAGAAATATTGCTGCATCTAGAAAATGCTGGCCTACCTGTTAAATATTTCTCACATTCCTTTCTATTCCCACTGAGGCTGATTCACGTGATTCCACAATCACATTTTTCCTGGATGATTAGAATCTTCTACGGGCCCCCAAAGCCGGTGTTTTTATTTAAGTTGTATCTTTTATCTGAGAATTTGAATTCTCTGTAAAACGTGCATCTCACGTGTACCTAAGCCTTGTGAAGATTTTAATCTTGCTCTCTCCGATCACTGGCATAATTTGAAAAGCGAGAATAAAGGGTTTGCTCTGACAGAATTTTTATGGATTCGTTTGGTCTTTAGGTCCCATCAAAGGGAATTTAATTATTAGAAAAACTAGAAGGTCTCAAGTATCGTACGGCTCTGGGTCTTGGTCCCTGCGGCTGAAGAGATATGAAGTCTTCGTGTATCTTGAGTGATTTTCCTTTCTTCCTTTTCCACTCTTATTTTGCCAAGTGCTTGACATTAGCAATGCCCTAGAGTCCAGACCACAGTCCTTGGGACTTTGACTGCGACAAGAAGGCAGAGATCAGTTGGCTTTGGGCCCATTCCTGGTGCCTAAATTGAGAAATTTAATGGTCTCTTGGGACCTTTACATCTTTGCCCTTAAACCTCTTTATTCATTATCTTTTTGAATGCATGTGGCTCCTGTGATTTTTATTCACTTATAATTTTCTCTTGGTCCCATTAAGCCTTTATCAAGAAAAGGATGATTTCATTAATAAATTGTTCGGTAATCTATTTATTTATTTTTCTTCCAAACTCAGGGGTCTCTTTGGAAATTGTGATACTTTGCAGTACCTCTGATTGACTGGGCATGTAGTTGGAATGTGGTTGGCCCTTGAAGAACACTGGGGTTAGGGACGCTGACCACCCCCCACCCCAGTCGAAAATTCAGTTACAACGTTGCTTCCTGAAAA
Organism: Herpailurus yagouaroundi; assembly: GCF_014898765.1. Taxonomy (NCBI): domain Eukaryota; kingdom Metazoa; phylum Chordata; class Mammalia; order Carnivora; family Felidae; genus Herpailurus; species Herpailurus yagouaroundi. The sequence goes on along the minus strand of NW_024412436.1, from coordinate 5,235,116 downwards.
CTTAACTGCTAATGGCCTACTGTTGACTCCTATTGTTCAAGGGCTCAACTGTAGTTTTCTAGCAACTGATACACTGAACCCAGACCTTAGTTGTAATTAATTGGGTTTAGAAATGTACTATGTCTTTACCTAGCCTAAGTTATTTATTATTGTAGATAACTGCCACACAGATTGAAATCCACAACTTGAGCGCAGTTAGTATCATGCTGTAACCTACTGAACAAACTTGGATGAATTTGCAGTGAACGTTGTTCATGCTAGGACTCTGATGTTCTACTTTGGGACCTGGGGAATTTATTCTGTGCAATTGAAAGACATTTTTGGGGGTGCCTGTGTGGCTCAGTCAGGTAAGCATCTGACTTTGGCCCAGGTCATGATCTTACGGTTCGTGGGTTCAAGCCCCGTGTCAGGCTCTGTGCTGACAGTGTGGAGCCTGCCTGGGATTCTCTCTCTCTCCCCGCTCTCTCTGCCCCTCCCCTACTTGCATGCTTGTTCTCTTGTTCACTGTCTGTCTCTCAAATAAATAAGCTTTTAAAAAAAATAAAAAAAATTATTTTTAAGATGCCTTTATCAAAATTAAGAAATGTGTTATTCTTTTCTCTTCAGTCATGAAGGAACACAGTGTGGAGTTATGTCACTTTAACATAATCTTGTGCTTTTTCCAGATAGCACTTGAAAAAAATGAAGGTGCTATATTGAGCTTCACTGAGAACTTTGAGTCTGCACCAGACCATGTCTTATAGTGAGTTACTCTCCAGTCACGTTCAGGTTGTATTTGTCATATAGCCTTCTTCTACCTAGGTGATAGGTAAAAGACTCAGTTTCCTAAGAGAAAAATGTGTTAAAATGCAAATATTTGAAATCTCCTGAATGGCTAAGAAGGGCAGAGAGAAAGTGAGTAGTTAGGGAGAAATTTTGAATTGATTGATATTATATCTGTCTGTATAGATACAGGTTTTGTGTGTGCGTGTGTGTGTGTGTGTGTGTGTGTGTGTGTTCTACCGTCTATAGTTCCTGTTTCTTAGCCCTTAAAATTTGGATTTAGAACTAGCTTCCTGTTGTCTTTTGCTCTGCCTTTAGTGACTGAGTGCTTACTGTGTGCCAAGCCTTTGCTAAGCAACTTACGTGCATTATCTCATCAACTCATTACAATTCTGTGATAATTATTATTTTTATGAATTTTATAGATGAGGAAACGAAGAATCAGATAGGTTGTGTAACTTGCCCAAGGCTACACAAAGCTCATATTTGATGGAGTTGGAACTCAAAGCATATATTTTTGCAACTTCTCTGCTGTATTATAGAATTTCTCTTGCGAAGTCTCCAAACATTTTTTAGGAGGCTTTTGGCATGTCTGAAATGTTTACAGAGCGTCTTTACTCTGTCCCACGGTGTCCACCAATTTCCTTCTCTTTGTGGTAATGTTTGTGTGAGACTCTCCAAGCCTCCGTACTGCTGATTCTGCTCTGGAGACACAGAGCCTCCGTGTTGAAGCCATCCTTACGAACAGCGTGGAGTCTGTTCCACCCAATGCTCTGACTACTCCTCAGGGATTTTTAAAGATTTATTATTTATTTTTGAGAGAGAGAGAGAGAGAGAGAGAGGAATGTGGGAGAGACAGAAAATCCCAAGCAGCCTCTGCACTGTCAGCACAGAGCCGGATGCAGGGCTCGAACTCATGAACCGCAAGATCGCGACCTGAGCTGAAATCAAGAGTCAGATGCTTACCCCGACAGACACCCAGGCGCCCCTACTCCTCAGGGATTTTTAATCTTGAGTGGTTTTCATAGGTTCTTCTCCCTCTTACGCAGATCCTTCTGGCTAGGACACAGCCGGAATCTACCAATCAACCAAGTGTCTGACTCCATGCTGGGCTCAGAAAGGTCCCTTGCCCCTCGTCAGGAGGCTCTACATGTGGACCAGCCCACTGAGCCTTTGCCTGTCTGCTTGGGCTGAGTTCTTCTGGAGGCTGTGCTGATCTTTCTGCAGTTAGACCAGTGGCAGGCTTACCCTGCAGGACGTCCACACAGGCCCAGGGTGTTTGCAGCAGAGGCTCCTCGCCGGTGCCTTTCTTTGGCCCCTGCACCCCTGCGCCCCATTGGCCGAGGCCCTGTGGCCCTGTGGCCTTGCCGTCTACCTCTAGAGGAGGTCCAGCCCTGAACTTGTGGGGACTTGCTCTTCATCAGCTTTCCACTGTTAGGAACTTAATTTTTTTCCCCGGTGCCTGGCAGTGTAGAAGAACCTTGGTGAGAGTTGCTGAATCGTACATCGTGGAGAAGGCAGAGAAGGTCTTGACAGTAAGTCGAGGCGACACCGATTGTGATCAGGCTGTCATACGTGCGCTTCAGAAACAGAACACGCTGGGGGGCAGTTTCTCGTTCTCCCTTCAGAGCGTAGCTTCGCAGCCTCTTATCAGCACTTTAAAATCTCCAGATCTCTGGAAACCGAACGTTTTTTTCTAAGCTTGACACAAACTCTTTTTGGTTGCAGAATTTGACTAGTACTAATGAGAGCCTATTTTTAGGCACGATCCCACTCGGTGTGACTGATCCGTGTTTCACTGCAGAAATACTGATGTGTTTGGTTACGGGATGCTTCCCGGGGCCCTGCCGGGGCTGGGAGATGATATATAGTGTAGGCATTGTATTAATTTTTTTTAAACCTGAAAAATTCTCCATCTGAAACACATCTGGCCCCGGGGGTTTTCGGTAAGAGGTTGTGGGCCCGTACAGTATTTTATCTCTGAAATTTTCTCTTACTCTTGTAAATACCAAGAGCAACAGAACACGTTTTTAGTTCTTTAAGTATTTTGGTACATAGAGCTAGTGGTTTGCCACTTAAACACCTTCATTCAGATTCCTTTTTTTAATTTATGCTAGCTTGGACCTGTCCTCCCCTTTACTGAGGGGTTCTGGGTCTGTAAACTGGCTCAAGGTTGGAATTGATTGAGGACATGTGACTTTATGTTTTTATGACTCAAGACTTTAATTCACTTGACCTACAACTTTTCTGCTTATAAAGATCAAGTGGGGGGGGCGCCTGGGGGGCTCGGTCGGTTAAGCGCCCGACTCTTGATTTTGGCCCCGGTTATGATCTCGCGGTTCGTGGGTTCGGGCCCTGTGTTGAACCATGGGATTTTTTCTCCCTCTCTCTCTCTTCCTCTTCCTCTCTCTGCCCCTTCCCCCGCCTCTCTCTCAAGAGAAATCAAAACAAAACATTAAAAAAAAGTCTTTAGGGGGCGCCTGGGCGGCGCAGTCGGTTAAGCGTCCGACTTCAGCCAGGTCACGATCTCTCGGTCCGTGAGTTCGAGCCCCGCGTCAGGCTCTGGGCTGATGGCTCAGCGCCTGGAGCCTGTTTCCGATTCTGTGTCTCCCTCTCTCTCTGCCCCTCCCCCGTTCATGCTCTGTCTCTCTCTGTCCCAAAAATAAATAAACGTTGGAAAAAAAAAAAAAAAAGTCTTTACATGTCAGGTAAGAATTGAGGAGGCTGCCCGTCTGTATCTCTTCTAGGAACACCACGATCACCCAGCTAATGCTGCAGGTCTGTGCAAGGCTGGCTGCTCTGATTCTGCCCTCACTCCACAGTGTTCAGGTACCCAGACCCACCTCTGCCGCTTGGCCCCTGCCGCTCCAGGAAGCACTTCCTTCCATCGCCTTTAGGAGGCACTGTTCCCACCGAAGGGCTGGCTTACAAAGTAATCACAGAGCTTTTCAGGGATGCCGGGGCTCCTCCCAGAAATTCATTTCTCACCGTCATGGGGAAAGGTGTGTCTGCTGGACCCTCCCGGGGGAGTAGGGGGGGGGCGGGGGGAGTGGTGAGTAGGTCTCAAATGACAAATCCACTCCAACGTTCCAGTCTACCTAAGCCTTTGAATCCCTTCCTCTCTATTAACCCGAGACAGGCCTGGCACTTCATGTTCATTTGCTGTGGCCGCTTGTGACCCACGTTTCGGCCAAGGAACCGACTATTAGAGCTCTTTGTGACTCTCTGAGCTGCAACACGAAATGCAGAACCTCTGTTGAGCGCGCCCATATCAATAAATTTGGCCTGATGCACTTTTGTTTCTTTTACCGTTCTCCCACACGCAGTCCCTGGATCTCTGTCTGTATAAATGAGAAAAACCCAGTAGTTCTTTTGGAGTGTAGTGGGTCTCCTCGTGGGTCATGCTCTGTACCTCCGGGGGCCTTCTGTGACTGGAGTCTGGTTCTAAATCTGGAAGCACAGAGGAGTGGTGGGTGTGGGTCCAAGGAAAGTCGTGTCTTTCAGGGCAGCTGCCTCCGAGAGGCCGTCACCGTTTTCTCAGGTTAGTCTGCTCAGGCAGGTGTCTTCCACTGAGAGAAGACGCATCAGCGTTTAGGGGTTCGGTGTCTCCACCTTATCAGAGTCTTCCCACAGCGTCCCCGGTTTTCAGGGTTCTAGTCCTTTCTAGTCAGTGCTCTCACTTGAATAGATGCCCTGTGAGGTTAGGAGTTGTGTTTGCTTTATAGTTCAGTCCCTCTCAGGATGAGATTCTGGGCTTGGTGTCCTCAGTCTCGGCTCGGTGGCTAAAGCAGATAAGGGTCTCTTTCAGGATAGAGAAATTTTCTGATCATTTGTTCAGAAATTCAACTTGGAATTTGGACCCCCTCTTTCGCACCTTATCTAGTGACCTTAGGAACAATCAGCCGATATCATTGTATTCATTAGTTTGATGAATTTTCAAAGGTATTATATACTTGGTGACCCAGAACCTTGCCTTTATAAGTGTTTGATTAGTAGGATATCCAGTGATGATGTTTACATATCTCTTTGACCATATCGTGCCATGGACTATCGGTGCTCTCTTTACCTACTGGAAATTGAGTCATTTGTGTCTTTAAATCTAATCACATTAGAGGGGCGCCTGGGTGGCGCAGTTGGTTAAGCGTCCGACTTCAGCCAGGTCACGATCTCGCGGTCTGTGAGTTCGAGCCCCGCGTCAGGCTCTGGGCTGATGGCTCGGAGCCTGGAGCCTGTTTCCGATTCTGTGTCTCCCTCTCTCTCTGCCCCTCCCCCATTCATGCTCTGTCTCTCTCTGTCCCAAAAATAAATAAATGTGGAAAAAAAAAATTTAAATCTAATCACATTAGAAAGCCAATTCCAGACACCCCAGGATCAGATTCAGAAAACTTGGCCTTGAGATTCTGTTAGTCTAGAACCATTCTCTGTACCCACATCTGCATTAGTGTTTGAGAACCAGAACCATAAGGATGGATGGATGGATGGATAGATGGATGGGTAGGTAGATAGATAATTTTAAGGAAATGACTCACACAGTTATGTAAGCTTAGTAATCCTAAAATCTACAGGATAGGCCAGCAGGGTAGAGATTCAGGGAACTAGTATAGTTTGAGTCTAAGGGCAGTCTACTGGTAGTATTCTTTTTCAGGGGTGGTTAATCTTTCGTTCTTTTACAGCTGAATGGATGAAGCCCCCCTACACCGTGAAGGATAGGATAATTTACTCTACTCAAAGTCTGCCAGTTTCAGTGTTTCAAAAAACAACTTCATAGAAACATCCAGGTTAATCTTTGGCCAAAGATTATTGGTCCATCAGCCAAGATGATACAAAAAAGTAACCACCACACCAGGAATGAATTATACAAGATAGGCCGTAGGTGGAAATCTCAAATTGTTGATGTGGCCGGGTTGTGAACAGTTCTGTTCTTTGCTCTGTTTCAGTACTTCCTGTCCACATCTCATGTCAGTGATGTCTGACCTCCTCTCACCCATGCGACACTTTGATAAAGGCCACCTGATATCGCCAAACCAAATGACCTGTTCCAGGCCTTTTCGTTCTGGACTTCTTTGCTTTCTTTGATGATCTGATCTAACTTCCTCTGATCTAACTTCGCGCTGATCTAACTTCCTCTGTCTTTGAGACGTCGCTTCTGCTTCTCATTGCTCTTCCGTTCGCCCCAAGCCTTTCCCTCCCTCTGGTGCCCTGGCGTTGATTTTCCTTCGGTTCTGCTCTCAGCCCTCTGGTAGTCTCACCATGTGCTCATCTTTGGTGACCTTCTCCTTTCGTTCTTTCTATCACAACCCATATTCGGTAGATACAGGCATTCCATAAGGATTCGTTAGGGACACGCTGACTCCCAAATGTGTCTTCATCGCCCTGAACTGCAGACTCTTGCGCCTTGTCCACATACTTTCCTCAGAGCATCCAGAGGCACCCCGACCCTGCATACTGAAAACTCAACTCCACGTATGTCTCCTTTCCCACACTGCGCCTCCCCCCCCCCCCCCCCCCCCGCATTCTTCTCATTTCCTGCTGTCCCATTTGCTTTTCCCTCAGTCGCCCAAGACAAAAGCTTGGGCATCATCTTAGACTCCTCCCTTTCCCTCCCCCACCTCCGTGAATGTAATCAGAGTCTTGCCAGTGTTTTCCTTCTATTTCTGAATGCATTTCTACCTTTCCAGTGTGCTGGGACAAGTCCCAGTCATCTTAAGCCCAGGTTACCATGAGAGCCTCCTCACGGGTCTCCCCTCCGCGACATGCTCCCCTCTGGTCTGCCCTCCCAGCTGTTGCCAGAGAGAGGGGTTTTTCATGGGCGGATGCAATCAGGCCACTCCCGTGCTAAGACCCTTCATCCCTGTTATCTCTGGGATGAGCTCAGGTCCTTAACTTGATTCCTACGTCCTGCCCTGATCTGCCCTCATCGGCTGCCATTCTCTTCTTGCACTCCACTGATTGTTTGCAACGTTTCTGCCTGATACTCATTTTGCCTTCTTGATTTTGTGTATGATATATTCAGTCTCCCTCTTGATTGCCCTTCTCTGTATTTGTTTACCTGGCTGACTCCTATGTAGCCTTTCCATCTCAAGTGCAATGTCATCTAGCAGATATCCCCAGGTAAGGCCAAGCACCCTGTCTCTAAGCTTCCTTTCTATTGCTTTATATAAGATTATCTTTTTATAAGATAGCTTCTCCAAATGCAGAAACTGTGTCTTATTCATCTCTGGGTCTCCGACATTTAGCACAATACCTAGACCGTGGGAAGCATTTAGTAGCTATTAGGCGAACCATTAAACTGAACCCCAGGTGGGAACCGTAAACATCAGAGCAGAGAGTGAGCGAAAATAAGGAGGCAGGTCCTCCTAGAACTTGGGACCTCAAGATCCAGGGAGCAGTCAGGCCTTACTCCAGACACTGGACTTGACAGTGATATGGCTCAGGGGGAAACCATCTAACCAAGCTCTCAAGGGCACGATACTCAGTAAGAACATAATGTCAGCTTATTAACTTAAAGTAAGCATTATAAATGCTGGGGCGGGGGGCAAAGTGGTTAAGTGGATGGGGTTGGTAGTGCACTTTTCTCCCCTGTGTAAAGACAGACTGTCCTCACAAGATAGTCCAGGGAATATGGGATCATCAGAGTGACCACAGTGGCTACAGTCGTCAAGCGGTGGTAGCCTGAAATAGCTTTCTGTCCGTGGTAGGTATATATAGATAGATAGATAGATAGATAGATAGATAGATAGATAATAATGAACTGACAGATGCATTGGACTGGTTAAGTCCTGCTTTTCACTGGCCAGTGCTGCCCTGCACTGACAATGACATCTTAGACATGAAGAGACAGCCTAGAAACCTTGACTGGGCTTTAGAGTTTCCTGTGTCTTGAGAGAGCCCCTAGACAGAGAGCCTGTCGCATAGAGTGGATTCTCCACGGGTGAATAGTATCACCCGTGGAGTGTTGATGCTTCTCGTTTCAAAACTCGTTAGCCTCTGTGTTTTTCTTAATCTGTTTTTTTATCAGGTTTTGAGGTATTTACTACACCAACATAACATGGAAAGAATGTTGGACACAGGCGTGCACAAAAATGAACACACGTGTGGCGGACGCCCGTGGCACCTAGCAAGGCAATGGCCCCAAGTAAAATGAGCGTATAACTGCCAGCCCCGTTATTGCTGATGTCCATTGCTCTCGTGTGTAGTCTCCCTACTGTTTATAACAAAATATATTATTTTTTTCCTTACATGTCTGCTCTTTCTTGGCTCTCCCGCTACAGTGTAAATCTACGCTGAGGCCCAGAAAAGAACCTGAAACGGTGGGAACCCAGTAGATGTCTGTTGAGTTGTGGGTCACCATATAGCAACGTGTTGCTATATACTTGGTTCAAGTAAAGTTTTGAGATACAGGAGCTTTCTGAATATCTAAAATAAAAATTAAAACTCTAAAATCGGGGCCCCTGGGTGGCCCAGTTGATTGACTCTTGATTTCAACTCAGGTCATGAACCCAGGGTCTTGGGAGCCCTGCGTTGGGCTTTCTGCTGAGTGTGGAGCCTGCTTAAGATTCTCTCTCTCTCTCCTGCCTTTCTCCCTGAGCGCACACACACACTCTCTCTCTCTTTCAACAAAAAAAACTGTCTAAAATTTTAAGGTATAATTTACCTTATAAAAGCATAGAGTTTGAGCTCTGAAAGTCTCAGCAGGTGCTGCCTGCCTCTGAGCATTGCCATGACCCCCCCCCCCCCCCACACACACACACAAGGAGCCCCAGGGAGCCTGCTGAGCAGCTTTCTACCTGGGGAACAGGCCGGAGGGCTTGTTTTGTACCTCCCTCTCAGGGAGTGTCTGCATTTTCCCTTCATTTGTCATATCCCTGTTGACCACAGTCACCTGCAGGGAGTTTCCAGGCGCGTGCTGCCTCTTGACGAGTTGTGTCTTACGGCTCTGAACATCTGCTCTGACCATCTGTCCTACCCGCTTGTCTTCCCCGAACCTCGTCAGTACCAGAAAATGCACCAGCTCCAAAACCTCCCCCCGTCGGTCAAGCACCCTCCTCTTCTTCGAGTCTGACTGCAATACTTTCTGGAACTCATTACCTCTGATGCCTCCCCATTTTCGTATTTACGTGAATCACTTCCTGGCTGCTCCTGTCTCCTTCTCCAGCCTGGAGTCTGTGATCCATTGTTAGAATCACTTCCTTGCAAAAATTCCTGCCTCCTTTGCTCTTCTGTCCCTTCATTGTACTGGGTGGGGAATACAGCTTTGGGGAAACCCGAAGCCCTTTTCGTCTACCCAGAGCTTTATTGCTTTAGTTATTGCCTCTCTTTGGATCATTCTTCTTACAGTACTCCCTTTCGCTACCTTTCCAGGCTCCGGCTCTCAGCAGAATTTCTCACGAACTGCCTGTGCTCCTGTCTCTACCTGGGACACCCTTCCTTCCTTCCCATCCTTCTGGAGTCCAACCTTGTCACAGCTGCTTCCTCCTCATACAGACTTCTCCTGTCAGGATTGTCCGTGCGCTCCAGGCTGCCAGTCCCTCTTTACCCTTTGCTGTGGTCATCTTCTGAGACCTTTCTGCCACGCCCCTTCCCTTGGCTTCCCGACACCCCGTTCTCTGGTTTTCTTCCCTTCTCACAACTTGCCCCCGTCCTCCCTCCATACCTCACCTCGACAGCTCAGTGCTCCCCATCACTGAAGCCTGGCCCTTATCTTTCTCTACATTATTGTCCAATGTGGTGACATTTTCTTCTGTGATTTAATGTTTTATTTATTTTTGAGAGAGAGAGAGAGTCAGGAGATGAGTGGGGGAGGGGCAGAGAGAGAGAGGGAGACATAGGATCCGAAGCAGGCTCCAGGCCCCGAGCTGTCAGCACAGAGCCCGATGCGGGGCTCGAACTCGTGAACCATGAGATCGTGTCCTGAGCCGAAGTCGGATGCTCAACTGGCTGAGCCACCCAAGTGCCCCTCTTCTGTGATTTTAACAACCACCTGTGTATTGCTATCTTCAGAAATGTATACACAGCCAAGACCTCTGTGAGCTTCAGCCCTCCATATCCTGGTACCTACTTGACTCCATTCGGAGGTGTGTAGACGTCTCAGACTCAACATTTGCAACAACGCAGGTTGATTTCTCTTCCTTCTCCCCAGCTAAACGTCCAGCTCTATGAGCACCTTTATTTATCTAGCTGTTCAGGCCAGAAACCCAGGAGTCACTCTTGGTTCATTTTTCTTCATTCCCCTGTTCAGTCGTCAGCACGAAGTCCTGTTTAGTGTCCATTTCTGCCTCGTCACCCCGCCCCTGCCGCCCAGGCCACCGCTACCCTGTACCAGAACCGCTATGGTACCTTCCCGCCGGTTTCTCTGTTTCTGTCTGTATTGCCCCCATTCTGTTTCCCGCACGAGAGCAGGAACCATTTTGCATCAGATCATAATCGCTTTCCTTAAAATCCTTCAGTTTGATCAACTTATTTTTGTTTTCCACATAATGTCAAAAACCTTGAATGCAAGTGCACATATAAGAGCAGGTTGGTGAAGTGTAATATTACGGGCAGATATATTAATAATCACTTTCAATAAAAGGTAATTTTCAACTCTTTTTTTTTTTAATGTTTATTTATTTTTGAGACAGAGAGAGACAGAGCATGAATGGGGAGGGGCAGAGAGAGAGAGGGAGACACAGAATCGGAAACAGTCTCCACGCTCTGAGCCATCAGCCCAGAGCCTGACGCGGGGCTCGAACTCACGGACCGTGAGATCATGACCCGAGCCGAAGTCGGCCGCTTAACCGACTGAGCCACCCAGGCGCCCCAATTTTCAACTCTTAAAATAAACATACATGGATTGCCTGAAGGCATTCCATAAGGAGTCCCATATCAGTCTACCAGAGTCAGAATGGGAACAATTGTTTCACGTTTTAGAGCCAAAACATTTTTTAGGTAGTGGTGGTAACTTTGAGCCAATGTTTGCTCTGGATGATATGATACAGAATTATAAATGTGACAGAGGAATATCTTTTCCCACTCATTCCGTTGCTAGGTTTATGGGTACGTTTTATCACTGAAAAACAGACACTTGGTGACAGTATTCGGCACGATTTCTTATGGCTGTCACAACCAGCCTCATAGGCACACAGCCAGTGCAGTCACACGGGGCACCGCACGCAGAAGGACCCCGCAATCAACTTGGGGTTTAATGCTCTGAGGTCACCGTCATGAAGCTCTTAATAATTTTATCTTTTTAAAAAATTATTTAAGGGGCGCCTGGGTGGCGCAGTCGGTTAAGCGTCCGACTTCAGCCAGGTCACGATCTCGCGGTCCGTGAGTTCGAGCCCCGCGTCAGGCTCTGGGCTGATGGCTCAGAGCCTGGAGCCTGTTTCCGATTCTGTGTCTCCCTCTCTCTCTGCCCCTTCCCCGTTCATGCTCTGTCTCTCTCTGTCCCAAAAATAAATAAACGTTGAAAAAAAAAATTTTTAAATTAAAAAATTATTTAAGTACTCTCTACACCTAACGTGGGGCTTGAACTCACTACCCTGAGATCAGGGGTCGTATGCTTCTCTGACTGAACCACCCAGGCGCCCCTGTGCGGTTTTTTTAATGTTTATTTATTTTGCAGAGAGAAAGAGAGCGTGAGGGTGCATGCATGAGGGAGGGGCAGAGAGAGAGAGGGAGAGAGAGAATCCCAAGCAGGCTCCACGTCCTGAGCAGAGCCCAGCTGAAGGCTCGAACTCACGAACTGTGAGATCATGACCTGAGCCGAAATCAAGAGTCAGACGCTTAGCCAACTGAGCCACCCAGTCCCCCTCCCCAATAGTTTTATCTCTGAATGTGTGCTTTAAAAAAATTTTTTAATGTTTATTTTTATTTTGAGAGAGATTGAGAGACAGAGTGCCAGCAGGAGAGGGGGAGACACAGAATCCGAAGCAGGCTCCAGGCTCTGAGCTGTCAGCACAGAGCCCGACACGGGGCTCGAACCCACGGACTGTGAGATGATGACCTGAGCCGAAGTCAGATGCTTAATCGACTGAGCCACCCAGGCGCCCCTTGAATGTGTGTTTTGTACATGAGTCTGATGAGACAGTGGGGTATACACAGGGACTTCAGAGCCCCTGCTCACATGCAGACTTGCCTCTTGCCACCTCCCTGCTTCCCTGGGATGGGTCTTTTTACCCAGCTGCTTTCCAGCACCTGGTCTCCTGGGCCCTGCACAACCTCCCCTGCTCTGTGACCACTGCTCTTCTCCCAGGGAGGATCGACGTCCGGTGCACGCTCTGGGGTATCTTTGGGCGTACGTGTGCTGTCCATTCCCATCCCCCTGTGGGCTGGCCCCACCACGGCGAGTGTGGTGAGTAACTCAGCAGGGACCTCTCACCCTCCTTCTCTAGGGTACCAAGCCCTTTCCCACTCCTGGCTTGGGCCCTGCACAGTGTGTAGCAGATGGCTGCCTTGGGCGACTGGTAGTAAGTGCCATGGGAAATTTCTGGACTAAAATCGTGTTGCCTGTGCTCTGTGTTCTAGAGCCAGCAGTGTGATCGGTTCATTTCTACTTCATCCTGGGGCATTCCCAAAGTTACTCTCCAAGAAAAGCGCTTGCTGTCGCCTTCAAGGGGCCCGCCCATCGCTCCCCTCCCTCGGGTGAGGTGGCCACAGATCTAGGCTACAGAGAGCCTTGATTTGGCACCTCGGTGTTTACAGCCGGCTCTGTTCTTTGATCTGTTAAGAATGTGGGTCTGCCTTTGATAATCAGCACAGACCCCAGTGGCAAAGAATATAACGGAAACGGTTCACCAAACAACTTTTATCAGCAGCCCAGTTAAGGGAAGTGGTCTTTGTAAAGGATTGTTGAAGTGACATACAGTCCATTTATTTCTGAAGCTGTTCCACGTTTTGTCCTCGGCTTGGCTTTGCACTTGGACACTTGGGCTTAGGCCCCTTGTACAGTTACTTTCTTTGAATCTATGGTGGTGTCATGTTGTTCGCTGCTTTTGGGGGGTTTTGTTTTGTTTTGCTTGTTTGGTTTTTTTTAAGAGTGTCAGGAGAACCTGCTTTATAAAACTCATTATTTCACTACCCTAGGTGTGGCTGGGGACACGCTCCTCACATGACTCAGCCTGCCCTGCGCATATAATGTATGTGAGAAATCTCTTCCAGAATGCCAGCCAGGGAAAGCTTTGTTTTAGCCACTTTATGGACCGTATCTCCTGCCTCTCTGTGTTCTATTCTCCTACCCCAATATCGATCTTTATATTTTCCTGATTTCCGTAGTTTATTTAACATTTATATGCATTTACGGTAAGTAGCATCAGCTCCTTTAGGCAGAGTGTGAGTAAGTAAAGGTAACGATGCCTCTTGCTTCCAGTAGTCAGGTCATATTGTTTTGGGTTTTTTTTTAATTTCTTTTAATGTTTTATTTATTTTTGAGACAGAGAGAGACAGAGCATGAGCAGGGGGAGGGGCAGAGAGAGAGGGAGACACAGAATCCGAAGCAGGCTCCAGGCTCTGAGCTGTCAGCACAGAGCCCGACGTGGGGCTTGAACTCACGAACCGTGAGATCATGACCTGAGCTGAAGCCAGCTGCTTAACCGGCTGAGCCACCCAGGTGCCCCGACATTGTTTTGTTTTCCAGTGCTCTGATCCTGGCTAACTTGGCCTCTGTCTCTGGATTCTGTGTGAACGATTGCTGAACAGCCTTTACTTACCGATTGCTTTAGAACACCTTCCATTTCGAGAAACAGATCTCATTGAGGTGGGGCTGGGCAGCCTTTCTAGCCTCTCCTTCCGGCTACAACTGGTACACCGTTGCCGAAGTAGCCAGTCCGGCCCACATCACACAGCTAAGGAGGCTGACGCCACAAAAGTGCCGTGGCAGGTGCAGCAGAAGCCTGGGGGTGACCTGTGTGTGCACTCAAGGTGCTTCGAGTGCATTTGGAGAGAGAACAAATAATGCACGAGATAAAGGGGACCACGATTTGGGAGCTCCTTATTGGTACAGTGGTTGCTCAGAGAAGGGCGAGGCTACTGTCTGTTTTGATGGGTACTTGGTATAGTCCAGAAGCATCCCATTGCACAAATATACCTAAGTGTCATTGCAGCTGCTCAGTTATTTATTAGAAGTCCATGTGGAGCTTCCACAGGCCAGGCATTCTTCTAAGCCCTTGAGCCCTTTAATGAGATACTAGCTCATTTCATTCTTGTAACAACCATAGACACTATTATGAGAACAATTTAAGCAGAAGTGGACACACAAAGGGGTCTTTGCGCCAGGTTATACACCATTCTATGTGATCTCAGGTAGCCCTCTGGCGTCCACAGTGACAGAGCACATAGCCACGCTGGTAGTTTTTCAGGATAAATTGTGGTATCATGTTAAAAACTTACCCTACAGGCGGCACAACTTTTTTTTTTTTTAATTTTTTTAACGTTTATTTATTATTGAGAGACAGAGAGACACAGAGTGTGAGCGGGGGAGGGGCAGAGAGAGAAGGAGACACAAAAATCCGAAGCAGGCTCCACACGGTCTGCACAGAGCCCCCAATGCGGGGCTCGAACCCACAAACTGTGAGATTGTGACCTGAGCCGAGGTCGGCCCCTTAACCGACTGAGCCACCCAGGCGCCCCAGGGGGGACAACTTTTGATAAGTAAAACAAGTAAGGTCCGTTAGAAAGTGCGGCTAAATAAAGTCCACGGATTCTGTAGGAACCTACGGATAGACGGGCAGTTGGCCTGCCACCTCCCTCTGAAATAAGTTCTCATATGGGCCTTAATAAAAGTTCTTGGGGCGCCTGGGTGGCTCAGTCGGTTAAGCGTCCGACTTCAGCTCAGGTCACGATCTCACGGTCCGGTCCGTGAGTTCGAGCCCCGCGTCGGGCCCTGGGCTGATGGCTCAGAGCCTGGAGCCTGCTTCCGATTCTGTGTCTCCCTCTCTCTGCCCCTCCCCTGCTCATGCTCTGTCTCTCTCTGTCCCAAAAATAAATAAATGTTAAAAAAAAATTTTTTTTTTAAATAAAAAATAAAAGTTCTTTTCATGGACCCTTTACAACAGTGGGTGAACATCTGTATGTGTTGGTTTCATTAAATTTAATTGGGAGTGAAATCAGAAGATTTGTTGCCACCAGTTCAAGAATAACTGTTGTGGGCGCTGAAGAGGTGGAATGGATCCCCCTCCCGTCCCCGCAGTATTGGGTTCAGGTGTAGAAACGGAAGGTACCTCGTATGCACCAGGAAGGTATCACAAGGTTTGCTAAACATGTAATGAGACGTCCTGGGAAGAGCAGGGCAGGCTTCCCAAGCAGGGTCAGAGGTGGCTTAGAAGAACAGGTAAAGGGGACTGGCTTCATCTTGACCCTGACCAGATGGTGGGGCGGGGCCAGGGCTGCTGGCTGGGGTTCGTGGTAACTTCCTGCCTGCTCCACGGGAGGGATCACCTGGGCTTTCTTATCAGCCTGCGTAGGGGCAGGGGCATGGGGCCGCCTGAAAGCCGTCAGCAAACATCGGACAAAAACGTTTTTAAGTGCTTACCATTGTTTCTGTTCTAGGGCAGAAATGTTGTCTGTGGACTAAAGTAAATACCATGTCACATTAATCTAATACTGCAAATGGAAGGTTCTGCAAACTCTAATATCAAGAATGTCTTGGGAACCTTGGACCCAAGGCCATATCCTGTGTATCTTTTAAAAACACGAAATATTTGACATCTTTAATACGTTCGGGTTAACCACGATTCTGAAATACTTGGTATTGTCTGGGTCGTTGTAGGCAAAGAAGCTTCTTTTTTTAGTTTTATTTTTATGGCATTAATGGTTTCTAAGTCTTAATCACATTCTTTGCGTACTTTATGAAGCAGATGCTTAATAAATAGGAACTCTTGGTTTTAAATTTAATAAATGGGACTCCTGTTTTACTGTGCGCATCTTAAGTTTTAGGTTCTGGGTTAACTGTTGGGGAGTAGGATCAAATGGGAATAAAATGCAGACTTTTAGATGCCAGAGGCCTGGGAGAGACTGGGAAACAGTTATCAGGAGACATGTTACGGGTAAATAGTCAGAAGACGACATCTTTACCTTTCAGATTTGTGGTTTACTGCAGATCTTTAATTTTCAGACAGTTTCTCATGTTTTAATATCTGTGACATTGGGATATGCCTTACAGTTGCTGGTGAGTCAGAACCAGCATTATTCAGTTCCCACTGGCACGTGAAATAATGGGTCTTAACCATCAGTGGCATCTTAGAATTGATGAAAGATGCAAATTTTTATAGCTTTATGCCTCTTCTGCAGAAGTGCATTCAAGCTTCAGGGAAAATATCCACAGTCAGAACCAAGTGCCAGATGTGATTGTCTTAGAGTTGCCTTGAAGGAAAAGTAGGCGTTGGCTCAGTGTGAGTGAGCGGGAGAGAGGAGCATGTACAGAGCACGTCGTCGTTAAGGACTGTATTGTGTTGGGGAATGGGCTAGGAGTTCGGTGTGGCAGAAACGTAGGATGGAGCGGGAGTGACACGGGGAGAGTGATCAACTGGCGGGATGGTAGCCTGGAGCCAGCCTTGGGAGGATTGGTGGGGCCGCTGGGGAGTTAGGTTGTATTGGTGCGTCCACATAGCGTCGTAGACCAGCTGCCCCTGTTTGCCTCAGCGAGGGGTGGGTAGCACTGACACAGTAACAGAAGAGGGTAGAGAATCCAGTACATCAAATTCCATCAGTGGTACAGAGCTCTCCCAAGTGAAAGCAGCTAGCCAGATGGTGCGGAATTGAATGGAAGGGAGAACTTTACCCACTGGGGCTATTTCCTTCTGCCCCAGGTGTGAGTAGAGCTGGGGTTCGGTGGCTTGTTTTGGAAGCCTGTTTCTGGACTGGTGCTATGACTGAAAAATAGAAGATGGCTTTCTTTCTTTCTTTCTTTCTTTCTTTCTTTCTTTCTTTCTTTCTTTTAAATTTTTTTTCATGTTTATTTTTGAGAGAGAGAGAGAGAGAGAGACAGAGCATGAGCGGGAGAGGGGCAGAGAGAGACGGAGACATAGAATCCAAAGCACGCTTCAGGCTCTGAGCTGTCAGCACAGAGCCCAACGCGGGGCTCGAACTCACAAACCATGAGATCGTGACCTGAGCTGAAATCAGAGACTTGACCGACTGATCCACCCAGGCACCCCAAGAATGGCTTTCATAGGGTAGTTTTAATCCAATTGGATGCGAATTTGGAGGAAAGCATGCAGGAAGGAGTGTTTCTAAGCTGTTTTTGGCTTTCTCCTAAGGGTCATTTATTATTCTTATCTTCCTCTAAAATATAACATCTGGTAGAAGAAGGTTTTAAAAAAGTTTTTCAA
Organism: Herpailurus yagouaroundi; assembly: GCF_014898765.1. Lineage (NCBI taxonomy): Eukaryota > Metazoa > Chordata > Mammalia > Carnivora > Felidae > Herpailurus > Herpailurus yagouaroundi. The sequence goes on along the minus strand of NW_024412436.1, from coordinate 5,218,050 downwards.
ATAGATTTTTTTCTCCTAAGTTTGGAAATTTGATCCCTTATAGGAAATATTTGTTCAGTTTGGGTCTCCAAATAAAAGAGGCACAGAAAATGTGTTCATCAGAGAGCCACTGAGATACAAAGAGAAGACCAATGAGGAAAAGTTAATGGAACCGGAATTAAACAGTATAGAAAACCGCTAATTTTTCTGTTACTTCCAGCTAATTTTGGCCTTCATACCCCCTGCTGTCGCTGAGTATATTGTTGCACAGAGCTTTGCATTGTTAAACTAGCGGAAGGGACTAGTCTATTAAAAACATTTTCGGGGCGCCTGGGTGGCGCAGTCGGTTAAGCGTCCGACTTCAGCCAGGTCACGATCTCGCAGTCCGTGAGTTCGAGCCCCGCGTCGGGCTCTGGGCTGATGGCTCAGAGCCTGGAGCCTGTTTCCGATTCTGTGTCTCCCTCTCTCTCTGCCCCGCCCCCGTTCATGCTCTGTCTCTCTCTGTCCCAAAAATAAACAAACGTTGGAAAAAAAAAAAAATTTATATTAGTCGATAAAAAAAAAAAAACATTTTCTAATTTCAGTTCACCTCTAATAAAAAAAAAACGGACATAGTTCAGAAGTTTAAAAAGAGAGTACTGTCCATAGTAAGAAATCTTTCTCTGTCTTCGGAGTCCTTGCTGAGGAGGCCAATGTTAGTTTCCTGTGTATCTTTCCAAAGACATTTTATTGAGATCTGTAAATTGGTAACATCCCCTACCCGCTGTTCAACAACTTGTTTTTTTAAACATCAGCTTTATTGGGATATAATCCACCTAGTATAAAATTCACCCCCTTAAAGTGTAAAGTTCGGTGGTTTTTGGTGTATTCACAGAGTAGTGCAGCCATCATTGCTACCTAATCTCGGAACACTTCCATCACCCCATGAAGAAGCCCTGTACCCCTTAGTGCTCACTCCCCATTCCTCTCTGCCTGCAACCCCCTCTAATCTACTTGTCTGTCTCTGTGGGCTTGCCTCTTCTGGAGATTTCTTGTAAATAGAATCACAGTGCGTCTAGTTTTCCTTAGCTTGATGTTTTCCAGGTACATCCTTTGCGTATATCGATATTTTGTTTCTTTTTATGCCTGAAAAATATTGTACCGGACTTTGTTTACCTGTTCGCCAGTTGATGAGCGTGTTTTCAGTTCTCTTGGATGCACACTTAGGAGTAGGATCGCTAAGTCGTAGCAACTCGAACTGCCAAACTGTTTTCCAAAGGGCTGCACCATTTTATGTTCCCACCAGCAACGCAGAGAGGTTTAATTTCTCCTCATCCTCACCAATACTTGTTACTGTCTTTTTGATGATAGTTATCCTACCAGGTATGAAGTGGCATCTCATTGTCGTTTTCATTTGCATTTCTCTCGTGATTAATGATGTTTCAGCATCTTATTGGCTTATTGGGTTATTTGTTTGTTTGGGTTTTTTTGGGGGAGAAATATCTATTCCAGTCCTTTGCCCATTTTTTAATTGGTTTGTCTTTTTTTGTTGTTGAGTTTAAAGGTCCTTTGTATGTTTGGTTACAAGCCCCTTCTCAGATACAAAATTTGCAAACAGTTTCTCCCATTCTGTGGGTTGACTTTCTTGATGGTGTTCTGTGAAGCACAAAAATTTTAATTTTGATTTAAGTCCAGTTTATCTATTTTTTTTTTTGTTGCGTGTGCTTTTGGTGCCACATCTAAGAAACCATTACCTAATCCAAGATCGCAGAGATTACTACGCTTTCTTCTAAGAGTTCTATAGTTTTAAGACCGCATTTAAGTCTGTAGTTTTCAGACCACATTTAAGTCTGTGGTCCATTTTGAGTGAATTTTTGTATTTTTTTCATTGAATTTTTTTTTCATTGAATATGCCTTGGAGATCATTTCATATCGACGCTAATGGACTTCCTCGTTCTTTCTCATGATATATTTACTTTTATAGATATGCCAAATTTATTTAAACAGTTCCCCCATACATAAACATTTGGATTTGTAACTTTTTTCAGATATCCTGGGGCTTGAAAAGTGATTTCATATTAGCCTCCTCAAAATGGCAGTTTCAACCATTTGGCAGGCTTTTCTGTTCTAAGCGATTCTTGCCATCCAGAAGCCTTTGAGTAAATGCCATTCCTCTGGGGAGAATGACTCCAAAGAATTGTTTCCAGAGATTTCATCCCATTAAATGTTCGTAGTAAGTCAGGAGGCAGAGGATGCTCTCCGTTATCTGAAAACACCTGGAAAAATACTTTTGGAGGAATAAGGCACTCCATCCAGTTGTGCCTTACATTTTATCGTGTTGTACATTTTAAACTATATTCGGTTCCAGATGACTTAATGGCATGTGCCCTCCTTTTGCTGTTTGGCCGCATTGTTGTGTCTCACGTATATAAATCTAAGTGAGTAATAATCTGAACTTCGGGCAGTTCAGCCAGGCACTCTGGAAGCTGTAAAATATCTGGAGATCATGAGACATGTGGGTTTCTTTTTTAAAGAAAGAGGAAGCTTGGGGGGAAATCTTAAAATACACCAACGCCAACACTTTCCTAATCCGCGGAGGCTTATGTAGCTACTTGGAAGTAAGCAAAAGGGGGCACCGAGGTGGCTCAGTCGGTTGAGCACCTGACTTCAGCTCAGGTCATAATCTCACGGTTTGTGGGGTGGAGGTCTGTGTTGACGGTGCAGAGCCTGCTTGGGATTCTTTCTCTCTGCCCCTCCTCGGCTCTCTCAAAAATAAATAAATTAACAACGACGACAAAAAAGAAGGAAACGGAAGGTCGCTTTTAAAAAAAAAGGTAAGCAAAAAAGCCTCCAGTGAACAGCAAAGATTAATATGACAAAGTCTGCTCCTTTGGGTTCTTGTACTTTACTCATAATATGCTTCTTCATAAATAAACTACTTTCTGTTCTTTTATACCCTCATCAGACCAGCATGATGTCACAAAAAGAGCAAAAGAGTTGTTCAGATCCTTCTTCTGTTCTTGATAATGTGGATACCTCGTATCAGTGACTTAGCCTCTCTGGGCTAGAATTGTGTCATCTGTAAAATGAACGTGAACTAGGTGAGCCTTTCCAAGCCGGTAATAGATTAGAGCAATTAGCAGGCGCAGTAGGGGCTGCTGGAGGCAAGCTGCAGTCGGCAGTGGTGATGGGGATGCAGCAGATAGGAAGAAAATGAAAAACATTTATCGAAGTTCAAAAATAATCATGCTGGGCACCTCTAGATCGGGGCGAATAGCCTCACGTATCCGAGGGGCCCCAGTGGGCATCACTCAATTTTATTATGTTCCTGATGTCCATATAAGTCCTGTTACCAAAGAGTTAGCAAAACAAAAACAAAACCCCCAGTTAAACAAAATACTACATTGTTTCTTGTCCATTTTTATTTTGATGTAATTTCAGACTTACAAGAGAATTGCAAAAAAAAAAAAAAAATAGCATTTACCCTTCACCCAGATTTCTCAAATGTTAACATTTTACTATATTTCCTTAATCCTTCTCCCTCTCCCTCATGTGTGTGTTTTTCAACTATAGGAAAGCTGCAGAAGTGCTGATTCTTTTTTTTTTTTTTTTTTAAGTTTATTTATTTTGAGAGAGAGAGAGAGAGAGAATTGTGAGTAGGCTCTGTGCTGTCAGCGTAGAGCCCAACTTGGGGCTCGATCTCACAAACCTTGAGATCATGACCTGAGCTGACATCACGAATAGGATACTTAAGGGACTGAGCCACCCAGGCGCCCCTGATCTTTTATTCTTAAATACTTTTGTGCGCGCGCGTGCATATATGCCCTCCCATTATCTTTAAGTACTTTAATGTTTCTTTAAGTACTTGAATGTTTCCTGAAGACTAGGCGCATTATCTTACGTAACCACAGTGTAATTATCAAAATCAGGAAATTAATGTTGAGGCGGTACAGTTACTGTGTCATTCAGATGTTGCCAGCTGTCCCAATAATGTCCATTGTGGGAGTTTCTTTGAGCTGTCCCGGGCCCTTCTGTCGCCTTCAGTTTGCATTACTGCCTGAATCTTTTTTCTTTCTCTTCTTGAGTTTACATTAACATGTTTGTTTTTTTTTTTAATTTTTTTTCAACGTTTTTTATTTATTTTTGGGACAGAGAGAGACAGAGCATGAATGGGGGAGGGGCAGAGAGAGAGGGAGACACAGAATCGGAAACAGGCTCCAGGCTCTGAGCCATCAGCCCAGAGCCCGACGCGGGGCTCGAACTCACGGGCCGCGAGATCGTGACCTGGCTGAAGTCGGACGCTTAACCGACTGCGCCACCCAGGCGCCCCTACATTAACATGTTTTAAGAATAAGGGCCACTTACATAGTAGAATGTCCCTCCGTCAGGTTTGTCTGATGGTTCCGGTCACACTCATTTGTCAGGAGTACCACAGAAGTGACGTGCTGTTCTCGGTGCATGTGATAGGGAGGCATGTCTTACCAGTTTGCTCCGTTACTAATGACGTCCCCTTTAAATTTTTTTTTAACGTTTATTTATTTATTTATTTATTTATTTTTAATTTTTTTTTCCAAACGTGCATTTATTTTTGGGACAGAGAGAGACAGAGCATGAATGGGGGAGGGGCAGAGAGAGAGGGAGACACAGAATCGGAAACAGGCTCCACGCTCTGAGCCATCAGCCCAGAGCCTGACGCGGGGCTCGAACTCACGGACCGCGAGATCGTGACCTGGCTGAAGTCGGACGCTTAACCGACTGCGCCACCCAGGCGCCCCTGAAGTCCAGTTTAGGTGGAGTTTTGAGAGTCTGCAGGATTTTAGAGATGGGCCTCTGTTGCCCAGAGGTGTGCCATCTGCGCGACCTGGTGAGGGAGGTGAGAGCAAGCTGGTACCAGCCTATCCATTGGCCTTCACCGATGTAAAGCTGGAAAGGCGGGGGGGGATGTTACTTTGAAAAGTCTAGTGCTCCATGCTGAGGACCAGGGGCTTCGTGAAGCAACGGGGCGACTTTTAAACCGGGTTTTAAATCTCAGAAATTGGCATGGGTAAATTTGCGTTTAATTAAGAACGTGCCCAAAGAATAAGCAGGGAGGAGACCGAGCTCGGAGAGCACCCGTAGCTCTAACCGGGGTGAACCGTTTCCTTCTCCGTTGGATCCACTTCTCCCGTGCGGTTAACGTGTGGTTAGTCTGTCCGGCTGTAGGCTGCGGCAGTAGCAGACTGTGGCTTTACTCCCCTGCGGTAAACCTGAACTTCTCAAAAACCGAGCAGAACGGTAGTTTCCAGGCTCTCTTCAGTAGATTCCCGGGGGCGGGGGTCTGGCAGCTGTGCTTTTAGAGCTTCCAAATGTTGGATGTACGTTTTTTTTCCTAAAGTTTATTTTATTTTATTTTATTTTATTTTTTATTTTTTTTTTCAACGTTTATTTATTTTTGGGACAGAGAGAGACAGAGCATGAACGGGGGAGGGGCAGAGAGAGAGGGAGACACAGAATCGGAAACAGGCTCCGGGCTCTGAGCCATCAGCCCAGAGCCCGACGCGGGGCTCGAACTCACGGACCGCGAGATCGTGACCTGGCTGAAGTGGGACGCTTAACCGACTGCGCCACCCAGGCGCCCCCTAAAGTTTATTTTTAACAATGAAAATAATAATAAAGAGCGACATACACAGATAAGAAGTTATAGGCATAATTTGAGGACTGTGAGACCACTGCCGTGTCGATTCCAGCAGCTAACGCATTCTTCAGAATGAAGCAGATTTTTGTAATTTCTGTGTATACGTTTAAACTTGCCAGTGTGTGGTTAAGAAGGTAGTCAATCACTGCCTTAGTCTCGTAAAAAATTCAGGTCTCTGCATGTGTACTAATAATATATTTTACAAGTGAAATACTGCACCTACACTCAGCCAAATGCCAGGTAAGGCTTGGCCCATGTGCTTCGGACCCGTCTCACTGTATTATAGTACCATATGTACAGCCCCATATCTCACTTGTCTGTAAGATAGTGGTTACAAATTTAGAATCACCTAGGGGTCTTTTAAAAGTCTTGGTGCCCAGGCCATGCCCCATGCCAATTAAACCAGAGTCCCTGGGGCTAGGGGTGGGACTCAGACATCAATGTTTGTTTTTGTTTCTGTTTTTGTTTTATACTTATTCATTTTTGAGAGAGAGAGAGACCGCACACAGGCGGGGGAGGGGCAGAGAGAGAGGGAGACACAGAATCCAAAGCAGGAGCAGGCTTCCAGACTCTGAGCCGTCAGCACAGAGCCCGACGCGGGGCTCGAACCCACGAACCGCGAGATCATGACCTGAGCCAAAGTCGGACGCTCAACCGACTGAGCCACCCAGGTGCCCCAATATTTGTTTTTAATAGACTTTACTTTTCACAGCAAAATTGAGAGAAAGGTTATATATCCCTGTGCCATTTTCTCCCAGGCATGCATAGCCTCCCTCGTTACCAACATCCCACCAGAGCTGTGCATTTGTTACAGTTGATGAACCTACAGTGTTACATCTGAACCACCTGAAGTCCATGATTTACAGTAGGGTGTACTCTCCAGGTTGTACAAATGCATAATGACATGTATCCATCATTACGGTATCACGCAGAGTAGTTTCAGTAGGCATCGGTATTTTTTACAGCTACTGTTTTTTTAAATGTTTTATTTATTTATCTTGAGGGAGAGAAAGCACGAGCAGGGGAGGGGCAGAGAGAGGGAGAGAGAGAATCCCAAGCATGCTCCGAGCTGTCGGCACAGATCCCAACATGGGGCTTGGTTCCCATGGACCGTGAGATCATGACCTGAGCCAAAATCAAGAGTCAGATGCTTAACCCACTGAGCCACCCAGGTGCCCCAGGCATCAGTATTTTTAAATTTTTTTTTTAACGTTTATTTATTTTTGAGACAGAGAGAGATAGAGCATGAATGGGGGAGGGTCAGAGAGAGAGAGGGAGACACAGAATCTGAAACAGGCTCCAGGCTCTGAGCAGTCAGCACAGAGCCCGACACGGGGCTCGAACTCCTGGACCGCAAGATCATGACCTGAGCCGAAGTCGGACGCTTAACCGACTGAGCCACCCAGGCGCCCCAATGGCATCAGTATTTTTTAAAGCTCTTAGGTGATTCCAGTGTGCAGCCAAGGTCGAGAACCATTGTGCTGTGCTGCAGTTCTTGGACTTAAATTGTAAGTTTTGAATACTTCTTATCCGACTTGTATGTGAAAACTACCTCTTTCTCCATTACATACTCGGTTCCCCAGAAGAACCCATATTTTGTTTGAATAAAAGATTCATTTAAAGCTCGAGAATCAGCGTAGCGGAAAGAGCTAGGCTTTGGGGTCAGGACATCCTGGATTCAACTTTTGGCTCCATATCTGCTGAGTAAGTGACTTGGGCAAGTTCTTTAGCCTCTCTTGAGTTTCCATCCAATAGATAACACCCAACAGTGTTGTTGAAAAAGAATACATGTTCCTTAGTTTAGTAATGCTTTACCCGTAATAAGCACTCAGTAAGTGGGGTTTTTCCGTTGCACCCTTTTACCTTATTTTGGAGGTGAGGAATACCCTTCTTGCCCTTGACCACAGTCGCATTCTTTCCAATGTCATGTTCTGTTGTTGGCGCTAATATTTTGTATTTTGTTTTTTTTTTCTGGTTTGGATTAAATTTCAGTCCAGGTATCTTCTAACATATGGTAGACCTTCTGATAAGATTTGAGAGCTCGGAAAGATACATGTAAGGTATCGTGGTCTTTTGCTTGACTAGAAAGAGAAGTATATTTTAGCACATGAGAAGTGTAAAGTATGTGATAGTGTTTTGTTTGTTTTTGGGGTTTTTTTTGTTTTGTTTTTTTTTTAATCTATAACATGTGCCCCCCAGGGCTTTCAACATGCTCTTTACGGTAAGCCTTTTAGTCCACTATCATCTATCGGAAATAAAATGATCTGATTTCTTACTTTCATCAGTTTGCTAAGAACTGAGAAATGCTAGGACACTTGACGTAGATGGCACAACTCAGATTGACTACAACTGTGGCATTTGGGTTGACTGCTTGACTGTTTGGACACTTTGTCCTTTAGTGGAAGCCCTGGTCCTGTAAAGTCTCTGCGTCCCAGGGGCCAGGCACCATGCCTCTGCCACTGCACTGTAGATACTTGTTTATTTGTCTCCATGAGACTGTCAGTCCATTAAGGGCCGAGGCTGAGTCCCAGTGTGGTTTGAAAGAATGAACCGTTGATTGAAGGAAAGGAAGGCAGTAACAGGAAAGAAAGATGAACAGTGCATACATAGAGGAGGGCAAAGAAGAAATCCCAGGGCTTTAAGGAGTCAAATGATCAGTTCAATGACTGGCCCGATTCAGGACCTTTTGAATGTCTCTCATTTGAGAAACAGAAAGACCTTTGTTGGTGCAAAAGAGGTTAAAGATAGAGATGTGGCCAGCTGGACATTGATCATTAGTGGAAGGAATGGACTCTGAGAAGAGTTGAGTAATCCTGTGTGTTAGTGAAAGTACACAGCCTTATTATTATTTTTTTCAAGGTAAAGTTGTTTTTTTTTTAATTTTAATTCCAGTGTAGTTAAGATACAGTGTTATATTAGTTTCAGGTGTACAATATGGTGATTCAGCAGTTCCATATATAACTCAGTGCTTATCAAGATAAGTGTGCCCTTAATCCCCATCACCCCATCCTCCCCCCCACCTCCCCTCCGGTAACCATCAGTTTATTCTCTATAGTTAGGAGTCTGTTTCTTGGTCTGTCTCTCTTTTTTTCCTCTGTTCATTTGTTTCTTAAATTCCCACATATGAGTGAAATCGTGTGGTATTTGTCTTTCTCTGACTATCTCATTTCACTTAGCCTTATACTCTCTAGATCCATCCATGTTGTTGCAAATGGCAAGATTTTATTCTTTTTTATGGCTGAATAATATTCCATTATGTATCTTTATCCATTTACATCTTTATCCATTCATCTGTTGATGGACACTTAGGTTGTTTCCATAATTTGGCTATTGTAAATAATGCTGCAATAGATGACATAGGGAAGCATGTATCCCTTTGAATTAGTCTTTTTGTATGTTGGGGGTAATACCCTGTAGTGCTATTACTGGGTCTTAGGGTAGTTCTTTTTTTAATTTCCGGGGAACCTCCATACTGTCTTCCATGGTGGCTGCCCCAGGTTGCATTCCCACCGACAGTGCACAAGGGATCCTATTTCTCTACATCCTCACCAATACTTGTTTTTTGTGTTTTTTATTTTAGCCATTCTAATAGGTGTGAGGCGATGTCATATTGTCGTTTTGATTTGCATTTCCCTGATGATGAAATGACGTTGGAGCATCTTTCCATGTGTCTCTTGGCTATCTGGATGTCTTCTTTGGTGAAATGCTTGTTCATGTCTTCTGCCCATTTTTAAATTGGATTATTTGTGGCTTTTTTTTTTTTTTTTTTTTTTTAGGTTTGAGTTGTAGAAGCTCTTTATATATATTTTGGATACTAACCCTTTATCAGTATGTCATTTGCAGTATCTTATCCCATTCGGTAGGTTGTCTTTTAGTTTTGATGGTTGCTTCTTTTGCTATGCAGAAGCTTTTTATTTTGGTGTAGTCCCAATAGTTTATTTTTGCTTTTGTTTACCTTGCCTCAGGAGACATATCTGGAAAGATGTTGTTACAGCTGATGTCAGAGAAATTACTGTCTATATTCTCTTCTAGGATTTTTATGGTTTCAGGTCTCACATTTACATCTTTAATCCACTTCTTAATTTTTTTTAATGTTTATTTATTTTTGAGAGAGACAGAGACAGGATGCGAGTGGGTTAGGGGCAGAGAGAGAGGGAGACACAGAATCCGAAGGTGGCTCCAGGCTCTGAGCTGTCAGCCCAGAGCCCGACGCGGGGCTCAAACTCACGAGCTGTGAGATCATGACCTGAGCCCAAGTCGGATGTTCGACTGACTGAGCCACCCAGATGCCTCATCTTTAATCCATTTTGAGTTTATTTTTGTGTATGGTGTAACAAAGTGCCCAGTTTCATTATTTTGCGTGTTGCTGTCCAGTTTTTGCAACACCGTTTGTTGAAGAGACTTTTTCCCATTGCTTATTCATGCCTCCTTTGTTGAAGATTAATTGACCATATAAATGTGGGTTATTTCTGGGCTCTCTCTTCTGTTCCACTGATCTGTGCATCTGTTTTTGTGCTAGCACCATACTGTTTTGATTACTACAGCTTTCTAATATAACTTGAGGTCTAGAATTGTGATACCTCCATTTCTGTTTTTCTTTGTCAAGATTGCTTTGGCCATTCAGGGTCTTCAAGTACATAGACTTTTCTTATTGAACGTTTCCAAAGATGAGTCTCCTTTGGGATTCTCTCATCTAGATTGGAAGGTGAGTCTCTCGAAGCCTGGCTCAGCCTCGTCCAAGACAGATTCAGCATCCGAGCCTGGCCCTGAGTCATCTTTGCAGACACTGTTTGGGGCATTATCCTACAGGCATTTGTTGTGAAGCAAGTGTGTAATTTTTATGGCTGAGCTTATCTGAGTCTAGTTGGTATGTTTTCTTTTTCTCTCTTTCCTTTCCTTCCTTCCTCCCCATTTCCCAGCAAACGTTTGTTGAACGCGTTGACAAAAGGCATTTGTGAGGTGATGAGAATATGACGGTGAACAAGGTGGACACAGTCCCCTGCTCTCTCCTGGTTCCAGACAGCCGGTCATTCCAGTAGAGTGTGAGGGAGCCTTTGCAGGGGCAGGCAGGATGTGAGGGAGCACAGGGTGGGGATTTGGGGCACACGTTGTAAGGATGTCACTTTTAGATTGAGGCCCAAAGCATGACAACAGACACAGCGTGTAGTAGAGGAGTGTGTTCCTGACAAGTGAAAAGCTGAATTTATTAATCGTTAGGGTTCATTGAAGAGAGTGTATTTTTGTAGCCTCCACTTGCTTTGTGCTATCCAGCCGAGGGAGTCCAAGATAGATAGCCCTGACTCACGGAAGAAAGGGGCCCGCTCCAGCTGCAGAGTGGTCCCGTTCTGAGGATGTGAGGCCTCCAGCCCGGCCCCTGTGCTGTTTCCAACTGACACACGTCATCAGTTGGCTTCTTGGTATCCAGCCTGATTGTAGGAGTGACAGTTGACACTGTGAGGGAATCCTGTGCTGAATGCTTTCACTGGAGCATTCTGGAATTGAAGAAGTAAATCTCTTACCACCTTACTGATGTCTTCCTTTTCTTTTAAAAAGAAAAACAGGTTTTATTATGAAAAATAAAATACATACAAAAGAGTGTGTGTGCGTGTGTGTGTGTGTGTGCGCGCGTGCCTACAGTTTACACACCTCACGTTAAAATGAGCTCCCATGCCCTCACCGCCTACCCTAGGAAATAAAACGTTACCAGTAGTGTGTGCCTTTTTTCCTCCTGCCCCGTCTACCTTCCTCCACTCCGAGCCACTCGTCTCGGTTGTGTTCAGTGCCCTTTTATTTCTCCCTTTTAGTATGTTTTGAAAGGTCATGTGTATGCTTGTGGTTAGGCGATATTACGATATCAGGTTAACACTGTGTACCGGTGAGATAGGCCAGAAATCTATTTAAATAAATTACTTGATTGTATTCTTCTAGGCAGGAGAATATTCTGGTGACATCAAAGTGTTTCCAAAAAAAAAAAAATCAAAACAAAAGCCTTCTTTCAGTTTCAAGGAAAACTGTGGTGGGAGCTGTTCAAAGGATAAGGTTTTTACAAACCAGCGTACTACAAATGGACCCAGAAGTGATATGCCAAAGAATTGTTTCACTTGTTAAGTTTTGGGATCTCCGTCTAGGCCCCGCAAGTGTTTATTCATCCGTAATAACGCTATTCCAGTGTATTTCAGATGATTTTATAGTATGAGTTTGAATTTACTTGGAGCAAGACCATTTGGCACTTTTGGAGGCATTACTGACATTGCATTTCTTCAACAATTCACGGTATTGAAACAGATCACATCAGGAAACAGACTCCTGGCCAAACTATTCTTGATTTTGAATTTGCTTTTTTCCTTTGGGGTTGTGATGGGTGTTATTTTGTATTGTGTATTTACTTGGATTTTCCCCCAAAACTGTTCTGGTTCTCCATCCAAAATGGAAGAAAACCAAGCTGTAGGTGTCATAGTTGACTGCTGTAGAAACAAATGACCCGTGTTGAGTTGATTCTGCGAACTCTTCGATTACTTGTCAAACGATTTTTCAGGCTTTTTTCATTTGAATTGATCTCCTACAAGAAGGACTGTTCTTGTTCATCTTCTTGCCCTCTGGATGCTGGTGTAACTTAGCAGGTCAGGATTCCTTCACCAGGAAGAAAGTCGTAAGCTCAGCGCCTGTTACCGTTTTTGAAATTTACATGTAAGTTAATATATAACTCAGAGTCCAAAGTTGGCAGGATATAAAAACGTTTACATATCACTTAATCTTTCCATTTCATTTCATTTCATCTCTGTGTTTTTTATTCCTGAGGCAATTGGTTTTTCCGGGATTCAACAGGACACTTTTCCCCATCCAAGTTTTTGAATTAAAGCTTTAATACTTCTCACAGCAGTTTTTGCCCGTGTACTGTAACTGTAAATCTCAGGCCTAAAAGACCCCTATTTAACGTCTCGTTCAGACTGGGATTCCCGTCCTCAGTGGCATGGAGTTTAGACCAGTGGTTTCTCTGCATCTCAGGGTACTTTACATTTGCATTTTTAGCCATTTTAACTGGTCCCTAAAAACTCCCTTTTATGACTGTGAAGACAGGCCCATCTGAATTCCACAATAATTTTACTGTGTATTGCCATAATACTCCTAGTGACTCAGGAGGGGAAAAGAAAAGGCCTGGACAAAGCAAACCATTCCCAATTGTTTAAGAAACCAGTGAACTCATCCCTTGCTTGAGCCTCATGGAATGCAGTCCGAGAGGGAAACCTGTGTTTTCCCCACACAGGAGAGCTTCTCTGGCAGTCCTATCTTGCTCATTGCATTTGGTTAGAAACCGCCGTGCTGTGCTTGGCGACCACAGGCACCGTAAGCAAGGGCGTCTCCCCAGACTCCTCCCGAGAGCGGCCGGGGGAGCACCTGACTCAGGGTGCCACACCGCTGCTTACTCTTCCCTTGTCTCTCCTGGCATCGTGACTTCCTGGGATACCTCCATCTTTTTGTCCTTAGCGTTCTCTGTCCTTGGGGGCCCCCATCCCGGGCAGAGGAGCTACAAAATGACCAGGGTGGCTGCTGCAGCGTGTCTGAGGGAGGAGAGTGGAGGTGAGGTCTGAGAGGTGGCTAGGAGTTAGCTCTTGTCGGGCTTTGTGGACCTGTGAGGACTTTGTCCTGATCCTGGCTAATGTGGAGACTGTTTGGAGTGTTTGGAGCAGAGGAGTAATAAGATCTGATATGCATTTACAATTTTTTTTCAGTTTATTTTGAGAGAGAGAAACAGAGCGAGCGGAGGAGGAGCAGAGGGGGGGTGGAGAGAGAGAGAGAATCCCAAGCAGGCTCCACACTGTCGGCATGGAGCCTGATGTGGGGCTCGAGCCCACAAACCATGAGATCATGACCCGAGCCGAAACCAAGAGTCAGGCACTTAACCGACTGAGCCACCCAGGCGCCCCCTGATAATGCATTTTAAAAAGCATGGACTGGCTGTGGTTAAGTGGGTGAGGGTAGGAGCAGAGACACACCAGTTTAGGAAGCCACTGAAATATCCCAAGTGAAAGAGGAGAGTGGCTTGGACCAAGATGGCAGCACTGAGAGAGGCAGTGAGAGATCACTTTTGAGAAGATGTTTCTAAGTAGATACAAACCTGTTTTGTGACAGCGTGGTGGTAAGGATGTGAGAAAGAGGTCTCAAGAAGGACTCCCGGGTTTTGGCCTCAGCCACTGGAAGGCTGGGATTGCCATTTACAGAAATGGGATAGGCTGTGGAAGGGTGGGTTTGAGGGTGGGAATCAGGAATTCAATTTGGTCATATTAAATTTGAGATGCCAGGTAGATCCAAGTGAAGTCGTTGATATGTGTGTGTGTGTGTGTGTGTGTGTGTGTGTGTGTGTACAGGGATCATCAGCGTTTAGGTGATATTTATAGCCTTGAAACTAGATGAGGTCCCCAAGAGATAAGAGGTCAGTGGGAGAATCTGGGACTCTCCAACATGCAGAGGTCAGAGAACTAGAAAGGAACAGGCAGTGAGATAAGAGAACAAAAGAGTGATGCTTCAGAAATTGAAATGGGAAGAAAAGGCGTTCCAAGGCTGGGAGGGATCGGCTGTGTCAGATGTTGCAATAGGTCAGCTTGAGAATTGACTGTTGATTTAGCCCCATGGAGGCCATTAGATTCTTTGACAAGAATAGTTTTAGGGGCACCTGGGTGGCTCAGTCGGTTGAGCGTCCGACTTCAGCTCAGGTCATGATCTCATAGCTTGTGAGTTCGAGCCCCGCGTTGGGCTCTGTGCTGACAGCTCGGAGCCTGGAGCCTGCTTCAGGTTCTGTCTCCCTCTCTCTCTGCCCCTAACCCACTCGCATCCTGTCTCTGTCTCTCTCAAAAATAAACATTGGGGCGCCTGGGTGGCGCAGTCGGTTAAGCGTCTGACTTCAGCCAGGTCACGATCTCGCGGTCCGTGAGTTCGAGCCCCGCGTCAGGCTCTGGGCTGATGGCTCAGAGCCTGGAGCCTGTTTCCGATTCTGTGTCTCCCTCTCTCTCTGCCCCTCTCTGTGTCTCCTTCTCTCTCTGCCCCGTTCATGCTCTGTCTCTCTCTGTCCCAAAGATAAATAAACGTTGAAAAAAAAATTAAAAAAAAATAAAGAAACATTAAAAAAATTAAAAAAAATAGGTTTAGTGGAGTACTGGGGATAAAAGCCTGGATTGGGTTTATTCAAGAAAATATGGGAGGGGGTGGCTGGGTGGCTCAGTGGGTTAAGCGTCCAGCTCTTGATTTCAACGCAGGTGAGATCGAGCCCCGCATCCTGCTTGGGATTCTCCTTTCTCCCTCTTTCTCTGCCCCTCCCCCATGTGTGCTTGCACTCTTTCTCTGTCTCTCTCTCAAATAAACTTAAAAGAAGTTAAAAAAAAAAAAAGGGAGAGAATGTGGGAGGAGAGAAACTGCGCACGGTGAATATATACAGTTCTTTCAAATGAGATGCAGGGTCAAGATGTTTTTCCCCCTAAACCTGGGATATAAATATAGGTATTTATATGGCCGGTGGCAGTAACTCAGTTGAGAGTGAGAACTTCAGGAGAAAGAGGGAGGATTGCTGGATTAACATCCTTGGTTAGGCGAGAGAAGATGGGGTCCTGTGCCCCGAGCAGGGACCGGCCCCGAGGAGAGGTGCAGACCTTTCGGACACGGTAGCAGAGGAAACACGGAGCACGGGGCGTTGCTGCGGGGAGCGAGGGATGCGAGGAAGTTGCCTTCAGGTTTGCTTGTTTTCTCAGTGAACTAGGAAGCACAGACCTTAGCGGAGAGTCCAGGCCAGAGAGAAGGGTATGAAGTGGTCCTCTGGGGGGGGGCGGGGGAGGGTGACAGATCTTAGGTTCTGATGCGGCTGAAGGATCAGCAGAGTAAGTGGTCCGGAAAGACAGGAGGAGGCCGTCAGAGAGCAGAGAAGCTTGAGATTGTGGAGCGGGTGCTCGTATTGGTAGGGTCTGGAGCACTGATTCTCAGCCACGGTAACTTGGCCCCTGAGAGGATGTTTCAATGTCTGGGGACCTTTTTGGTTGCCACAGCTGGAAGGGGAGAAGATTCCACTGACATCTGGTAGAGGCCAGGGACCCTGCTGAACATCCTGCGATGCATAGAACAGACCTGAGCAGAGAACAATCCAGCCCGGTTGTCAGTAGTGCTAAGGCAGAGAAGCCCTGGCCGAGGGTCGGATGTGAGAATGGGGGGCTGGGACAGGCCTGAGGGTAACATTTTTGTAGAAGAGAAGATCAACAAAGAGACCAGGGCTTTGGGAAGTTCATTTTATGACTAGTTGGGATCTCCAAGAACTAGGACAGCTGGAAAGAGAGAGAGAGAGAGAGAGAGAGAGAGAGAGAGAGAGTCAGGGATCAGAGGATGCTAACTAGCTGTGCATGGAGCCATTTTGTTCTTTTGGAACAGCTGATTGGCCAGAGTTGGAATCCATAACCCTGGCTGTAACAGCTGCCTGTGCAAATGAGCCAAAGAGTGAGGGTTTTTGTTTTTGTTTTTGTTTTTGTTTTTTTAAGTCACTTGTATATTAACCAGCTCTGGTGTAGTTAAGTCTGTCTCAGATCAATTGTCTAAAAGCCACTTTAGGGATTTGGTTAGTCTTTTCGGCCAAAATTCCGTGACTGTAAACTGAAACATCTTTAAATAACCTCTCTGGTACCGACCAGATTTTGCAGGCCAGCCTTGAGGCAGGGATCTGACTTGGAGAAAACCCTGAGGAGACTTATTTATTGACTTCGCAGACTGGCTTTCCTTGTAGCGCTTGCCACTATGGAGAAAACTAGTCAAAATCACGCAGCATAAATAAGGGTTATAAGCCAACACTGCTTCCTGGAAAAGCTGGTCAGATCTTCTGGTCTTGTGCTTTGTCCCTCGTTTTGAACTCAGATGCCCTGGGGCTGGTTTTCTGCCTACCCACAAAGGCAAGGAACATCTTTTGTTTGCTTCTTGTTTGAAAGAAGGGTTTGTTTTGAGGTTTGGGCCACAAATAATAATCCATTGTTCTCTATAATAATAATCCACCCTCTTTAGCAGAAAAAAAATCTGATTGATACAGTATGGCTATCAGTTTATTTAAAAGAATAGCCAAAGTGCCCATTGTGTCCTGCGAATAAACATTTGGAAGATGGTTGGGAGAACTGGGGGAGTACTCTTTTTCTGCCTGACCTAGAGTCTCGGGCAAGACCTCAGGAAGAAAAACCGAGTGTGATCATCAGTCCTGGGTGACAGTAAACCCCTCCTCATTCTGCTCATCTGTTACATTCTAAGAATAATTGGAACACGGCAGATACGGATTCTTTCCAAACCATTTCTTTAGAAAATACCCTATTTGGAAGATAATATTTCCTCCATTAGCTCTAATTGTGTCCATTTTTAGGCTAACGAATTTCCTTTCTGACCTTCCCTTAATCCAGGAAAGTGTCTTTTTTAAGTGAAGATTATTTTAGCAGCCATCCTTAAAACTCTGATTAATTCAGTTGCCTCTGATTGCAGATCTTGGAAAAAAAAAAAAAAGGAGCTATTTTTGTATTACAAGTGATAGACATTTGAATTACTATTTCTGGGCTTAGGCTGACTGAATCAAACTCAAGGGGTAGAGTGAAAACGTGGCCCGGTGTGGTCAGCTGGGTCTTGAACTCACAGTTATCTAGCACAGGTTACACTGAGATGTAACGGTAGATGGGATTTCATTAACGAAAACAGCATGTTGTGCATGTTTTTTGCCTTAAATCCCTTACAGGAAAAGGATCAGTGAAATAATAAACACGGCTCTGAATGAAGTGATACCTTACCTAGAATAGTTTTAATTGTGTTAAAATTAAATGGCAGATGAGAGAAGTTCAGTGTGATAGCAGTTGAAATTTAACAGGTGAATGTGAGAACTACTTAAGCAAAAAAAAAATGTGTATATATATATATATGTATGCACACATATATATACACATATATATACACATATATATGTGTATATACACACACACACACACACATATATATATGTGTGTGTATATATATATATATATATATATATATATGGCCTCTACATCATTAAAAACAGACCACCAGGGAAGCAACCAAGATGTCCTTCAGGAGGTGAATGGATAATATCCATACCGTGAATATTACTCAGCAATCAAAAGAAATGAACTGTCATGCTATAAAACGACAAGGAGGAAACTTAAGTAAATAGCGCTAAGTGATAAAAGCTAATCTGAAAAGGCTGTAGGATTCCGGCTCTATAGGCAAACGTACAGATACAGGAAAAAAATCAGTGTTTGCCAGGGGTTTAGGGGGAGGGGGGAGGAATGAATGGGTGGAACATGGGATGTTTAGGACAGTAAAAGGATTCTGTGTTTTATTATAATAGTGGATACATGTCATTGTACATTTGTCAAAACCCATGGAATGTGTAACACACAGTGAACCCTACCATAAATGATGGGCTTTAGTTAATAGTATAATAGTATTGGCTCATCAATTGTAACACATACCACACTCACAAAAGATGTTATGAGTAGGGGAAACTGGGGGTAGGGGTGGGGGAATATACTGGAACTCTCTGCTTCATGCTCAGTGTTTTTTGTTTTTTGGGTTTTTTTTTAACTTTTTTTAACGTTTATTTATTTTTGAGACAGAGAGAGACAGAGCATGAACGGGGGAGGGTCAGAGAGAGGGAGACACAGAATCTGAAACAGGCTCCAGGCTCTGAGCGGTCAGCACAGAGCCCGACGCGGGGCTCAAACTCACGGACCGCGAGATCATGACCTGAGCCGAAGTCAGCCGCTTAACCGACTGAGCCACCCAGGCGCCCCTCATGCTCAGTGTTTCTGTAACCCTAAAACTGCTCTAATAAATAAAGTCTGTTAATGAAAAAGAAAACATAAACATGAGGTAATAGCTGAACTCATGAAAGTATCTTCTTACTAAAAACCAAAAACAAAATCCCAGACCGTCAGCAGTTTATCCCGCTTCTGGGAAGTACCTGGCTGTGAAACATTCTGCCAGAAATGTATATTACACAATGGCAGCAGAGAGAGAGAGAGATGACTGATTGATAGATAATCTCTGTAACTGTGTGTATCAAGTAACTTTCTCATATCTTTGTCATATGCAGCATGATATTTATACTAAATGCTACTCAAGCTTTCCTTGTTCCTCTCTCTCCAGTGACCACGGGCACATCGGCCTTGGAGGTATATACCCCAAAAGAAATCTTCGTGGCGAATGGGACACAAGGGAAGCTGACTTGCAAGTTCAAGTCTACTAATACCACCGGCACGTTGACCTCAGTCTCCTGGAGCTTCCAGCCAGAGGGGACCGACACCACTGTGTCGGTAGGAATGCTTGATTGCGCCTGCTGGGCCTGCCTCCCGGGTTCTTTACGGCTGTGATGTCGTAAATACCCATTCTCCCGATGGTTCCCTTCCCAAAGAAGTGACTGCGTTGACTCGGAGATTTCAAGGCCCTTCTCTTGCTCTAAACTCTCCGGGAAAAAATAAGTTCAGCATCTCTTAAATGCAGCTCTTCCCTTGACTTTGCACAGCACTCTCCTCCTTGCTGCCCCCCCAGTTCTTCTCCATCAGATCCCCTTATGGAATTTCTCTTGCACGGAGCCCCCGCTGGCCGGCCTTGCTGACTCTGATGGTGGTTTATCCTCCGCATTTCAGCTTTCATTTGCCCCATTTTTTATTGAATTTCTTTGAGGGCTTCCTGTTACACACACACACACACACACACACACCCCTTTCTGACTTAATTATGAGGTTGTTTGCATTTATCGTAGAGCCGCCTGACTCAGCAGTCGTCCCTGGAGCTCACTGTGCGGTGGGGATGTGGGGTCTTCAGAACCGTGTGCAACCCAGGCTGCCCTCAGTCCTCAGCAGGAGTAAGGATGGCACATTGGTGGGGCACCTGGGTGGCTCAGTCGGTTAAGCGTCCCACTCTTAATTTCATCTGCGGTCATGATGTCTCGGTTGTGAGATCGAGCCCCGCATGGTGCGCATGTGCTCTCTCTCCCTCCCTCCCTCCCTCTGTCTCTCTCTTAAAAAAAAAAAAAAAAAAAAAAGGAATGGTTTGTGGGTGACTTCAGACTAAAGTGAGTGGCAGAACGAAAGCGAGGTCCAGTTAGTAACTAGCCAAGTGCTGGCTGAGCCGTGGGGCTCTTCAACACCGACCATCCTGATTCTTGTCCCAAAGAGGGGGGATGCTCACACCTTCTAGGGCTGCTGTGAGGGCCCAGGGGGACATTGTTCAAGTCTGCTCCTGCTAGGTCTAGTTCCTGAGGTGGCTGGCGGGCATAACTCACCGTGTTTCCGTTCCGTCTGCGTGTTGACCGTCCTTTAAGTATCAGCATGTGCTTTCGCGGTGTTTCACGGTCCCGATTGTCCATGCGCAGCTGGGACGGAGTCTGTCATTTCTCTTCCAGATCAGTTCTTCTCTTGCATGAGGACGAGTCACCTTGTTGGTCCTCACCCGGATGTAATTACGCCCCTCACATCACCCCCTCACCTTCACGAGGAAGGAGATTTCTCCCCGCTTACAAGCTGGGGAGGGCCTGGGGACCTGCTCCGAGAGTCGTCACACTGTCCGGGCTGGAATCATTCACACCCCGTTTTCTTGCGCTCTGGTCACTCGGTTTTTTTCCCTTACATGTTCTTTCTCTCTCAGATGGAAACATTTGTTGATAACCAACTCTAGGCTTTAGGGATTGCCTGAAGCACTGTTTCTCAGTCTTTTTATTCATGATCACCTTCCTAAGGAGTCTTTTTAAAACACACTTTTCCCAATTTCTGCCCCCCATCTACGAAACTTCATTCATTCATTCATTCATTCATTCATTCATTCATTTATAGGTTTTTTTGGCTTTTTTTTTTCTAGAGAGAGAGCAGGGCACAGGCAGAGGCACAGAGAGAGAGGGATAGACGGGGGCGGGGGAGGGGGAGGGGGGGCTCCATGCTCAGCACGGAGCCCGACTCAGGGCTTGATTCCATGACCATGAGATCATGACCTGAGCCAAAATCAAGAGTTGGACCCTCAACTGACTGAGCCACCCAGGTGCCCCATGCAATTTTAATACTACAGATATAGTGCACATCTGTGCTTTATGTGTAAAAAGAGTGAAATATTTTTCTCTTTCTCCCTTGCCCTTAGAGCCAGTATTTGCCCCCCCCCCCCCAGGGGAGATGTCACCCCTGTTGAGAAGGCACAGCTTAGAAACTCTAGTGGGAATTATCTGCCTCATAGCTGCTGCTATGACATTTTGAAGTGTCTTTTTTTTTTTTTTTTTTTTTTTTGCAGAAAGCCTTGTGTTAAGAATTTACCCTTGATGCCTTTCCTTAAAGAACAGAGGGACTATCTGTCCATTGTCTCTAGGTCCTGAGTTCCTGAGGGTCTTCTCTGGGAAAACTTGGGGGTGTGCATTGAGATAACTATAGCCCCTGAAATAAAACCGTTTTTATGTTTAGCCTCAGTGGCTTCAGTTTCATATGTGACATTATCAAAGCTATGTATCTTCTGTTGAAATAAGTCTCCAAAAGAAAATCTCGGTTGCACTGGGTTGGAATATGTACCCGATTTCCAAATTCTTGGGTGGACCTGTGTCCCCCAGGATTTATATAAAAAAGGAGGAAGCCCTGGGTGTTGTACCAAGAAGGAAGGAAGGCTGAGGTCAAGTCCAGGAGTGCTCACCGGGTCCGGCTGGGTGTGATTCTGTGTGTGGTAGCACAGGAATGAGTGAGAGCAGGCGTCACACACACACACACACACACACACACACACCTGGGAAAACTTACTGCTGCTTCACACAAATGTGGCCTCAGAGCACAACATGCTTCCTGTAGAGGCAAAAGCAAGCACACATAGGTTTACTCAAGAAAGTCTGAAGAATTGTTTAAACCTGCGAGGGTTTCCCAGCTGAAGTCTTTGGTCAGAGTAGACATGGGGGGCATTGTTTAGTCTACAGCAAATTAAACATCCCCTGGAAGATGTCCAATGGTAATAACTTTCTTTCAAGTAGTGTCTCCATTTATGCTACAAACATTCTTGCCGAGGGGGTCAAGGCAGGTGAACATACCTCAAGACTTACTATAAAGAACATACTGTATTTTTGATGAGTGTATTTAGCTAATCCATTGGTACTCCCACACCAGCCTGGTTACAGGTAGTTCCAGAATGCTTAGCTATTGATGGAAGATCTTTTAACTCACAGGTGTTAGAACGTGTATAAGAAGATGAGCAGGATGCTTTTGAATTTCACAGATTTTCAGGAAAATTGAAACCCAGCATACCACAGATGCCTTTTCTGGGCTGTGGAATCAGAGTCCCCATGTCTAAGCTGGAACTCATCTTTTCTCCCCTCTGTTTACCTTCTTTGCTAGTTCTTTTCAGGTAGCTGTGTTTGTCTAATGACCCAAATTTTAAAATCTTGAGTCTTACGGGGGTTTATTTTGGTCCTGCCCTTCCCTATCTGCTCCCACTTCTTTTCCATCCCAGGAAATACGAATGTTTGCTGGGTCTTCTGTTTTGATTTCTGATATTTAGCGCTCATCAGCTTTCCTGCTTCTCTGTTCTCCATCACATGATAAAAACCGTGCTAGGACTAGTGCAGTTGGACTAGTGCAGTTGGACTAGTGCTAGGACTAGTGCAGTTGGACTAGTGCTAGGACTAGTGGTTGTTCCTCCACTTCTGTTCATCTTTCAATCCAACCCTACATTCCATGAGGTTCATAGCCCTACAACAGTTCTTGTACCTTGTCCCTCCTCTCGTTGGAAAGCCCAGTTTCCCACTGCTAACAACGCTCAGCGCGTTGTCTAGAATGTCTTATAAGTCACTTCCAGCTTCACACTTCAGCCCTGCTTCCATTCTCTTATGAGATCATCTTCAAGCTAGTAAAAACTCTAACAGACTTCCAAGGAGGGTAAAATCTGAGAGCCTTCATAGTTGTTTGTTTTTTTTTAACATTTATTTATTTTTCAGAGAGACAGAGTGCAAGAGGAGAAGGGCAGAAAGCGAGGGAGACACAGAATCCAAAGCAGGCTCTAAGTTCTGAGCTGTCCGCACAGAGCCCGGCTCGGGGCTCAAACCGTTGAACCATGAGATCATGACCCGAGCCAAAGTCAGATGCTCAGCCAACTGAGCCACCCAGATCTTAGTTCCTGAGAGCCTTCATAGTTCTTAACGAGCATTTAGATTATATTAAGCATAGGGCTATATGCTTGATAAATGATAATAATGTAATTATTACTATTAATATTTTCTAGTGATCATTTAGGCATTGTGGAGGGTGGGTTAGAGGAGATCAAGGCCAGTAAAGAGGCCACAGTCCCAGATGATGAGAGCATGAAATGAGGTATTATCAGTGGGACTTCAGTAGAGAGAAGAGAGAAAGGTATGAGGTAGAATTGACAGGATTCACTGGGTGGAGATTAACTGGATGGGAAGGAAGGTAGAGGAATCAAGGATTACTCCAGGATATAGTTTGGGAGACTGGAATAATCCACCCGTTGAGATGGGACACACAGGTGGAAGGTGGAGGTTACAGAGCAAGGTGATAAATTTGGAGGTAGGCAGCTGGGTTGTAAAGTAAGTAGGCATTTGGGTGAGGAGATTCTAGGGCTCAGGGGAACATCACGGATGGAGAGAGGGGCTGGGGAGTTACCAAAATATCAATGGTCCTTAAATCTTAGGAATGGATGCAATCATAGGGAGGATTTGCTGTGTTCAGAGGGTTCTGAAAACGTTCCGTTTGAGTTATGGAGCTCGTGGTTGACTCCTACTGATTTGTTTGCCTGGCCCCACTATCACCCGACCTGTGAATAAGAAGAAAGGCATCAGGCCTCCTGCCGAGATGCTTGGATTGAAGCCAGGTATCAGGATAGATCCCCACTTGCCAGGCCTTAATCTAGTTTCCAAGGTGCTGGGCTTGACCAGCCCTTGTCAACGTTTTCTTTGAGAAAGGAGTTCCTTGACTAAAAGCAGGTGTGAGGAAAGAGTGTGCTAGAGTCTGACTCTTCAAAGAGAAGCGAGAACATTGGGGGTGTCTGGGCTTCCACTCACACACCCATGCCATTTCCAGAGGAAACTGATACATAAGAGGGAGAAACCCATCAGACTAACTGATCTGTCATATTTAGGCTTTGTTTTCTTCATGTCTTTGTATAACTAAATAGTAAACTTCATGAATCCAGACTGAAACTTTTGGATTCACAGGCTCTGTCACGATGACAATCACTGGCTGTGAAGGGTCAGATGGTCCTGACTTTGACTTTGGATTCATCACCTGTTATCACTGTAACCTTGGGCAAATGGCTTCTTTGAGTCTCCTTTTCCTTCTATATGAAAAAGTGGGCAGTAATCACTACATCAGGGGTATATTGCGAAGATTTAAGATGACACATGAGTTTATTTCTTCCACTGAAATAGGATTGAACCCTGTGATTTCTAAACGGTCTGGCTTAGATTCCATAGCTTATTTGCGATACGAAGTTGTATTTCTTTCTGTATGAAGTCTTTTTTAAAAAAAGAACCTTCCACACACAGCATGCCTATTACAGAGTTTAGAGCGTCTGCCTTTAGAAAGTCTCATGTGTTCTTTTTTTTTCTAATTGCAGTTTTTCCACTACTCGCAAGGGCAGGTGTATCCTGGGAATTACCCACCGTTTAAGGACAGGATCAGCTGGGCTGGAGACCTCGACAAGAAAGATGCGTCAATCAACATAGAAAATATGCAGTTTATACACAACGGCACCTATATTTGTGATGTCAAGAACCCTCCTGACATTGTTGTTCAGCCAGGACACATTAGGCTCTATGTTGTAGAGAAAGGTACTTCTTGAGTATTTCGGCGGTGATGGTACAGTCCCCTTTATCTCCGGTTTAGTTGGAGAACAAGAGTTCCACCTCCGGGTGCATTTGGAAGGGGCGTTTTTGTGCTAGCTGTGTCCCTGTTTCTGTGCACCTGTGGTCCCTCCTCACGTGCCAGGGTGCGGGGAGCCACACTCACACAGCTGTAGCAACCGGCCTCCTCGTCCGGATACCTGGAGCCTGCTGGTCCGGTTTCGGGAGTGTCCAGCTTTCAGTGTTTATCAGAAGTTAAGACCAAATCCGCTGTGCTTGGGTGGGGTGGGCACCGGGAGAGAAAATGAATACTGCTTCTCCATTCTCCAGGAGAAAGTTTTAACGTTTGCAAAAACAGTACAGTTCTTTCTCCCCCCAACCTTCCTTTTTTTTTTTTTTTTTTTTTTTTTTTTTTTGAAAATAAGCAGGAAATGCAGGTTCTGGTGTCTCCTTTTGAGACAAAGTCTGCTTTGTTGGAGAGCACAGTGAGGTGAATTCACACCCTGGATTTTCTTTGACTTCAGAGCATTGAAAGGGAGGGATTGTGTGTGCAGAAACGCTTGGCCCTGAAGCTCATTCTTTAGGATGTGTACATCCTCAGTTAGACACCAGAAGTTCATAACGCGGACGATAAAAGAGGACGTGGTCACCGCTAAAGCGCCCGCTTACTAATTTCATAAAGTCCCACATCTTCTCTTGGTAGCAAAGCACCTTAAAACGATTTTGTTCTTTCTCTCTAGAGATCTTGCCCGTGTTTCCAGTTTGGGTGGTGGTGGGTATAGTTACTGCCGTGGTCCTAGGGCTCACTCTGCTCATCAGCATGATCCTGGCTGTCCTCTATAGAAGGAGAAACTCTAAACGAGACTACACTGGGTAAGAAGCACTGCTTTGGGGGGGGAAGGGCGGGGGGGGCGGGGGGGGGAAGGAATCAAAAACTGCCGGTATTTTTTATGGAAAAAGAATTGTGAAGAATTAGTTACTGTTTGCATTTGCACCAGAATCAGAGGCGTGCCGACGTGGGCACGCAGAAATCGGTGGCCTGCTGTCAGACGTGGGCTGTGACACTAATCCCTGCTTCAGAGGGATCAATGTGCCTTTCTTCGGTTTGGTGCACTGAAGCCGGTAAATGGCTTCAGCTGACGGACGTGATGATGAGGGCTTTTCCTTTCTGTACTTTTGTAAGCAGCTGTATTGCTTTGATCATTCTGGAGTGCGTGGCTGGACCCATCCAAACTGGGATACAGTAAAAGTTGGGCACCCAAACATAGAGGGGAATAGATTTTCTTTTTGTTTATGGCTGTGCCCTTGGAGCAGAGGGTGTGTGCCTAACTGAGGACCTTCTCTCTCCCCAACTCCAGCTGGACAGCTGACCCATGTAAGCTATGTAGAACTCGTGGGGTAAGACTGAGCGGAGGCTGGGTTCCAGTTGTAGCACGAGCCGGGTCCCACGTGCACGGGCGCGGCTTACCCAGCCCGAAGGCACGGTGATCTGAGAGGGTTGCATGCCCCGGGCCCCCTTGCTCGTGGACGGCGGGAACCCGGGCCCCTCTGCGCCGGGCTTTAGGAGTGCCGTGTTTTAAACAAGCTCGAGTGTTCAAATTCAGATACTGTTTGCTCGGAATGCTTCTGTTCTCCCGACTGTATCTCCCCCCCTTGCATGGTGAGTGCTTTACGAGGAAATATAACCGGAGTGTTGGTTTTCAACGGGAGACTAATCCAGGATGGGGACATACCAGCCTCTGTAGTTCTTCGCTTTGGGGTTAATAAAGGGGCAGAAGAGCGTGCCTTCGAATCCTGCATGGCGTCGTGAATGCTGCTTTTCTTCTTACTTCGGTTTTTTTTCCCCCCTCCCTCCCTTTTTCTACCTTGGTGTGCCGGGATCAGATCCTGCTTATCTTCCACTTCTTAAGAAAAGCTGACATAGACGACACACTGGGACTGTAACAGGGCTGGGGTCTCCTTCCACCTACACTAGACACATGGTAACTAATCACATCGCCCGTTGCTGTTAACATTCGTGTGTACGTATTCAGCCCATCTCCCTTGTTGACGACTAACTAGCTTGCTCCGAGCTAACCCGACAGTTATTATGGTTTGTCCGCAAATACGTCCTGCGTTTGCACTGGCAACTTGTCGAGCATACCAGCCCAGTGAAACTGGGTTGTCAGGTTTCCTAGGGCTTGTACGATTATCCGAATATATATGTTCTTCATGTAGAATGGCTTTGTGTGTGTGTGTGCGCGCGTGTGTGTGTGTATGTGTATGTGTGTGTGTGTTTTAGTGTTCTTTTATGCATGAATTGTGTTGTGATTGAGACCCTCTCTGTGTTAGATACTCAGACCATTTTCATTTGGGATGCAAAGCTTCCCGTTTCAGAGAAGACGCAGCTTAAACACACAGCTGGCTTCGGTCTTCGTGACAACACTTGAACGTGAACCTTGCCAAACTCCTAAGATTTTCTTTAAAAATACATCCGAAAGGATTGAAGCTCTGACAAGTACCAATAGAGAATCCCTAAAGAGTTCCCTCCCGGCATTTGCCTTCCCTTCTTTATTTACGAGATAATCCTTGTTGTTAAAGACCCCCCGCCCCCGGGCCCTTGAAAAAGTCCAGCCTGTGTGATGTGGCATTCCACAGTTTCTAATCACTCATGACTTCCTGGGTTTTCTTCGGTTTGGTTGTAGTTTTGGCGGGGGACACCGAAGATGGGGAGCTAGGGAATGAAAGGAATGAGATGAGCCAAGACTACAGCTTCGATGTGGAGCTGTAATTCGGGAAATAAATTCAGCAGGGGCTCGCCTTGCATTGCTGTTACGAAGGCTTAGCTTACTCCCGTAAACCTTTATCCCAGAGGAGTGACTGGCAGGAGAAACACACGGAGCAGCCAGAGGATAAATGGGCACTATAGCCAGAGGCCCTTCAGGAGACAGGATTATTGCACAGTGAGGCAAAGAGGTGGCACCGTACTGGTTTCTGTATTTAGCCCAGAGGAGGTTCACTGACTTACAAGAGATAGTGTCAGGGATTAAAAAAGTCTCAAGATCTGTGATCATTTTGACACTCATCGTTCTGTCGTGTTTTGTTCTATCTGCGGCTTCATCTTGTCATCACTTGCATTTCTATATTTTTCCCCCTTTATTTTAATTAATTTTTTTTTTTTTTTTACATCTGTTCTCCACATTGCCAACTCATCAGCTGCAGTACATCAGAGAGTGTCTCACCGGTTAAGCAGGCTCCCCGGAAGTCCCCCTGCGACACAGAGGGTCTAGTAAAGAGCCTGCCTTCTGGATCTCACCAGGTAACGGCTGATTGCCCTTTTGCCCGCCGCCCTGTGCTCTCTGCCACTTGCCTGGTGCAGGAGAGGACACTGAGCCGTGAGACAGAAGCGGAGTAAGACAGAAAACAGAGCAAGAGAGGACGAGGGGAAATATGCTGGCTGGGGAGGATCGCAAGCACCACTAACAGATTGTTCGCCAATAACGTGGCTCCTCTGGCCCGAATGAAATTAGGAAACGGCTTTGGCAGGTGTAATTCCTTCATTGCTTAAGGAAATAAATCCAAAGACCTAGATTCTGTTTTGAGGTCCTCTCTAGGACCAGAAATTCGCAGGGAAGAGTTGATATTCTTGGTATTGAAAATTAAAAAATTATTTTGTATGAATTCTTCAGAAGAAATTGAAAGCCAACATTTATCTGGATAACTGGTAGGCTGGATGAACAAGGAAAGGCATCAATTTCTGCTTCTTATAGAGAGTACAGAAGGGGCGCCTGGGGGCTCAGTCGTTGAAGCGTCTGACTCTTGATTTCGGCTCAGGTCATGGCCTCACAGTTTGTGAGCTCGAGCCCTGCGTCAGGCTCTATGCTGATAACACAGAGCCTGCTTGGGATTCTCGGTCTCCCTCTCTGCCTCTCCCCTGCTCCTGTGCGCTCTCTCTCCCTCTAAATAAAAAAAAAAAACATACTTTTTTTTTTTAAAGTACAGAAGAGAAAGAACTTTTATTTAGAACTTAACACAGAATCTAGCATCACGGTTAATACTGTGTTTTGGCTATGCTATTGTAACTCTAATTGTGGCGTGGCAAAAATTCCACAGCTTAGTATATACAATTCTGTTGTAGAGCAATTTTGTTCTTCTGGGGTCGAAAGCATCCTAAGGAATTTGGTTAGTTACAGCTTTTCCCTGAGGTGTTTTAGAGGTCGGATGGATTCAAAAGGAAGTAAAGGTGTTAATACATAGTGAGGAAACTGAGGCATTGTGGTATTAAATTACTAAAAGCTCATACCCAGCTAACAACAGAATTAGGGCTAGAGCTCAAGTTTCTAGACCGTACATTCTCTGTCATAACAGCATCAGGGCTCATGACTTACTCCTAGTCTGTCTGTCTCTCTTGGATAACACAGTATACCTCAGATACACTAATTTGGATTGTGAATGAGAATAGGGTTGTGAATAAAGGCTTGAGAGTTGGGCCTAAGATCTAAAAAGCCTTGGAAACTTTTTTTCTGCCTTTGAAGTGCTCTGGGAGTTGCTCACCCGCTGAAAGCAGACTAGGAAACAAATGGTTCGGGGACATTGGCAAACAGGTTGAATGGTACTGTTTTCCCTAAGAGAAAGGAAACGAGGAGCCTGTGATCGTCTGAGTTTACTGCCTTGAAGCAGTTTCCACACTGCAGTGCCAGGAGAAGAAACAGAGATGGAGCTCAGTTGTCTCGCCGAATTGAGGAGGCAGAAGTCAGTGTTTGGAGAAGCCAACGTAGCTAGGCTTGCTGCAGCAAAGAAGAAACTACACAGAGAAGAAGAGAGTTTCAGACATCTGGAGTGGTGGGGCTCCCTTGAGCCTTTTCTGAGTATAGTTTTTTGCATGCATGGGAGAAAAGACCCTACAACCAGAGAAAGAACCACTTGAAAAGCAGTAGGTTATATGATATCCTACAGGGCTAGGAATTGTTTGTGTCCCTAAAAGCCAGAGTGCAAAGACCTCATAATATACAGAATATCGGTCGTGGTCCTCAGAATGGTCATGCGTTAGTAGTGGGGTTAAGGTAGCACCAGAATAAGGATGCTGTGGATCTGCCATAACAAAGCGTAAAAGGAGGCCTTTAAAGATTCAAACTAAGAAAGTATTTTAGCTGCGTGCCATAACAAAACCCAACGCCCTTTACAAGAATACAACAAAACTCAGCACCCAACAATGCAAAGTTTACCAAGTCCAGCACCAGTCAAAAATTACCACACGTACAGAGAAGCAAGAAAATAAAAACATAAATAAGAGAAAAGCCAGTCGACAGAAACAAACCCAGAAATGACAGACAATGGAATTCATAGAACCAGGACTTTTAAACAAGTATGATGAATCTTCTAAATAACCTGAATGATGTAAAGGAAACCTTGACATAATGAGGAAATATAAAAAAGACCAAAGTGGAAACAAAACAAAATAAAACAAAACATTGGATGGTGTAAACCACAGATTAGACACTATAGAAGAAAAGATCCGTAAGCTTGAAGACACAGCAATAGAAATTATCCAAAATGAAGCATGAAGAGACGGGCAGACGAGTGAAAATGAACAATATCAAACAATCTGTTGGGAGTCTGGAAAGGAAAGGAAAGAGAAGGGAGTAAGGAAAAAAAAATCAAAGAATAATAGCAAACGCTTTCTATTCTTTTCACTATTTCTTCTGATATTTATCTTCATGTTTCTGAACAACTTTATCACATTGCTACTTCAGTACTTCAATTTTAGATACTATCTACTGACTCCATACTATGAAAAATGAGAATATACATTTCTTTTTCTCCCAGCCTTTCTTCCCAGCACACACTCTGTACACATACATATATATACACCAGCCTCTCCCCAGTGTGTATCTCACTGTATGTAGGTATATTTCAGTGCCACATGCACCTGTTTGTGTTTCACTGTTGTACCACATATATATGCTTCCTTTTATACTTTTTTGTTTTTCACGGAGCCAATATTTGCCTCATTTTTTGTTTGCATAGTTTTCTAAGTACATCTTTATATTCCTTCTCAGAACTCTCTAATTGGAACACCTTCAAACATGCCACATATTCTGTTGGTTTCATTTTCTTTTTGGAGACATACCTGTTAGAATCTTCTAGCTTTGTTGTGCCTTAGGCTGCTGCAGAGCAGTCATCCTGGGCCTCCTCTCCCAAGGAATTTCATTTACTCATTTCTTATTTAGACCTCAGGTCTTCACCTTTTTAGTTTATTCTCATGTCACAGTGGAACATATCATCCATAACTTCTTGAGAAAAGATGCACAGGAGATAAAAATTTTGAGGCTTTGTTTGATAAGCAGAATAATGACCCCAGAGATGTCCAGATTCTAATTCCTAGGACCTGTGGAAGGTATTGCCTCACCTTTCACAAGGACCCCACAGCTCTGATCAAGGATGGGGTCCTTGAAATGGGGAGAATTTCATTTGTGAAATGGGGAGATTCTCCTGGATAATCCATGCGGGCCCAGTGTCATCACAGGGGTCCTTGTAAGAGAGAGAGGCAGGAGGGTCAGAGTCAGGGAGAGATTTGAAGATGCTACACCTTGGGCCTTGAAGATAGAGGACGGAGTCTCAAGCCAAGGAGTGCAGGCAGCTTCCGTAAGCCGGGAAGAACAAGGAGGTGGGTTCCCCCCACGGCCCCCAGAGTAACGCAGCCCTGCTAATACTTGAGTTTGGCCCTCCTGGCCTCCGAGACTGTAAGATAACACATTTGTTTCTAGCATGTCTAAAGTTGTTTTTACTCTCCTCCCTCTGACGTGCTCGATAATGCAGTTGGGTAGGATTCCAGGTTATAAATTGTTTTCCTTCAGTATTTTGAGACATTGTCGATTTTTCTAGCTTCCAGTGCTAAGTTGCTGTGTTCTGATTCCTGCTTCTTTGGTAGCAGTTTTATTCCACCTGTCAGAATCTTTTTTATCCCTTGTGTTCTGAAATTTTATAAAATTGTGAGTCTTTTTTATTCATTGTGCTGGATGCTCCATGGGCTCTTTCCATCTGAAAACTGTGTCCCTCAGTTTTAGGATATTTTCTTCCATTATTCTTTAGAGATGTTCTTCCTTCCATTTTCGGTTCTCTCTTTCTGGAAATTCCTACCAGGAATTGGACCAACTCCTAGATCAGTCCTTTAGTTTTCTTATGTTTTGTTTTGCAGTTTTTGTTCTGCTTTCTAGCAAATTTCTGCAATATTATCTTCAACTTTTATTGAATATTAAATTTCAGCTTTTTTATTTTCCAGAGCTATTTCTTTTTTTTTTTTTTACTTTTTTTTAATCTTTTATTTACTTTTGAGTCAGAGAGAGACAGAGCATGAGCAGGGGAGGGGCAGATGGAGAGGGAGACACAGAATCTGAAACAGGCTCCAGGCTCCGAGCTGTCAGCACAGAGCTCGACGCGGGGCTCGAACTCACAAACGCGAGATCGTGACCTGAGCCGAAATCGGACGCTTAATCAACTGAGCCACCTAGGCACCCCTCAAGAGCTATTTCTTATTCTCTAATTATAACGTCCTCTACTTGTTTTCATGAATGCATAGTCTTACTTCTCTGAGCATATCATTTTTTCTTCTGTTTTCTGTGATTTTGTAAATGTTTTCTCCCATCACTTGATTTTGCTGTTTCTTTTGAATTGCCTTTTTCTCTTATCATTTCTGTCTTTCATATTAGAAGCTTTACTCAAATGCCCAATGATCCTTGGCTATCCATCATATTTAATTAAGGTACTCAAATCTAGGGGCGCCTGGGTGGCTCAGTCGGTTGAGTGTCTGACTTTAGCTCAGGTCATGATCTCACAGTTCTTGAGTTCAAGCCCCACATCGGGCTCTGTGCTGACAGCTCAGACCCCACTTCGGATCCCCGTTCCCCCCTCGCCCTGCCCCTCCCCCCCTCAAAAATAAATCAAATCATTTGAAAAATAAGGTACTCAAATCTGATCAGCTCTTTGTGCAGAGATAGAGTTTCCCGGGTGGGCTTCGCTGTTTGTATAAAGTGCTGGCTGTTTTCCAGTTGGGGGCCTCTAAGCGTCAGTTGCAGAGGGTCCTTTCTCTCGAGTTAGTCAATTTTTCCAGAAGGAAATCTGATCTCCGGCTTGGGAGTCAGAGGAAGGAGAGATGAGGGCTCACTGTTCAGGAAGGAGACTCGCCCACCCCGTTTTCAGTGCAGACACCTCCCCCAGCCGTGCCTCCTCTTCTGGAGTCAGAGACTGCCTCACTTCCTGTGAGTAAGCCCCCCAGGGTTCTGCCCAGGCCCGACTCGACGGCATTTTCTAGAGGTTGGTGAGAATTCACGCACCGTGTCGATCTCTATTGGCATTTTTCGGCATTTGCAAGATAACGCCAGGTTAGCTTTGGGGTGTTCCTCATAGTCGATTCTTGGCTTCTTTCCTCGGGCTCAGTGCAGACCCCTGAAGGCCCCCGCTCTCCCAGTCCTGTTGTAAAGCAGGGTTTCTGTTCAGGTGGCATGGACCTGGAGTCCCCTGGGTCTTCCTCGGTTATTTTCATCTTGCCTACCAAACTTTTTAGTTTCCAGTGGAGCTTGTTAAAACTAGTTTCTGCCTTGCACGTTTCTGGAATTTACCAATCCTGTGCCAGTTAACCCAAGGCTTGGAAGTGGACCGTGTGATTTCCTAGCAAATGTATCCTCTAGTATTTGTTTCATTTAGATTTGCGTTTAGTGGGCGTGTCAACTTACAACAGGGAATGTCACCCTAAGGTTAAAACATTCGCTTCACTTACTCTGCAAGCCCCGTAGAGCGTTAGCAGGTGACCCTGGTGTGTGTTTTTATTCACCACCACACGCTACCTTCAGCTTATGTCTCAGGGGTGCATACATTTCAGAGCCCCAGAGTATTTAACGGAGGTGGTTCTCTCCAGAATCCTTTATGGTAGCTGTGTCTTCAGTTTGTTCAAACTAAGGCCACAATGGTTTTCACAGTTTGGGAAACTTGACCTCATTAGGGAATTTAGGAGATTAAATCCGTTTTATAAGTTGGGCACAACCAAACAATAATTCTTTTAAGAATCTAATCATCCCAAGGGGCGCCGTCGGTTAAGCCTCCGACTTCAGCTCAGGTCACGATCTCGCAGTCCGTGAGTTCAAGCCCCGCGTTGGGCTCTGGGCTGATGGCTCAGAGCCGGGAGCCTGCTTTGGATTCTGTGTCTCCCTCTCTCTCTGTCCCTCCCCCGTTCATGCTCTGTCTCTCTCTGTCCCAAAAATAAATAAAAACGTTAAAAAAAAATTAAAGAATCTAATCATCCCTTTGTATGTTCTGTTTTGATCACTTCCACACACAGGTGAGCGCTTACTGTACGTGCATTGTGGGCCGAACACGGGAGATGCAGGGGTGATTAACACCCAGGCCCTGCCCTGGAGAACCTTCGAGTCTCCTGGGATGTTGAGATCATTTTTAGGATTTTCCATTATGTGGAGAATTTTTTTATACATAGCCTAATGAATAATTGTTGTCATTATTGTTTTTTAATACCCTGACCAACAGCCTTGAGGAAATCTTTGTATTTAGATAAACTCCAGGGTAGTGTTTTCAGAATTAATGATGTGTGAGGTGCCCGGGTGGCTCAGGCGGTTAAGCGTCCAACTTCAGCTCAGGTCACGATCTCGCAGTTCATGGGTTCGAGCCCCTCAGCATTGAGCTCTGTGCTGACAGCTCAGAGCCGGGAGCCTGCTTTGGATTCTGTGTCTCCCTCTCTCTCTGCCCCTCGCCCACTCATGCTCTGTCTCTCTCTCTCAAAAATAAATAAACATTTAAAAAATTTTTTAAAAACAATTAGTGATGTGTTACAAACTAGCACTGACTCTGGGGTCTAGCCAATGGTGTTATCTTGGGGAGAATTACTTAACTTCAGCGTCTGTTCTCGTCTCTGAAATAATGGGTTAGGGCAAGTTGATCTCATTTTTCTTCTTCTTTTTTTTTTTTTTTTTTTTTAATTTTCTTTTTTCAACGTTTATTTATTTTTGGGACAGAGAGAGACAGAGCATGAACGGGGGAGGGGCAGAGAGAGAGGGAGCCACAGAATCGGAAACAGGATCCAGGCTCTGCCGCGGGGCTCGAACTCACGGACCGCGAGATCGTGACCTGGCTGAAGTCGGACGCTTAACCGACTGCGCCACCCAGGCGCCCCCTTTTTTCTTTTTTTAAGTAGGCTTCATGCCCATTGTGGAGCCCAGTGTGGGACTCAAACTCACAAGCTTGCGATCAAGACCTGAGCTGAGATCAAGAGTTGGACGCTTAACTGAGTGAGCCACCCAGGCACCCCTCATTTTTCTGTATTTAATTATAAGGGCCCCTGGTGCACTGTGCTTTATAAGAACAGGTTTAGGCAGTTGCTGCCCACCTTAGCAATCAGGTTGGTGAAGTAGGGGTGTGGATGGGAATATTTGCGGACGATCCCTCGGTGCTTTCCTCCAAGGGTTCTACCGTGACATGTTCCCTGATCAGCAAAACCTTCCATTTCCTGCCTGCAGGCGTCATGCTAACTAATAGCATTAGTAATGACCACTTGGATGAGTAAATACCTCCATGTTACCTTATCAGAAGACGAGTAGCATCCAGAATGCACTAACAAGGAAATTTACAAAAGATGTAACACCCGGGCAGGACATTAAGTTTGCTGTATTATTTGTCTGTCCTTGGTCACCGTTTTTGTTATAATTGGAAGACTTAGTAACAGAAAGCTTGAATAAAAGTGGCTTTCAAATTAAGTAAGAGGCTTATGGGGCGCCTGGGCGGCTCAGTCGGTTCAGCGTCTGACTTCAGCTCAGGTCATGATCTCGCGGTTCGTGAGTTCGAGCCCCATATCCAGCTTTGCGCTGACCGCTCAGAGCCTGGAGGCTGTTGTCTCTCAAAAGTAAAAAAAACTTTTTAAAAAAAGGAAGAGGTCTGTTAACTCACAAGAGTCCCAAGCACTGTACGTCTGTCTGGGTTCTTCCGGGCTGTGGTCCAACGGTGTCGTCCACACCAGTTCTTTCCATCGTATCCTCTGCATATTGTCTTTATTCCCAGGCTCCTTCCTGCAGCTGCCCTGGTTCCAGGCCGGACATGAGAAGAGGCAACAGCTGGGGAGGGGGCAGGGAAGAGCTGAATCTCCTTCCCTGCAGTTTTTATTATGGAGGAAAACCTTTACCAGAAGCCCCCCAGCGAACTTCTGAGTCCCCTTTGGGGACGGGTCACATGCTGTTGCCTCTTCCAGGCATCTGCAAAGGGACAGGAATTATGACTGGCTTCACGCCTGGGGGCGGGGCAGGGTGGGGTCATTTACCCAAGCAAAGGGAGGGTGAACACCCAAACCTAAAGCAAGGTCCTTCCAGCGAATCGGATGTGGAAGGTTGGATGAGCAAGGGTGTTCGGTAGGCCCTCCTTGGGGTATCGCGGCATCAGGGATGAGAGGTACCATTCTTTCTTTGTAAAGCTTAGTTTAAAATAATTTTTGTGGGTATCTTTTCTGAGGAGTTGGCTTTCTAGATCCTTTTCTGGAAATGGGTCATGTTTCGTAGGCAACAGGCAGGCCTGGGGGGAGGGGTGATTGAATGGACTAGTTCTGTACTGGTCGGCTGGGTGCACAGACCTGGTGATGCTTGAGGAAGCCCCCCGGGCATTGCCTCACCCTGTCCCCACAGCAGCCCGGCGAGGCACGTTGTCTTGTCCCTGTTTTACACACGGAGAGACTGAGGCTTGGTTAGGTGTAGTCACCTGCTAAAGGTTACTCATTAGCGGCAGAGCTGGTGTGAGGCCCAGATCTGTCTGGCTGGAAGGCAGGCAGGTGCTCATGGCCTCGTGTCTGTCCGGTTCTTTTCAACTCTGTTTTGATCGTCAGTCTCATCGACCTCGGAGTCGTAATACGCAGCTGCGTTTCGCATCTGTGTGCGGCAGAGACACTGACAAAGGTGTTGAGTGAAAGTCACCGAGCACGTGGTGGAAGCAGGTGTTCTCTCTTGGTGGTGCCTGTGCCAGGGGCTCGGGTGTGACTGAGGTTAGAAAGGGTCGCAGAGACCATGGCAAGTGGGTGGCCGGACACAGTCAACACAGTGGCTTCGGCGTGGTTAGTGCCTGAGTGCAGCTACAGGCCTCCTCGGTCTCCCCCAGCCCTCTCCCCTCACCCTCACCCTCACCAGTACGTTTTCATATTGGAATACATTCCATGCACGTGGAATCCAGGAGTAACTTTCTCTCAAATTGGCGCTAAAAGAAAAGACCCGGGTCAAGCGGTTCGTGTCTTGAAATATTTTCAGGAGTTAAGGATAATTTGTGTAGTAAATAGTTGGGAAAAGATCTATC
Organism: Herpailurus yagouaroundi; assembly: GCF_014898765.1. Classification (NCBI taxonomy): domain Eukaryota; kingdom Metazoa; phylum Chordata; class Mammalia; order Carnivora; family Felidae; genus Herpailurus; species Herpailurus yagouaroundi. The sequence continues at coordinate 5,181,274 of NW_024412436.1, read as the reverse complement.
CAGAGCCATTTTTCATTTGATTGTTGTTATTTCTTAGTGGAAAAGTTCCCTCACCATCCCCTGCCCTCCCGCCAAAAAAAAAAGTGGAGGGTGGAAAGGGTGAGTGCCAAGATGTACGGTAAAAACAGCTAGATTACTGATAATGCTGTTCCGGGGGTTGTTTTAATTCTCGAGTCCCCAAAAGTGACTGTCTTAGCAGTGGCAGTCATTTCCAAGTTGATGTTGACTCCCTGGATCCTCTGTGTTCCACAGAGACCAAGGATACTTTCAGCTTCCAATTAATCCTGAGAACCCAGCTTCAGAGAGCTGTTCTAGATTGAACTAGACCTGGGGCGCCTGGGTGGCTCAGTCGGTCGAGCATCCGACTTCGGCTCAGGTCATGATCGCTCAGTCTGTGGGTTCGAGCCCCACTTCGGGCTCTGTGCTGACAGCTCAGACCCTGGAGCCTGCTTCAGATTCTGTGTCTCCCTCTCTCTCTGTCCCTCCTCCGCTGTGCTCTCTCTCTCTCTCAAAAATAAGCATTAAAAAAAAAAATTTAGACTGAACTAGACCTGCCAGCAGATGCCTGATCTTGACCTACATCCCAGAAGTCCTTTGGTTCCATTATGTCATCCACCCCTTCACCCAGCACCTACTGGGTCTGCCCAGTACTGCTCTAGGCACGTAACTAACAAAATCCCTGACCTCAGGACCCTATTCTAAGAGGGAAGGAGAGTGAGGGCATTGGATAGTGGTAAGCAATTTGTAAAAACCAAACCCATCAACAGGAGGGAGTTTCTTTTATTCTTTAGTGATTTCCCAGTTGCTTTCAACAAATTGTTGTGTCCTCTTGTCATGAAAGACCGCACTGTCTCACATGAGAGGCCTTAATTGGTATTTTAACATTTACTGACTGATTCTCAGATTATTCTGTGTTCTTTTTCTTCTTTGCTTTTTCTGTTCTCTTTCTGTTCCACTCCCCTAGTGTGTCAGTTACCTAATGCAGTGTAACAAACCACCCCGAAACATAAGGGCTTAAACAGCCACCATTTATTCGGCTCCCAATTCTCTAGGTTGGTTGGGTGGGTCTTCTGGTCGGGGGGCAGAGCAGCTGATCTCCGCTGGCTCACTCGTGCACCTGCCGTCGGCTGGACAGTCTACGGCGGTCTCAATCGCCGTCTGTTAGTGGGCAGGCTGCGGGCCAGAGACACAGTTCGAGTTCGAGTGCCCACACCCCCCAGGATCCGCCGTGACACCCGGGGGGATGCAGGCTGTGGGCCTCCTAGGCGGGAATGAGGATGTTTAGTCGAAACACAGGCTTTTGGCTACCGAGCTTATGATTCCAAAGTTGGAAGCTTAAGCACAGTATTCGACTTCTCAAGGAGAGTTTTCCTGGATGGGGAGAAGAGTTGACTTTGGGTTAGATTGGACTTTTCTTTTACAGTCGGGGCCATTTTGTTGTTGTTTACAATTTTAGAATCTCTGGGTTGGAACCTTCCTATAAGGGTCATGAAATGCCAGCACCGGTCTGATATTTGAAACCCCAGCCTCTGCTCAGACCTCCTCCCCAGGCGTCCAAGAACTCACCGTGCCCCGCCCCCCCCACCCCACCCCCGCCCGCAGCCCACCTTCCCTGGCTGCCCCCGCTGGGACCCTGCAGCCCCTTCCTCCCTGCTGAGGCCGAGGGGAGGACCTCTTCTACACTCGTCCATGCAGGGTTTTCTTTGCATCGTAGCTTCTTGGTTTTTTATTTTGAAATAGGAAAAATAGTTACCTGCTCTTAAATATTAAAGAAGCAGTACTTTTATTGGTTATGATAGGATCAGACTAAAAGGATTATACGGTAGGTATGTACATGGGAGAATATTTGAAGTGTCTTTAAGCACCTATTTGTACAAAGCGACCAGTTCAAATCGTTCGTGACTTTGCTGGCATCCAACACACTGGTTTCCTACGTGCATCATTCTGAGGCTCACCACGTCCGTGGGTCTCAGGTTGGTACAAGTCCCCATCTTCGTCCTCGGATCCCAGTTCCAAGGGTTGAGGAGCCCTGTGACAGGGACTAAGATAAGGGCAATTCCTGAGGAGGAATATTGCATTGTATAGAAACTCCCAAACAGATACACAGCCGCGCAGAGTAAGGTAACACCTCTGGGCACCATCATTAACTGTTACCAGAGCAGCCCAGCCTTGGTGATCAAGTCAGTCCTAGACATCCTGCTCCTAAGAGATCTTCTGGAAGACCTTCCGAAGAAGGAACCCTTTACTCTGGAACCCTAATGTTAGCACTCTAATGATTGCTTCTGCACCTGCCCTCGAAGGGACCGCCCGTTTCCCCAGATCCCTAATAGCTGTCCTTCTCTTCTCCAGGGCCCAGTCATATATGCGCAGTTAGACCACTCTGGTGGACATCACAGTGACAAGATTAACAAGTCAGAGTCTGTGGTGTATGCGGACATCCGGAAAAATTGAGAGAAGACCCAGAACGTGTCCGAAGCAAGAAGCAGATCCAAACTGGACTCTTACGCAGCAAGTGTAGCCCGTGACCACGTGTGGCCTTGGAGACCTGGGCAAGGACGAGCACACGTGTATTCATGGAGAGAGGAAAAGACGTGTATAGACGATATGCGTGACTATTCTATTTAATCCGATGTGGGGAGCCAGTGTTGCATGATGAAAAGATGCTATGACTCTATGTGTATATAAATTGTCTTGCTGTTTTGTGCTTTCCTTCAGGGTCATTTACAGTTGAGCAAAGTCAGAAACATTCCTGTCGCTGTGCTTTAGGTGTGGTTTGCCTTACCGGAGGTGGTAGCCGATCTTTGTATTCGAGTAGACGTGGCCCTTTGGTCTAAGGGCTTAACCGGTCTTAGCTTTTATTGGGGTTGGAGAGTGGGGATACCGGTGACGGGAGCACGTCCAGGGTGGCCTCTACCCAGTGTCTGCACCACCTGTTCGGCTGTCGTTTTTAGAAAACATCCACGAGCTCTGCCACTTGGACACCGTTTGAGGGTTTTTGTTGGTGTTTGTCTCTCTAAAATCCAGGCGTGGGTTTCTTTGTTTTTGTTTTTGTTTTTTGCTTCGTGTGTGAGGCTTACTTTAACGTCCCGCCCTTTGTCTTAATCAGTGTGTGGACCCATCATAGCAAGACTAGCAAAGGGTGAATGCCAAGGTCACTTCTTTCCAGGTACTTTCAGATCAATGCCATACACGCAACTGAAGTAGAAAAGCCAGGCCCTGCTTGAGGAGTGCGGTAGCGTCTGGAGGCTAAAAGGTACCACTTAACGTTCTTTGCCAGAGTCCTTGCTGCCTGAAATGAGGGTCCCCAGACAGCGGAAGGAGACGAGCTTCATTTCCTTTTAAGTGGGCACAAATGGGCTAATTGGAAAGCCAGCCCGTGGTACCCCAGAGCTCTCGCTGGAGAATCGGCCTTGTAAAAGCTTCCATCATCATTCCAGCAAGAGGCAGCGTCCGTTGTGGCTCTGCAATAGCTTCTCGGTGCCTCAGAGACCTCGGAGGCTCAGGACAGTCTAGGTTTTTTTAAATCAGCAAGCAGGGCTGTTAGCACCATTCTTTCGGGAATCTCTTCTCATTCCCGTTTTGGGGCTTTTTTTGGTGGTTTGTTTCTGGTTTTCTTTTTCTTTTTTGGCTTTTCCTTTTCTTCCCACTCTTTCCCATTCACATGGAATTGGTAAGCAATGAGATGAGGAAAAATCTAGACACTTTGGGTATTCTTTCCAGTAACTCACTTTCTTCCACTGACTACCCCCACCCCCTGTCGGGCCTCTGAGTTTTTATCTTTTGCTGGGAGTGAAAAGCATGGTGAAGGTCCTCGAGCACATTTACATTGTCATTCCCCCTTTTTCTAGATTATTTTAACAGAATTTAACAGGCCCCCAGCCAGCCAGGGACGCAGAGGGCTCACCCTGAGACATTTCTGCAAAGCGGTCCACTTTTGCCTGGCGTCCTAAAACTTCCTTGCGTCCATTGTGAGAACTACAGGAGCCTTTAAAAGACGTGTGTGTGTGTGTGTGTGTGTGTGTGTGTGTGTGTGTGTGTTGGGGAGGGTGGGGGGTGCGGGCATTGTCACCCTTCTTCAAACTGATGCCAAGTTAACAATATTCTTGGCAAACCTTTGCCACTGTGAGAAGCTGTGACCGAGACTGTTTTTAAGGCAGAAAGAACACGAATTGTTGAGAGACCGAGTGTGTGCCTTTCGACGTGTAATGGTTCCTTACAGTCGCTTCTTACAGAGAAAGGGCCACTCTCCTTTTTCTGCACAGGTCCTGTGAATAAAGCATACATTCCTGACACCTCCTGACAGCTGGAGTCCCGATTCCTTCCTTTCCTTGCCGGGACCCCGTGCTCGTGAAGCTGCCACCCGGAACCAGCCCCGCGCGCCCCGCCTCCCCCACCCCTGAGGTTGCCTCCCGCCAGGCCAGGCGCCCTCCCCACCCGGCCAGACACCTCGGGCTGTCATGTCGGCACGTGCACGGTGGCCGAGAGTCCCCCCACCACGCTGCAGCGCCCCCACCCCGCTGGGTCCGCGGGGCAGGCTTGTCTGGAGGAAGCTGCTAGCAACTGGGGTAGAGCGCCTCGGGGGCAGGGCTTTTGCCTAACCTCCTGTGGATTTTTGGGCCCTTCCTCTTGCCTGCCAGCGTGCCTGGGCCTGGCCACACAGGACACTGGCCCAGTTGCCTTTTCCGTGTCCAATTATTGGCAGAATGAGACCTTTTAAAGTTACACGTGATTTTTGTAGGGGGCCACCTAGAAGGGATTAGAGATGCGAATTCCAAACCACCTGTAGTGTTTCGATGGAAATGTATCCGGCTAGGGGAAAAACCATCAAGTTCATTATTAATTTTTTGGTTTTTTTTTTTTCCTTTCTCGATTGTACCTTTGTGAATATTTTAATACATCTTTTTCAATTACTGAACTGTGTCGTGTGTTCATTTTTAACCAAGGAGAGAAAAAGAGAAAAGCCTTTTCGCTCCTCCCACTCCAGCCACACTGGCCTCGTCCTCCTTCAGAAACACCAGACATGTGCCGGCCGCGGGCCCTTTGCACCTGCCGCCCCCTCTCTGCCTGGAGCACATCCTGCACCTGTTGGTGTGGTTTGCTCCCTCACTTCCTTGAAGCGTCTGCTCAGATGTCACCTCCCGGAGACTTTGTGCCACATACAGAGCAACCTCACCCACCCCCTGCCGCTGGCCCCTGCCGCTGGCCCTCCCCCTTACTCCCACCTCGTTCTTCTCCCTCTGTCCAGCTGTACGTGTGCTGTTTTCCCCTGGTAGCAAAAGCACCAGGACGTTGCTGTTTTGTTCACTGCTCCGTCTTCAGTGCACAGGATAGCACCTGGCACCTGGGGGCTGAGCAAATGTTCACTGGTTGGATGATAGTGGCTATTCCTTCAACAGAGTTCTGTTGAGAACTGTCCCGTGCCAAGCAGTGTGCCAAGATTAGGAAATAAAATGAACAAGACCTAGCTCCTCAAGGACCTTGCCACAGAGTAGGAGTGACAGGGGACATAACAGAACTAACTAAGAGCTACTAAGGACTTGCTACGTGCCAGGCACGTTGCGTTGCTTACTCTGTGTTGCATTATGAGTTTCCGCTGGTTGTACTCATCTTAGACCCGCTTTTAGACAGTGTCACGCTTAGGGTATATAACTTGTCCAGGGTCACTCGGTTAATCAGATCCAGAGAGGCAGGGCCGGGCCTGGGGCTGTTTGATCCCAAGCCCTGTTCTTAACCACTGCGCCCTTGGCATAGCTCAAAAAAAGAAAAAGGAAAAAAAAAAAAAAAAAAAAAAGAAGATCTCTTCCTTATTCAAATAAGTGTGCTGTGTGCCTGAAATAGTTTTCTGTGTTCCTTACGAGCCGGGCGGGGGTGCAGCGAGGGAGGTGGTTAAGCCGTTGCTGGAGGCCCAGGGGCCCGAACTTCAGTTTGGAAAACTATATGGGGACAGCCTGTTGAGAGCGGTGTCACAAGTAACATCTTACTAATAAGCATGGATTTCCTGCGATTTATTAATTTAGTAAATTACCGTGGAATTTACTGCGAGTAACGGAAACTCGCAGGTGTTCTGCGGGTTCCGCCCCAGTGGGAACTGAACCCTGGGGCGGTCCCGTCAGCGGAGGCGCTGGTCTCTGAGCCGCACAGGGAACCTGCCAACCAGATAGGTGACTTCTGAGGGCGGCCGCGGCCCGGGTGAGCTGCTTGGGCGGTGCCCAAAGAGGAGACCTCACGCTCTTACCCCCTTGATGCTGAAGGCTCCCTCCCGATCCTTCTGGGCGATTCTAGTGCTAACCAGCTTGGATTTAGGAACCGGATGATGTCATCCTCCCGACTGTCCATGGAAGCTGAGGGGGCAACCTCACGGAGGAGGAAAGTGGCACTTGTAGTGTTGGTGGAGGTGGCATAAGGAACTGACCACCTGTTTCATGGCAGGTTCCCACGCAGACACATTTTTCCCGTATATTCAAGATCGTGGCATAAGGAATTTCAAACAGGCACAAGAGAACAGTAAAGCCCATCCTCAGCGATTGCCTCATCCACCCCTTTTGGCTTTTTCCTCTTTTCCGAATTAAAACAAATCCCAAAACATGTCAGCTCACCCCTACATTCTTGGATGGGCATCTTGTAAAAATATGTACGTTTACGGGGCACCTGGTGGCTCAGTCGGTTAAGCGTCCGACTCTTGACTCTGGTTCAAGGTCACGATCTCACGGTTTATGAGTTGGAGCCCTGCGTTGGGCTCTGAGCTGATGGTGCAAAGCCTGCTTGAAATTCTCTCTCTCCTCTCTGCCCTTTCCCTGCTCATGTTCTCTCGCTCTCAAAATAAACTTAAAAAAAAAAAGAAATAAAAATATGTACATTTTCTTACATAACCATAATACCTTGTCGCATTTAACAGAAACATTTTTTTTTTATTTTTATTTTATTTTAGAGAATGAGACTGTGAAAGAGGAAGACGGAGAGAGAGTCTTAATCAGGCTCCTTGCTCAGCACGGAGCCTAACATGGGGCTCAATCTCACGACCATGAGACCGTGACCTGAGCCAAAATCGAGAGTTGGTCGCTTAACCACCTGAGCCCCCCAGCCGCCCCCAGAAGCATTTTTTTAAAAAACGCATTTCAACAGTTCTTTGACTGTCATCTAATACTCAAATTTCCCCCTGTCTCAGAAATGGCATCTTACAAATGGTTTCTTCAAGTGAGGGTCCAAACGTGGTTCCGGTAAAGACTTCCCTGCCTGTTTCACAGACGGGAGCCTAGTACCCTGCAGTTCTCTCCCTCAGGACTGTCAGGCTTCTGTGTGAGGAGGGAAAGAACCAGGCCATTAACACCCATGGGGCCTTCCCTTGGATAGATGCGCCGTACTTAAATTTTTTTTTTTAATGTTTATTTTTGAGAGAGAGCATGAGCAGGGGAGGGAAAGAGAGAGAGGGAGACACAGAATCCGAAACGGGCTCCAGGCTCCGAGCCGTCAGCACAGAGCCCGACGCGGGGCTCGAACTCATGGACCGCGAGATCATGACCGGAGCCGAAGTCGGACGCTTAACCAACGGAGCCACCCAGGCACCCCGATGCGCCGTATTTGAAACCACTTCTGACTTTGTGGATGTTTCGATTGTCTCTAGTTGTCTTGTTTCTGTCCATCCCAAGTGGTACTGTAATTGTCACGTGTTAGGAACTACTGAAAAAAAAAAAAAAGGCGAAGGTAAATTATTTGCAGCTACGGAGACGCAGCGCGGGTCGAGACGCGTCCTCCCGGCCCCCTGGCAGGGGGACCTGATGTCTGAGGGTCACGACGGTGGCTTTCAAGCTCACCTCCCCGTCACATCCTTCTGAAAGCCATCGGGGACTGGCAGAAGGGCCACCAACTGGAGCTGTGGGAACAACTGAGGGCGGGAGGCGGGCGGGACCCCCAGCACCCAGAGGGGGCCCCGGCTGTGTTTACAAGGAAGGAAACGAGCCGTTCAAGCTCCCAGAGGGGCTGCCGCTTCCAGCCTGTTTCCTCCTGCAAACAGGATGTTTAACTATTGTCCCTTCTTGGCTCCGATTTGGGTTGGATTGTCGGTTCCTCACAGACCTTGTGGACTGGCCTGCAGGGCTCCTGAACGTAACAAAGGGGCTGGGTTCTTTTTTTTTTTTTTTTTTTAAATCTCTACAATTGGGAAGAGGAAGTTTGGCAGGTTTAATATTCCCACATCTGCGTTGGAGCCCCGCCCTCCAGCACTGTGTGCCTGACGCATTTGGGGTGATTCTGAACCTGAATCCCTTTCTGCTGAGGAACTGGGGGACAGGGCAAAGCCAAGGCCAGCTTGTTGAAGGTCTGAGGTTTGCCTTCTCCTTGATACGGACTCCAAGGACATGGAGTTTTGAATCTAGACCCATTCTTGGTTCTTTCTCCGGCTTTGCATAATCTTTTTTTTTTTTTAACGTTTATTTATTTTTGAGACAGAGACAGAGCATGAACAGGGGAGGGGCAGAGAGAGAGGGAGACACAGAATCGAAAGCAGGCTCCAGGCCCTGAGCCATCAGCCCAGAGCCCGACGCGGGGCTCGAACTCACAGACCGCAAGATGGTGACCTGAGCTGAAGTCGGACGCTTAACTGACGGAGCCACCCAGGCGCCCCTCATTTTTTTTTTTTTTTTTTTTTGAAATCATAGTTCCTTTCAACTAGATAAAAGAAACATAAATTTTTAATTTATGTTGAGGGGAATCTCTCAGAATGTACAACAGCCCCCGAGGAATGTGGAACATTTTGCAAAACCCTGCCCTTGGCTCTTGCTGGCCCAGCAGAACCCCAGAGGGTTTGTTTATAACATGTCTGGACGTTCCTATCTGAGTAAAAGCCCCGGCCTTTGCTCTGTGTGAGCGATTCCTGAAGATAGTTGCTCTGCCAGAGGGAGAAATGTTTCTGAAAAGCCTGCCCAAGGATTTTCGTCCCAAAGAATGTAAAATGTCTGCGGGCCACACGGGTACTGGTGGCCAGCACGGGCCGCCCTGTGTCCCTGCCCCCAGGCAGCCCAGCCGAGCTCCGGGGTTCAAGCTTGTGGAACAGCACCGCATCCTGGAACAGAGCTCACAAGGCAGACGGCGCAGCCTGAATCCCTCTGACACAGGACACCTCAGGACATGCCAGGCTCTCGGAGAGGAAGCTGAGCTAATGACTTCGTGTTGGCCCAGTGAGGTTGCACCAGAGAGAAGAAAGCCCCTGGGAGGGAAGGAAACAGGAAGAGAGCTCACACCTGCCTAGAAATAACTGGCCTCCTTCCATGTCCTGTCTAAAAAAAAAAGAAAGGAAGAAAGAAAAAAGTACCATGAGAGAAACCGAACGGTCTGCGTTCCTATTGTAGGTTTTGTCTATTTCGATTCATTTCAAGCTTTTAGACTATGGCTCTTCCAGGACTGCCCTCCGTGCCTTCTCCTCCCTGTCAGCAGGCATGCATCAAAGTCATTGCAAAATGCAACCCCTTCCCCTGGAGGCCGGGGGGATGATAGGAAGGAGGACAGCATTACAAAGCGGCCTCGCCAGCGTGCGCCCTGGGCACTAGACCGACATCAAATGTGTTGTTAAGCACCAGTTGGACGTCCTGGAATCACATTAATCGGAGAAATACATATGGATGAGAGGTGTAGGCGATCCAGCCTGATACATTTTCTCTTCTCCCCTCTGATCCAAGCTGCTACCATTCTTTGCTATAGAAACGTCCCAGTTCAACCTTTGGGGGTTCTGCTTTGGCGTTTTTAAGGTCAACGAAATTACTGTAGCGGCCAGTGGCCGCATGCGGCCATTTACATTTAACTGATGTAAGATGAAATCAGACTTAAAACTCAGATTCACGGTCACACTAACCACACTTCAAGCGCTCGGTGGCTACCTGTGGCGTGGGACAGTACTGGACAGTGCAGAGATAGGGCGTTCCTGCCTCACAGAAAGTTCTGTTGCACAGTGCCGGGGTAGACTGTGAGGGGGCCGGCAGGCCTTTGGTTGGCTGTGCACACATGCTCATGGAAGACTGGTGAAGGCTGTTCCAGCTGGGAAGAAGAGCCCAGAGGTTCAGGGTGAGAGAGAGAGAGAGAGAGGCCAGCGTGATTGCAACATTGGATTTGGCGGGGAGCCAGGCCTTGAGAGCCTGGTTAAGAAACTGGGATGTTGTCCTGAAGGCAAATTGGGTTTTACACAGGGGACAGAGCAGTAGCAAACTCACCCCGCCCACCGGTGGGGGAACCGCAATCTGAAACCGGAAGGGGAGTGCCTCGCGTGGCTGTTGGAGGAGCTCAGTCACAGATGACCAATTGGATTTTCAGCGGCAGTGGGAAAGCAGATGGTCAGGGGGGCCCCGAGGGTCAGGGAGAGTGTGAAAGGGCTTTGGCAGATACAGAGACCGGCAGGGGCTGGAGAGAGAAGACTCGGGAGGAACAGTGACCAGCGCCCCCGACCGATGGGAAGCTGGGTCACGAGCAGGTGATCCTGGGGGAGCTGGGGGCTGGGGCGGGGGCGAGAGGGGGTGATGTAATAGTCCATCTAGCAACTGCTAGAAGATGCGAGTGCCTGGCCCTTCCCAGTTCCCAGTTTACCGGGCTTCTCCCTATGTATTTGTGATTTTTGAGCACCCTCCTTGAGAGGCCAGTGTCTGAGTTCAGTGCGTTCTGCCTCCTCTCAAATCAAAGACCTTATCTCCATCTCTGCTGTGCCTTCCCTCCTGCAGGATAAGGTCCCAGCCCCCAGGCCGTCTGGTCCAGGAGGCCTTTAGCCCCGAAAAGCAACCCCCTGCCTCCCACATCATCATTCCCCCCCCTCCCTCCCCCACCCCCACTCAGTGGAGCTCGTTCAGACCAAGTGGGAGGACCATGGCTTCCAAAACCTCTCCAGCACCGAATACCAGGTCCCCACCTGGAAAAGTCCTATGTCTTCTTCCAGGAAGCTTCCTAGGAACTTCTAAAGCCATGTTAGGGTGCGTGCCTCCCCATTTTGTTCTCCCACAAACCCTATGCGGTCTGCTTCATAACTCTGCATTTTCATTGCCTGCTTATTCCTTCTGCGGAATTCTGAGTGCCTTACCTGAATTAACTCCTATCAACCGTATTATAAGATGGAGAGTATTAAATCCCCACTTGAAAACAACAGAACTGGGGCGCCTGGGTGGTTCAGTCAGTTAAGCATCCCGCTCTTGGTTTCAGCTCAGGTCATGATCTCACAGTTCGTGGGTTCGAGTCCCATGTCGGGCTCTGCACTGATGATGTGGAACCAGCTGGAGATTCTCTCTGTCTCCCTCTCTCCCCCTCCCCCTGCATGCACTCTCTCTACCTCAAAAAATAAACTTTTTAAAATATTTTTTTTAAAGTTTGTTTATTTTTGAGAAAGAGAGGCAGAGCGTGAGCGGAGAAGGGACAGAGACAGAGAGAGAGGGAGACACAGAATCCGAGCTGTCAGCACGGAGCCCGACGCGGGGCTCGAACCCACGAACCGTGAGATCATGACCCGAGCCGAGGTCGGACGCCCAACCGACTGAGCCACCCGGGCGCCCCTCAAAAAATAAACTTAAAAAAAAAAAGTTAAAAAAAAGTAAAACAACGGAACTGACACACAAACAGGTTGAATAACTTGCCAAGGCTAGCAACTGGCAGTGTGGAGATCCAGTGCGGTGATGTCCCAGGCCCGCACGTGTCCCCTCCGTGCCGGCTGGTTCTCATCGGTCCTTGCAGCGGCAGCACAGAGCCGGGCCCGTGGGATCGATGTCAAGGAGATTTTGTTAATCTCCACGAGGGTCCACATAGTTCACGCGTTCAGTAAATACTAGGTTCCTACTCCTCAGGGGGCCTGGAGGAATGAACTCGAGATGATCAAATGAAAATGTTAACACATTCATCAGTTTGCCAGCACTTTCCGAGCGCTGTCTGCCCAGGCACGCGGCCTGAATGTGGGCCGAGCCCCTGCCCTCCAGGAGTTCATACCCTGGTGCGGGAGGCTTCAAAGGCTCATGTTTAATAACACGGGATAGATCATCACTTCTCCGTTCCTCTCTGTTCCCGAAGCCTTCACGGCTTCTGTGTCTTCTGAAAAGAAGTCTCAGCCGAATCTACTTCCTCCAGCGATGCCCCTGGAAGGCACGAGCACCTCAGAAGCAGAAGTGCTTCGGGGCGCCTGGGTGGCTCAGTCGGTTGGGCGTCCGACTTCAGCTCAGGTCACGATCTCGCGGTCCGTGAGTTCGAGCCCCGCATCGGGCTCTGGGCTGATGGCTCAGAGCCTGGAGCCTGCTTCCGATTCTGTGTCTCCCTCTCTCTCTGCCCCTCCCCCATTCATGCTTTGTCTCTCTCTGTCCCAAAAAATAAATAGTTAAAAAAAAAAAAAGTTTAAAAAAAAAGAAGCAGAAGTGCTTCTAAGGCGTGAGGCCGCGAGCCTGGGACTTGATGAGGGGCAGGGAGGAGGACAGACTCACCTCCAGGACAGCACAGCCTCTGCAGAATGCACCCCCCCCCCCCACCACCCGACGCTTGGCCTATGTCTCCCATAAGCTGGAGTCACACACCTGTTTTCTGTTGGCCACGGCAGGGCTCACGCCTGTCCCCACCTGTGCTCGTCCAGGCTCTCCTATACCCCCACTTGCCCTCCACCCACTCCAGGGAGGGACCGTGTAACCAAAATGACTTCCTTTCTCAGGCAGTTCCCCCAAGCCTTCGCAGCCGGCTGGCTTTTGTGTGCGCTGCTCCCCTCCACCACGCCCCCGTCTAATCCCCGAGCAGCAGCTACACCAGCTTTACCCGTGTGCCTTCCTCTGGAAAGTTCGTGAGCTTGCCCAGGCCAAGAACTGGTCTTTTCGGTCTCCGTATCGCAACCTCCACTACTGAATCCGTTCCTGGTACTCGGTGATTAGTCAAGACAGGTCAGGGCCCCTGGGTGGTTCAGTCGGTTAAGCGTCTGACTTCGGCTAAGGTCATGATCCCGAGGTTCGTGAGTTCGAGCCCTGCATCGGGCTCTGTGCTAATGGCTCAGAGCCTGGAGCCTGCTTCTGATTCTGTGTCTCCCTCTCTCTCTAGCCCTTCCCCTCTCGAGCTCTGTCTCTCTCTCTATCTCTCTCTCTCTCAAAAATAAATAAATGTTAAAAAAAAAAAAAGACAGGTTGGTCAGAGGAGTAAATATGGGAATGGATAAGTGATATACAAAATAATGAAGGTCATTAGAAAGCAAGGATGTATGCAAGTCACAGAATAGCAGCTTTGAAGGGGATGACGCTTACGTGAAGTTCGCTATTTGATGTGTTTATTTCTTTTTTTTTATTTTTTTTTTAATTTTTTTTTTCAACGTTTTTATTTTATTTATGGGACAGACAGAGACAGAGCATGAACGGGGGAGGGGCAGAGAGAGAGGGAGACACAGAATCAGAAACAGGCTCCGGGCTCCGAGCCATCAGCCCAGAGCCCGACGCGGGGCTCGAACTCACGGACCGCGAGATCGTGACCTGGCTGAAGCCGGACGCTTAACCGACTGCGCCACCCAGGCGCCCCTGATGTGTTTATTTCTTTATTTTCATTGATTTCGAGAGAGGCAGGGCGTGGGAGCAGGGGAGGGGCGGAGAGAGAGGGAGAATCCCAAGCCAGCTCCGTGGGGCTCAAACTCAAGAAACTGTGAGATCATGACCTGAGTCAAAATCAAGTCGGATGCTTAACTGACTGAGGCACCCAGGCGCCCCTGCGGTGTTTGTTTTTAAAACCAGTCATCTTGGGGCGCCTGGGTGGCGCAGTCGGTTAAGCGTCCGACTTCAGCCAGGTCACGATCTCGCGGTCCGTGGGTTCGAGCCCCGCGTCGGGCTCTGGGCTGATGGCTCAGAGCCTGGAGCCTGTTTCCGATTCTGTGTCTCCCTCTCTCTCTGCCCCTCCCCTGTTCATGCTCTGTCTCTCTCTGTCCCAAAAATAAATAAAAACGTTGAAAAAATAAATAAATAAATAAATAAATAAATAAAAAACCAGTCATCTCATGCTAATTTTACTTGTGTGGCACGTTGTCATCTTCAACACCTTTTCGCCTTCGTTATTCTATCCAGTACCCACACCCGTGCGCTGAAATAGGGAGGTTAGGGGACAAGCCACAGGAATAAAGTATGTGTGAGGCAGAGCTCATGCTGGAACTTAGTGCTCGCATTTTCCTGGGCTGCTGTCCCCACTCCGCCAGGCCACCGGGCCTCTGGGGCTAGCCTCCTTTGTGGAACACAGTTATGGTACCAGGACGAAAAACACACGGCTTTGCCTTTTTTTGCAGGACGACGAAATACTGGTCTATTAAAGAAACGCCCGTTAATGGTGGCGCCGCCTATGGAAATCACTATGAGACAGCGAGGTGTGTGTGAAAGGAGGACACGTCGATGCCATCAGAAGAACCCCCTTCTGGGATCAGAAGAGGCCTGGAATCGACACACGAAAATCCAGGTGCACCTGCCTGAGATGACCATGGGGGCCCATGAAATGAGGCAGCCCGAGGGAGCTGTGGCAGGGCGGAGGTGGCTGAGTCTCCATGGACTCCACTTGTCCCCTCAGAGGCACAAACTGCCACCAAGACTGCTTCTGTCTGCCCAGAGAGAGTGACTGCAGGTGGCTCTGGGGCACAATCTCCAACATCTGGGAAGTGAAATTGAATGCTATTACTCTCTGATATAAAGCAAACTAACTCTAAGCACGTAAGCGTACCCACAGCGAAAGTACGACTATCTCAACTTTAAAAATTTTATCTCCACAGATATTTGATGCGTGTGGTTAGAAGGGCTGGGAAGCTGCCGTCAGGCGCTATGAATATGTGTCTTTTCTTTTTATATATATATATTTTTAATGTTTATTTTTTGAGAGACGGAGAGTGAGCGGGGGGGGGGGGGGGGGGGAAGAGAGAGAGAGGGAGTCACAGAATCCGAAGCAGACTCCAGGCTCTGAGCCGTCAGCCCAGAGCCCGACACGGGGCTCGAACTCATGAAACCTGACATCATGACCTGAGCCGAAGTCAGGTGCTTAACCGACTGAGCCACCCAGGGGCCCCCAAAATGTGTCTTTTCAAATCTTGCCCTTACAGACCATGAAAAGCATTTGCCATTTGCCATTTGCCATACCGTGCGACATACAGATGGGACAACTGGACACGTAAAAATAAACATTTTCAGTTTAATAGAGTAACTAGAAATGTATCTGTCGCTGCATGAACCATTTCGATAGTCATATTTTTCCACAGGACACACATTTTGCCTGGGCTGAAATGAACAGGTCGAGTTGAAAAATGAAAGGCAGGTACAGTGTGGGTAAAGCTGGGAGAAAGTAAGCATGAGGCCGCTGACCCTTTCTGACCCTCCAGAAAAAGAAAGAAGAACCCGGAGCGTCTGCTTCGGTGTCTGGAATGGAAGAGAATACGCAGGAACCTGGAGGGTGCTGGTTCCAGAGAAAGGTTAATAATGGATCATCGCAAGAGAGGGAGCCTTACTGAAATCTTTGTTCTTTTTCACGAAAGGTTAGAAAGGATTGTCCAGGATATTAACTCTCATCAGGAATTTGTTTTTTTGAATATCTTGCATGTTCACCTTGCCCGATACAATTTTTTCCCAGGTGGGGAGATTCGAGACTGTTTGAAGCCATTGGTCGTCCATTAACTCGGAGTCTGAGTACCACCATTCCTGAGAGGAGAGAAAGGGTGAAGAATTAATCAGCGCTCCCCGACTTACGTGATCAAGCCTGGTCTGATACCAGAACTGGTCCAGGGTCCTTGAACTTTTTTTTAATGTTTATTTACTTATTTTCAGAGAGAGAGAGAGAGAAAATGCATGTGCACATGCGGGAGGGGCAGAGAGAGAATCCCAGCGGGCTCCGTGCTCCCACAGACTGTGAGATCATGACCTGAGCCAAAATCAAGAGTCAGACGCTCAACCGACTCGGCCACTCGGGCGCCCCCAGGTCCTTGTGCTTTTAAACCACATGAACCCACAGCCAAATGATGAATTTTGCCCCCCAGACTAGGCTACTGACACGTGACTCTAAATAAACACACGGAAGTATAGGCCCATTCGCTTATTCAACAAGTGCTGAGTACAAGGCGCTGGGCTGGATGCTACGCGTGATGCTCGCCTTCGAAGAGTTCACGTTCTCAAGGGGAGGAGAGACCTGCGTAGCAACATTAACACCAAGTGGAAAGCGGTGAGGGCTGCCGAGAAGGGGCGGAGATCTTGCCAAAGCAGATTTGAACGCGAGGGAGGTTCCATGGGAGCTCCAAGGGGACGAGGAGGCACACACACCTGAGCTACGGATCTATCGCCCCTTTTAGGAAGAGTCCAGAAAGGCCCGTGATGGCCTTCGGTGCTTGGGGAAAGCTAACGAGGCGGTAGGCTTCTGGGGCTTCCTTGCAAGGGTGGGCATCCCCACGCCACCTGCTGGCTGGTGGTACGTACTTTGCTCATGTTCAGCCAGCATTTCTCCAGCACATTCCCCTGTGTTTCAGAGAGCCGTAAGGCTGTGTTCAGGAACAGGTCACAGTTCTGGCCGTCTCCCATGAGTATACAGACGTAGGCCATCAGGTGGTAAAGCCTCGGGTAGAAGACAGGGCCAGTGGTATTCTGGGTCACCAGACTCTCCAAGTTCTGAAGGAAAAACAGCATATCAGAATCAGAAAGGGTCCTTGGCCGCAACGATTTTTTCTCCACGGATGACGTGGGAACGTTTCAACGACTGAAGCAATCAAATGAAAAAGCGTATTACAGAGACATTACACAGGATGTAGTGGACACAAAGCGACACGCGTCAAGTGGGGTAGCTTCAGCGTTCTACCCGGACCAAGCATGCGACATGGGTGGGCTCACTAACCCTTTTCGGCAAGCGCTTTTTTTTTTTTTTAAAGTACCTTTTCTTTTTATTACCAAAGCAATATAAGTTACTGTTCAGAATTTAGGGGGGGAAAAATGGAAGAAAAAAAAAGAATCACCCATAAGCTTAGCACCCGGAAAGAAATATTTTTAACATTTAGGTACACGCTTTCCCACTTCTGTCTCTCTGTCTCTGTCTCTCTCACACACACACATACACACACACACACACACACACACACACACATATCATACCCCCAATTGGGATCATACTAATCACATAGTATGGCAACTTTTTTTCTCATTTAGCATCACATGATAAACATTTTCCAGTGACATGATTCTTTTACATCAGAGCTCACAAATTCAAATGCTGACAAGAGTCAGGCAACGAACATAAAGAAGCAGGCTGGCTATCGCATGATGAGAGCAGAGGGGATTATGTCATGCTAGAGATGTGCCCTATACAAGTGTCACCTCTCAATGCCGGCCAACAGCTGTCCTTTAGGCATGTGGGCTTGGAGTCACCAGATACTCCAATTTTTAAAAGAAGAGTCAGAAATTCAGAATTTTTACGTAAAATATCCCAATGTTTAAATGTACCATTTCTGACTTAACCAAACTTTTTAAAAAAATTTTTTTAACTGTTTTTATTTATTTTTGAGATACAGAGCATGAGTGGGAGAGAGGCAGAGGGACAGGGAGACACAGAATCCGAAACAGGCTCCAGGCTCTGAGCCATCAGCACAGAGCCTGATGCGGGGCTCAAACTCACAAACCGCAAGATCATAACCTGAGCCGAAGTCAGACACTTAACCGACTGAGCCACCCAGGCGCCCCAACAATCTTCTTTCTGAAGTGCATATAGTTTTCATTTTCTCCTAGTTTTTTACTGCTATAAACCTGAGATCAACATCTTTGTAGACAAACTTTTGTTTGTCGTCTGATTATTTCCTTAGGATAATTCCCAGGAAGAGAATTAACCAACGTGCATAGTTTAAAGATATTTTGCCAGAACGCACTCTGGAAAGTTTATGGGAGTCTTTCAGAGTAGGAGTCTGTCTTCTCACGTGTCTTTGCTAATCTGATGCTCAGCGAAACGATGTCCTATTGTTTTGTTGCCTTTATTTCAATATGATAGACATGGGATCAAAACGTTGGGTTTTCCTGACTGACCTGTTAACACGTCTATTTAGTCTACAATTATTTATCTAAGAAATGCTCACCTGCTCTGAACAAGGCATCATTCTGTGTGCCGTGGGAGATACACGCAAGTTTGTGCTTCACTCATTCGTGTTCCTGTGTTGTCTCTACTCCCTCCACCACCCCCCCCACCTCCTTTTCGAAGTCAAATAAATCACAAACTTCTTGAGCACAAAGACCGTGTTTTTCTCATCTTTATTGAACCCGGTAAGTACCTATTGTATTTTTCACCTGTACTGTCTTTGGGATAGAGGAGTTTTATCACTTTACTATTCACTAAATAAAGACATGCTTTCTTTTCATCATCTGCTAGTTTATCTACCTGGACTTTCATATGTCAGACTGGCCAAAAGTGGCCCCCTTTATTAGTATTCGATCAATATTTGAAAGTGATAGTGACAGGGATGCCTGGGTGGCTCAGTCGGTTTAGCGTCCAACTCTTGATTTCGGTTCAGGGCATGATCTCACGGTCGTAAGATTGAGCCCCGCGCTCGGCGCAGAGCCTGGTTGAGATTCTCATGAGTCATTTTCTCAACTCGAGACACTCTATCAAATCACATGAAGTTACAGAAGACATAGTAATTCCGTAAATAATACATAATACAGAATAATCACATAAAGCAAGATAATGTTTCAGGTAACCAAGCGACTCCATACCCTGAATGGAAGCCAGCAGAATGCTTTATGTAACAGAAATACAAATACATGCTCTGTATCCAAAGAGAACGTCCCTCTAAGCCGAGGTGACAATGACCTTTTAAGTATTTCAGGCAGGGATCGGTAAGCAGTGTGAACAAATTGCAGGAGGAGACCCCGGGGCCTGGGTATCGTAGGAGAGTGGTGAGCACAGCTCCTACCTGGGCAGATCGAAGACTTCCTCCTAACAACGTCCTGAGGATTAAATGAGCTACTTGTACTTCAAGACGCCTTGAAGTCCCAGGATGCCTTGCTTTGACAAATTGTGACATCTCTGAAACAGAGACATTCCTAAATTTTCAGCCTCTGGATTCTGCTCACAACCTTAAGGATCATCTTCCGAGATCTCTAGGGAAGATCCCTACCCAGAGATTGTTTGGTCAGCATCTTGATTTTAAAGCCTTCTAAGACCCTAAGCAGAGAACCCGTCAAGCCTGTCCAGACTTCTGACCTGCCCAAGTGTGCGATGAGAGGTTTGTGTGATTTCAGCTGTTAGGTTTGTGGTAACTGGGGGCCCGGCAATGGAAAACTAATACACATGGGCTTAGTTTTGAAGAGGACAAGGCAAAACACTGTCAAGTCAACAGGAGATTTGGCCCTTCTTCCCTTGGAGGGTTTGCCCAGCCTAGGCTGTAAACTCCGAGAGGCGGGTACCGGGTGTGAGTTGCTCCCCCTCACACCCCAGCGCCTAGTATCTGGTGGTTACTGCATATCAGGCAGGAGGCCAGTGTTATTTATTTATGTGTTGTTGCACTCAGCACACATTTGTTTGGTGAGTGGAAGATACGCACGTCCTGTAATGCTTATACTGAAGTTAAAATGCATTTTAAAAGTTTTTGTTTTTGTTTTTTTAAGAAGTTAACATGAGCCTGGGTGGCTCAGTCGGTTAAGCATCCGACTTTGGCTCATGTCATGATCTCGCAGTCCATGAGTTCGAGCCCCGCGTTGGGTTCTGTGCTGACAGCTTAGAGCCTGGAGCCTGCTTTGGATTCTTTGCTACCCCGCCATCTCTCTGCTCCCCACCCCCCACACTCGTGCTCTGTCCTGTTCTGTCTTTCAAAAGTAAATAAGTGTAAAAAAAAAAAAAAAAAAGAAGTTAACTTAGGGGCACCTGGGTGGCTCAGTCAGTTGAGCATCCAACTTCAGCTCAGGTCCTGAGCCTGGAGCCTGCTTCATTCAGATTCTGTGTCGCCTTCTCTCTCTGCCCTTCCCCCACTCACACTCTGTCTCTCTCAAGAATAAACATTAAAAATTTTTTTTAAAAAAGTTAACTTAAAAGACACATTCAGCATCAGCTGAATATTTTTAATTTCCATGTGCAAAGACTTAACCTCCCAAGATGTTTATCATAATAACTGCCGTAAAATACTACAAAAAAATTCTATCCAAGGACAGTTTGGCAATATCATCTAACAAGATCTAGGAGACTTTATCTATAAGATAAAATACTATGCTTCCTTTTAACTCGTGGTGTAGAAAACAATTTAATGACAGGAAATTATTCACAATATATTTTATTTGATAGCATGTTTTAAAAATGGAAATGTGTGCACATGCACACACAGAAAAGACTTGAAAAGTGATGTCTCTCTTTGTAAAAAGTGGTTACCTCTGAGTAGTAAGGTTGTGAGCAATTTGTATTTCCTTGCAATCTGGGGGGAAGAAGTTACCTTAAAAAACTGTACTATAAACATAGAAATTCTGGGGCGCCTGGGTGGCTCAGTCGGTTAAGCATCCGACTTCGGCTCAGGTCCTGATCTCGAACTCTTCTTGAGTTCGAGCCCCGCATCAGGCTCTGTGCTAATGTCTCAGAGCCTGGAGCCTGCTTCAGATTCTGTGTCTCCCTCTCTCTCTGCCCCTCCCCTGCTCATGCTCTCTCTCTCTTTCTCAAAAACAAGTAAACATTAAAAAAGAATTTTTTAAATAAATATATAAATTCTGGAATCAGAGAAAATAATTTTCACAAGAAGGTAGACAGAAATCCACTTACGGAGTGGTTTACCCTGGAAACTGGCTCACCTTGAGCAGCTCAACTCCACTGTCCTGAGCGTTCTCAGACTGCCCCTCAATCTGCTTTTGAAGGTAGAGGACTTGCCCTTCCATGTACCTACTGATTCCTTCATAGTAAAGAGCTGTCGGGGTTCTTCTTGGCACTAGGTTTTTAGCTCTACTGGAAAAGATGTGAAAGTTGTCCCATTCCTGGAGCCTGGCATACCTGCGCCAGCACAGAAGAAGAAGACAAATCAGTATCGCCCTTGGAATGTTCTGAAATGGGTCTCCCTGCAGGCCCAGCTCCCGGGACCTGGGCCTGGAGCCCACCGCCTGCTCCCCAGGAGAAACGATGTGCTATGGAACAGGGCAAGAAGAGAATGTGTGGACGGTTCGTGATGAATAGACTCCTCGGGAACCCTCGGGTAATATTAGCAAGCACTTAACTCTTTGGACTCTAAAAGGATCATCAAACACTTGGAGCTATGAGTTCTAGAGCTTGAAGACATTGCTCCAATTCCAGAGAGAGATGGCTTAGGCCAGTACTGCTCAAAGTGTGGGCCACCGACTGGGAACATCCGTGTCACCTGGATGCTGCTTAGAAATGCAGGCTCGCTGGTCCAGCCCCCATCTGCTGAATCACTCTGGGGACTGGGACGAGGCCAGGAATCCATTCACAAGTGTTAACAAGCTCTCCAGGTGATTCCTGTGCCCACTAACGTGTGACAAGCACAGGCCTAGGCCACAGCTGTTGAAAGAAAGTAGGATAAGAAACTAGGATGACTTTCAGACTTTAGATTCCTTGGATTTTTAATTCACCTGGGGCGAGTTCATTTGACTTTGAACTTTAATTTCTTTGGACTCTTACTGGTAAGGGCAATTAATTTTTAGATTTTAATGTCTCCCAAGGAATTTCGGAATAGATTTCTTTTCAAATTTGGAACTGCTCTAGTCTGTGGCGCTTTAGACAGGAATGTCTTCAGATGCTCATTTCACTCATCACAGAGTCCAAATAAATACTGGACACCGTGGCTGCACGTAGCATGTTGGGAGTGGCTGCGGAAGTCATTTGATGAATGTTCTGGAGCCTTGCTGTTGATCTACTTCTTTGAAGGTACGACCATAGCTGCAGGTTTACGGAGTTGAAAACCTAATGAGTGGGGGCGCCTGGGTGGCTCCGTCGGCTAAGCGTCCGACTTCGGCTCAGGTCACGATCTCGCGGTCAGTGAGTTCGAGCCCCGAGTCGGGCTCTGGGCTGATGGCTCAGAGCCTGGAGCCTGCTTCCAATTCTGTCTCCCTCTCTCTCTGCCCCTCCCCCGTTCATGCTCTGTCTCTCTCTGTCTCAGGAATAAATAAACGTTAAAAAAAAAAATTAAAAAAAAAAAAAGAAAACCTAATGAGTGAAAGGCGTTCAGCCACAGTTGTGGTCAGGAGGTGGCAGCAGTGTAGGAGGTAGGCAGGTGTGGCTTGGCACCCGGCCCTCCCCATCCTGAGGGGCAGTGAGGCCCGCGTAAAGGAGCTTCGTGTGGCGCTTCTCTCTGCCACAGGGTGGAAAGCTCTTGATGGGGGAGAACTGCCGCTTTCCAGAACTGCCTCGTGCTGAGTGGGCAAGTCTAATCCTGGGCTTCAACATTAGGAAGCCCACCGGCCTGCAGATACCTGCAGACATAAGCCACATCCTCCAACATCCGTTCTATCAACAATGTTTTCCAATATAATTCCATCTGTGGGGGGGGGGTGGGCAGGTGGCGCTATTTTCTTTTTAATGTTTATTGATTGTTTTTTTTTTTTTTTTTGAGAGAGGGCGGTACACAGCAAGCTGGGGAGGGGCCGAGAGAGAGAGGGAGACAGAATCCCAAGCAGGCTCCGTGCAGTCAGCACGGGGCTCGAACTCACACACTGGGAGATCACGCCTGAGGTGGAACCAAGAGTGGACGCTTAACTGACTAAGCCCCCCCCCCCGGCGCCCCACAAATGGTGCTATTTACCAGTCTCCCTCGCACCCCACCACTCCTCAGTAGCAAGTACTCTTTTCCTCTCTGTATTACCAGGCCATGGTGCGTAGGTAATAAAGGCTTGTGGCACTGACTACAGCCGTGGCGGCCTTGCTTAAGGGCGAGATGATCCCCAAGGGGCCTTTCAGTGTAAATCCACCCCGACGCCTTCAATGCCTTCAATCTCTCAGGTACAACAAAGTATAAATTCTTTTCTTTCGTTTCTGTGTGTGTGTGTGTGTGTGTGTGTGTGCGCGTGTGTGTGCGTTGTGTGTTAATGTCCCCTTCTTCAGGAGTCAACATTTTTCAAACGTGGGAGTGTAGTGAGTGCAACACATTGTTACCAGATAGCTATACTCGAGTAAAGTCCCAGGAGGATTCCACTTTGGAATTTGAGGATTCTGTTGTCTTCATTTTGGTATATGAATTCCAAACATTCTTCAAATGTCTTATAAACAAAGCCTAAAAAAAAAAAAAAAAACAGAGAGAAACAGGAGAGCTTTGCTGGTGGGCGGGGGTGGTCCTGTTCTGGCCTAGTAGCTTCCAGGAGACGTCCCCACTGTGGGGAGAGGCCTTAATCTCTGTTTATGAATCCAGACGGTCCAGTGGATTGCAACACCCTTGTGACCACACTGCCCGCCCCGCCCCTGCCATGCTTCCCTTGCTGGCAGCAATATCCACAGCCCTTTTCAAAATTCCATGGTGATGGAGGCGCCTGGGTGGCTTATTTGGTTGAATGTCCAACTTTCTGGCTCAGGGCACCATCTCACAGCTCGTGAGTTGGAGCCCTGCGTCAGGCTCTGTGCCGACACCTCAGAGCCTGGAGCCTGCTTCGGATTCTGTGTCTCCCCCTCCCTCCCCTGCTCACTCTCTGTCTCTCTCTCTCTCTCTCTCTCAAAAATAGACATTTTAAAAAAATCCCTTTTGATTTAAAAAATCCCATGTTGGGGAACGAATGCCCAGGCCGGCCCCTCTGGTTTACTGTGGACACTGAGGGCTGCCTCATCGGTGGAGCTCCTTTTCCGAATCTCCGAGCAGCTACCGGTGCCCGGATCCATTGGCAATCCAACGCTTCCTCGTAAAGCGTGAAGTCTGTCCGTATATTCTGCTAACAAGTACTCTAGTAAGACACTGTCACTACCACTTGTGTGTAAAGTGATCTGACGGTAAATTGGCCGCTTACACCCGTCAGGTTCTTCTGGGCCAAATTCTCCTCCTTGCTGGTCCTTCACAACCCTTCCACCTTCCAGATGGCTCCTAGCTCTTACACGAGCCTCTCCCCTTCCCTGTCCGATAGGTCTTTCCAGCCGGAATCCTAGTGGGCTCGAGACCCCAGCCCCGAGAGCAGCCACACCACACTAACACGTGTGTTAAACCCCAATTTCTTGTAAATTCCAAAGCCACGCTCACCGGAATAAAGCATGAGGTCCAGGCAGACGAAATAGAAAAAGGCCTTGCTGAAGATGTGCTCTTCTGATATAGAAAGGTCCCACAGCCACCCCAGCACTTGGATCAATTGTCTGTTTCTGTGGCAAAGGAAGGTGGTAAAGATTAGGAGGTGCTGGGGAGGAGAGGACGGAGTTTAGCGCTGGGCTCGGCTTCATCCTGCCCGCAATTCCGGACCAAATGCGGCCCTTTCGCAAATTTCAAAGCCACTCCCAAATCGCAAATTGGCTCTTGGCTCAAACTGTTGTCACGGACCCCTGCGTCAGGGCCACCAGAGTCAGGCCAAGTTGGCTGGAGCCTCCGGTCCTGGTTGCCCTTCTCTGGGCTTCTGCCTCCCCTGTGAGACTCCTCCCTTGCCCTCCACCTGGCAGCCTGACTCCCATACCGGGGGAAGACAGTAAACAGACTAGGGATGATGTACACACAGCGGGGGCCTGGCTGGTTCAGCGGGTGGAACGTGGGACTCACGATCTCAGGGTTGGGAATTCGAGTCTCACACTGGATGCAGAGATTATTTTTAAAAATAATAAAATCTTACTCAACACGTCTCCGGAGGCAAGGGAAACAGAAGCAAAAATGAACTACCGGGTCCTCATCAAAATAAAAAGCTTCTGCACAGCCAAGGAAACAATCAGCAAAACTAAAAGGCAACCGACGGAATGGGAGAAGATATTTGCCAACGACATATCGGATAAAGGGTTAGGGTCCAAAATCTATAGAGAATTTATGAAACCCAACGCCCAAAGAACAAATAATCCAGTGAAGAAATGGGCAAAAGACATGAATAGACACTTCTCCAAAGAAGACATCCAGATGGCCAACCGACACATGAAAAAATGCTCAACATCCTCGTCATCAGGGAAATACAAATCAAAACCACAATGAGATACCACCTCACACCTGTCAGAATGGCTAGCATGAACAACTCAGGCAACAACAGATGTGGGCGAGGATGCCGAGAAAGAGGGTCTCTTTTGCATTGTTCGTGGGAATGCAAGCTGGTGCAGCCGCTCTGGAAAACAGTATGGAGGTTCCTCAAAAAATTGCTGGTCCTCCAACCCAGCAATTGCACTACTAGGCATCTATCCAAGGGATGCAGGTGTGCTGTTTCGAAGGGACACAGGCACCCCCATGTTTATAGCAGCACTATCAACAATAGCCAAAGTATGGAAAGAGCCCAAATGTTCATCGATGGATGAATGGATAAAGAAGATGTGGTGTGTATATATATATATATATATATATATATACACAATGGAGTATTACTCGGCAATCAAAAAGAATGAAATCTTGCCATTTGCAACTACGTGGATGGAACTGGAGGGTATTATGCTAAGTGAAATGAGTCAGAGAAAGACAAAAATCATATGCCTTCACTCATATGAGGACTTGAAGAGACAAAACAGATGAACATAAGGGAGGGGAAACAAAAAGAATATAAAAACAGGGGTGGGGGACAAAACAGAAGAGACTCATAAATATGGAGGACAAACGGAGGGTTCCTGGAGGGGTTGTGGGAGGGGGGATGGGCTAAATGGGTCAGAGGCCCTAAGGAATCTACTCCTGAAATCACTGTTGCACTAGAGGCTAACTAATTTGGAGGTCAATTTTAAAAAATAAAAATAAATAAATAAAATAAAAATAATAAAATCTTAAAAAGAAAATGCCGTGCAAAGAGCAGTGGTGGCCCAAAGTCTACGATCATCAGTCACGTCTTACCGTACGTCCTGCTTCCTTGCCAGCCAATGGCCAGGCTAAAGTGAACCCAGGACGCTCAATTCCTATGGCTTCCTCCCTCTAATTTTGGGAAATGCTTTCGGCTAAATACCTGGTTTTCAAGAAGAGAGATTTACTAAGCCAGCAGAGGACCATATACTGCCTGTTAGGATTTCGGAGCAGTGCCCACATCTTCTGGGCTCGAGAGCCTGGGAAGAAAGCAATTTCAGGATATTTCAGGATGTTACTTGGTATCTGCATGGCCCTTCTTGCCCAGACAACCCTTACCTAAGTCAATGGCCAAGTCCAAGTGACCCATTAAAAGCTTGGTGTAGCCCAGTTTATCAGCCACATATGACACGATTTCAATGCCCTCGCCTTTCAGGGGGAGGCTGAAGATCTGTTCCATGGCCATGATTTCATATTTGTACCACACACCCTGGTAGCCGGCCAGCTGGTGGTGCAGTGAATAATCCAGGTAGGCCTTAATGATCTGAAATGGCAGAAGTGGAGAAGAGAGGTGACACCCAGATGGCACCCAAAGCAGGAAGCCCAGGGACACCACCCGGCGTGGGCCGGTACACGTGTGTTTACTAAGCTTGAGAACGGAGCCGGTCATTTGGCCAACGCACGGGCTTTGGTGCAGAAATTAAACTGGGTCGGGGCGCCTGGGTGGCGCAGTCGGTTGGGCGTCCGACTTCAGCCAGGTCACGATCTCGCGGTCCGCGAGTTCGAGCCCCGCGTCAGGCTCTGGGCTGATGGCTCAGAGCCTGGAGCCTGTTTCCGATTCTGTGT